>NW_024543282.1:0-600000 GCF_018167655.1 Microtus oregoni
AGATCACCCTGATCACTGAGCACCCAGCACCCCGAGCACTGAGCACCCAGCACCCTGAGTACTGAGCACCCAGCACCCTGAGCACTGAGCACCAAGCACTCTGAGTACTGAACACCCAGCACCCTGAGCACTGAGTACTGAACCCCCAGCACCCTGAGCACTGAGCACTGAGCACCAAGCACCCTGAGTACTGAACACCCAGCACCCTGAGCACTGAGCACCCAGCACCCCGAGCACTGAGCACCCAGCACCCTGAGCACCCAGCACCCTGAGGACTGAGCACCCTGAGCACTGAGCACCCTGAGCACTGAGCACTGAGCACCCAGCACCCTGAGTACTGAGCACCCAACACTCTGAGCACTGAGCACCCAGCACGCTGAGTACTGAGCACCGATCACCCTGAGCACTGAGCACCTAGGACCCCGAGCACTGAGCACCCAGCACCCTGAGTACAGAGCACCCAGCATCCCGTGTACTGAGCACCCAGCACCCCGAGCACTGAGCACCCAGCACCCTGAGTACTGAGCACTGATCACCATGAGCACTGAGCACCCAGCACCCTGAGTACTGAGCACCCAGCAGCCTGAGCACTGAGCACCCAGCTCCCTGAGCACTGAGCACCCAGCACCCTGAGTACTGAGCACCCAGCACCCTGAGTACTGAGTACCCAGCACCTTGAGCACTGAGCACCCAGCACCCTGAGTACTGAGCACCGAGCACCCTGAGTACTGAGCACCCAGCACCCTTAGTACTGAGCACCCAGCACCCTGAGCACTGAGCACCCTGCACCCTGAGCACGGAGCACCCCGAGGACTGAGCACCCAGCACCCTGAGCACTGAGCACCCAGCACCTTGAGTACTGAGCACCCAGCACCCTGAGCACTGAGCACAGAGCACCCTGAGCACTGAGCAGCCAGCACCCCGAGCACTAAGCACCCAGCACCCTGAGTACTGAGCACCCAGCACCCTGAGCACTGAGCACAGAGCACCCTGAGCACTGAGCAGCCAGCACCCCGAGCACGGAGCACCCAGCACGCTGAGTACTGAGCACCCAACACCCAGAGTACGGAGCACCCAGCACCCTGAGCACTGAGCACCCAGCACCCCGATCACTGAGCACCCAGCACCCTGAGCACTGAGCACCCAGCACCCTGAGCACTGAGCACCCAGCACCCTGAGTACTGAGCACCCAGCATGCTGAGTACTGAGCACCCAGCACCCCGAGCATTGAGCAACCAGCACCCTGAGTACTGAGCACTGAGCACCCAGCACCCCGAGCACTGAGCACCCAGCACCCTGAGCACTGAGCACCCAGCACCCTGAGCACGGAGCACCCCGAGGACTTAGCACCCAGCACCCTGAGCACTGAGCACCCAGCACCTTGAGTACTGAGCACCGAGCACCCCGAGCACTAAGCACCCAGCACCCTGAGTACTGAGCACCCAGCACCCCAAGCACTGAGCACCCTGAGTACTGAGCACCCAGCACCCTGATTAATGAGCACCCAGCACCCCGAGCACTGAGCACCCAGCACCCTGAGTACTGAGCACCCAGCACCCTGAGTACTGAGCACCCAGCACCCTGAGTACTGAGCACTCAGCACCCTGAGTACTGAGCACCCTGAGTTCTGAGCACCCAGCACCGTGAGCACTGAGCACCCAGCACCTTGAGTACTGAGCACCGAGCACCCCCGAGCACTGAGCAAACAGCACCCTGAGTACTGAGCACCCAGCACCCCGAGCACTGAGCACCCAGCACCCTGAGTACTGAGCACCCAGCACCCTGAGTACTGAGCACTGAGCACCCTGAGCACTGAGCACCCAAAACCCCGAGCACTGAGCACCCAGCACCCTGAGTACTGAGCACCCAGTGTACTGAGTACCGAGCACCCAGCACCCTGAGTACTGAGCACCCAGCACCCTGAACACTGAGCACCCAGCACCCTGAGTACTGAGCACCGAGCACCCTGAGTACTGAGCACCCAGCACCCCGAGCACTGAGCACCCAGCACACCGAGCACTCAGCACCCAGCACCCCGTACACTGAGCACCCAGCACACCGAGCACTGAGCACCCAGCACCCCGAGCACCGAGCACCGAGCACCCTGAGCACTGAGCACCCAGCACCCTGAGCACTGAGCACCGAGCACCCTGAGCACTGAGCACCCAGCACCCTGAGTACTGAGCACCCAGCACCCTGAGTACTGAGCACCCAGCACCCTGAGCACTGAGCACCGAGCACCCTGAGCACTGAGCACCCAGCACCCTGAGTACTGAGCACCCAGCACCCTGAGCACTGAGCACCGAGCACCCTGAGTACTGAGCACCCAGCACCCCGAGCACCGAGCACCATGAGTACTAAGAACCGAGCACCCTGAGCACTGAGCACCGAGCACCCTGAGCACTGAGCACCCAGCTCCCTGAGTACTGAGCACCCAGCACCCTGAGCACTGAGCACCGAGCACCCTGAGCACTGAGCACCCAGCACCCTGAGGACTGAGTACCCAGCACCCCGAGCACTGAGCACCCAGCACCCTGAGCACTGAGCACCCTGAGTACTGAGCACTGAGCACCCTGAGTACTGAGCACCCAGCACCCTGAGTATTGAGCACCCAGCAACCTGAGCACTGAGCACCGAGCACCCTGAGCACTGAGCACCCAGCACCCTGAGCACTGAGCAGCCAGCACCCTGAGCACTGAGCACCCAGCACCCTGAGTACTGAGCACCCTGAGTACTGAGCACACAGCACCGTGAGCACTGAGCACCCAGCACCCCGAGCACTGAGCACCCAGCACCCTGAGCACTGAGCACCCTGAGTACTGAGCACTGAGCACCCTGAGTACTGAGCACTGAGCACCCTGAGTACTGAGCACCCAGCACCCTGAGTACTGAGAACCCAGCACCCTGAGCAATGAGCACCCTGAGTACTGAGCACCCAGCAGCCTGAGCACTGAGCACCGAGCACCCCGAGCACTGAGCACCCAGCTCCCTGAGTACTGAGCACACATCACCGTGAGCACTGAGGACCCAGCACCCCGAGCACTGAGCACCCAGCACCCTGAGCACTGAGCACCCTGAGTACTGAGCACTGAGCACCCTGAGAACTGAGCACTGAGCACCCTGAGTACTGAGCACCCAGCACCCTGAGTACTGAGAACCCAGCACCCTGAGCAATGAGCACCCTGAGTACTGAGCACCCAGCACCCTGAGTACTAAGCACCGAGCACCCTGAGTACTGAGCACCCAGTACCCTGAGCACTGAGCACCCAGCACCCGGAGCACTGAGCACACAGAACCCTGAGTACTGAGCACCGAGCACCCCGAGCACTGAGCACCCAGCACCCTGAGCACTGAGCACCCAGCACCCCGAGCACTGAGCACCCAGCACCCGGAGCACTGAGCACCCAGCACCCCGTGCAATGAGCACCCAGCACCCTGAGTACTGAGCACCCAGCACCCCGAGTACTGAGCACCCAGCAACCTGAGCACCGAGCACCCAGCACCCCGAGCACTGAGCACCCAGCATCCTTAGCACTGAGCACCCAGCACCCTGAGTACTGAGCACTGAGCACCCCGAGTACTGAGTACCCAGCACCCCGAGCACTGAGCACCGAGCACCCCGAGCACTGAGCACCCAGCACCCCGAGCACTGAGCACCCAGCACCCTGAGGACTGAGCACCCAGCACCCGAGCACTGAGCACCCAGCACCCCGAGCACTGAGCACCCAGCATCCCGAGCACTGAGCACCCAGCACCCTGAGTACTGAGCACCCAGCACCCTGAGTACTCAGCACCCAGCACCCTGAGCACTGAGCAACCAGCACCCTGAGTACTGAGCACCCAGCACCCAAAGCACTGAGCACCCTGAGTACTGAGCACCCAGCACCCCAAGCACTGAGCACACTGAGTACTGAGCACCCAGCACCCTGATTAATGAGCACCCAGCACCCCGAGCACTGAGCACCCAGCACCCTGAGTACTGAGCACCCAGCACCCTGAGTACTGAGCACCCAGCACCCTGAGTACTGAGCACTCAGCACCCTGAGTACTGAGCACCCTGAGTTCTGAGCACCCAGCACCGTGAGCACTGAGCACCCAGCACCTTGAGTACTGAGCACCGAGCACCCCGAGCACTGAGCAAACAGCACCCTGAGTACTGAGCACCCAGCACCCCGAGCACTGGGCACCCAGCACCCTGAGTACTGAGCACCCAGCACCCTGAGTACTGAGCACTGAGCACCCTGAGCACTGAGCACCCAAAACCCCGAGCACTGAGCACCCAGCACCCTGAGTACTGAGCACCCAGTGTACTGAGTACCGAGCACCCAGCACCCTGAGTACTGAGCACCCAGCACCCTGAACACTGAGCACCCAGCACCCTGAGTACTGAGCACCGAGCACCCTGAGTACTGAGCACCCAGCACCCCGAGCACTGAGCACCCAGCACACCGAGCACTCAGCACCCAGCACCCCGTACACTGAGCACCCAGCACACCGAGCACTGAGCACCCAGCACCCCGAGCACCGAGCACCGAGCACCCTGAGCACTGAGCACCCAGCACCCTGAGCACTGAGCACCGAGCACCCTGAGCACTGAGCACCCAGCACCCTGAGTACTGAGCACCCAGCACCCTGAGTACTGAGCACCCAGCACCCTGAGCACTGAGCACCGAGCACCCTGAGCACTGAGCACCCAGCACCCTGAGTACTGAGCACCCAGCACCCTGAGCACTGAGCACCGAGCACCCTGAGTACTGAGCACCCAGCACCCCGAGCACCGAGCACCATGAGTACTAAGAACCGAGCACCCTGAGCACTGAGCACCGAGCACCCTGAGCACTGAGCACCCAGCTCCCTGAGTACTGAGCACCCAGCACCCTGAGCACTGAGCACCGAGCACCCTGAGCACTGAGCACCCAGCACCCTGAGGACTGAGTACCCAGCACCCCGAGCACTGAGCACCCAGCACCCTGAGCACTGAGCACCCTGAGTACTGAGCACTGAGCACCCTGAGTACTGAGCACCCAGCACCCTGAGTATTGAGCACCCAGCAACCTGAGCACTGAGCACCGAGCACCCTGAGCACTGAGCACCCAGCACCCTGAGCACTGAGCAGCCAGCACCCTGAGCACTGAGCACCCAGCACCCTGAGTACTGAGCACCCTGAGTACTGAGCACACAGCACCGTGAGCACTGAGCACCCAGCACCCCGAGCACTGAGCACCCAGCACCCTGAGCACTGAGCACCCTGAGTACTGAGCACTGAGCACCCTGAGTACTGAGCACTGAGCACCCTGAGTACTGAGCACCCAGCACCCTGAGTACTGAGAACCCAGCACCCTGAGCAATGAGCACCCTGAGTACTGAGCACCCAGCAGCCTGAGCACTGAGCACCGAGCACCCCGAGCACTGAGCACCCAGCACCCTGAGTACTGAGCACACATCACCGTGAGCACTGAGGACCCAGCACCCCGAGCACTGAGCACCCAGCACCCTGAGCACTGAGCACCCTGAGTACTGAGCACTGAGCACCCTGAGAACTGAGCACTGAGCACCCTGAGTACTGAGCACCCAGCACCCTGAGTACTGAGAACCCAGCACCCTGAGCAATGAGCACCCTGAGTACTGAGCACCCAGCACCCTGAGTACTAAGCACCGAGCACCCTGAGTACTGAGCACCCAGTACCCTGAGCACTGAGCACCCAGCACCCGGAGCACTGAGCACACAGAACCCTGAGTACTGAGCACCGAGCACCCCGAGCACTGAGCACCCAGCACCCTGAGCACTGAGCACCCAGCACCCCGAGCACTGAGCACCCAGCACCCGGAGCACTGAGCACCCAGCACCCCGTGCAATGAGCACCCAGCACCCTGAGTACTGAGCACCCAGCACCCCGAGTACTGAGCACCCAGCAACCTGAGCACCGAGCACCCAGCACCCCGAGCACTGAGCACCCAGCATCCTTAGCACTGAGCACCCAGCACCCTGAGTACTGAGCACTGAGCACCCCGAGTACTGAGTACCCAGCACCCCGAGCACTGAGCACCGAGCACCCCGAGCACTGAGCACCCAGCACCCCGAGCACTGAGCACCCAGCACCCTGAGGACTGAGCACCCAGCACCCGAGCACTGAGCACCCAGCACCCCGAGCACTGAGCACCCAGCATCCCGAGCACTGAGCACCCAGCACCCTGAGTACTGAGCACCCAGCACCCTGAGTACTCAGCACCCAGCACCCTGAGCACTGAGCAACCAGCACCCTGAGTACTGAGCACCCAGCACCCAAAGCACTGAGCACCCTGAGTACTGAGCACCCAGCACCCCAAGCACTGAGCACACTGAGTACTGAGCACCCAGCACCCTGATTAATGAGCACCCAGCACCCCGAGCACTGAGCACCCAGCACCCTGAGTACTGAGCACCCAGCACCCTGAGTACTGAGCACTCAGCACCCTGAGTACTGAGCACCCTGAGTTCTGAGCACCCAGCACCGTGAGCACTGAGCACCCAGCACCTTGAGTACTGAGCACCGAGCACCCCGAGCACTGAGCAAACAGCACCCTGAGTACTGAGCACCCAGCACCCCGAGCACTGGGCACCCAGCACCCTGAGTACTGAGCACCCAGCACCCTGAGTACTGAGCACTGAGCACCCTGAGCACTGAGCACCCAAAACCCCGAGCACTGAGCACCCAGCACCCTGAGTACTGAGCACCCAGCACCCTGAGTACTGAGCTCTCAGCACCCTGAGTACTGAGCACCGAGCTCCCCGAGCACTGAGCACCCAGCACCCTGAGCACTTAGCACCCTGAGGACTGAGCACCCAGCACCCTGAGTACTGAGCACCCAGCACCCTGAGTACTGAGCACCCAGCATCCTGATTACTGAGCACCCTGAGTACTGAGCACCCAGCACCCTGAGCACTGAGCACCCAGCACCCTGAGTACTGTGCAACCTGAGTACTGAGCACCCAGCAACCTGAGTACTTAGCACCCAGCACCTGAGCACTGAGCACCCAGCACCCTGAGTACTGAGCACCGAGCACTCCGAGTACTGAGCACCCAGCACCCCGAGCACTGAGCACCCAGCACCCTGAGCACTGAGCACCCAACACCCCAAGCACTGAGCACCCAGCACACCGAGCACTGAGCACCCAGCACCCCGAGCACCGAGCACCATGAGTACTAAGAACCGAGCACCCTGAGCACTGAGCACCCAGCACCCTGAGCACTGAGCACAAAGCACCCTGAGTACTGAGCCCCTAGCACCCCGTGCACTGAGCACCCAGCACCCTGAGTACTGAGCACCCAGCACCCTGAGCACTGAGCACCGAGCACCCTGAGCACTGAGCACCCAGCACCCTGAGGACTGAGTACCCAGCACCCCGAGCACTGAGCACCCAGCACCCTGAGCACTGAGCACCCTGAGTACTGAGCACGGAGCACCCTGAGTACTGAGCACCCAGCACCCTGAGTATTGAGCACCCAGCAACCTGAGCACTGAGCACCGAGCACCCTGAGCACTGAGCACCCAGCACCCTGATCACTGAGCAGCCAGCACCCTGAGCACTGAGCACCCAGCACCCTGAGTACTGAGCACCCTGAGTACTGAGCACACAGCACCGTGAGCACTGAGCACCCAGCAACCCGAGCACTGAGCACCCAGCACCCTGAGCACTGAGCACCCTGAGTACTGAGCACTGAGCACCCTGAGTACTGAGCACTGAGCACCCTGAGTACTGAGCACCCAGCACCCTGAGTACTGAGAACCCAGCACCCTGAGCAATGAGCACCCTGAGTACTGAGCACCCAGCAGCCTGAGCACTGAGCACCGAGCACCCCGATCACTGAGCACCCAGCACCCTGAGTACTGAGCACACAGCACCGTGAGCACTGAGCACCCAGCACCCCGAGAACTGAGCACCCAGCACCCTGAGCACTGAGCACCCTGAGTACTGAGCACTGAGCACCCTGAGTACTGAGCACTGAGCACCCTGAGTACTGAGCACCCAGCACCCTGAGTACTGAGCACCCAGCACCCCAAGCACTGAGCACCCTGAGTACTGAGCACCCAGCACCCTGATTAATGAGCACCCAGCACCCCGAGCACTGAGCACCCAGCACCCTGAGTACTGAGCACCCAGCACCCTGAGTACTGAGCACCCAGCACCCTGAGTACTGAGCACTCAGCACCCTGAGTACTGAGCACCCTGAGTTCTGAGCACCCAGCACCGTGAGCACTGAGCACCCAGCACCTTGAGTACTGAGCACCGAGCACCCCGAGCACTGAGCAAACAGCACCCTGAGTACTGAGCACCCAGCACCCCGAGCACTGAGCACCCAGCACCCTGAGTACTGAGCACCCAGCACCCTGAGTACTGAGCACTGAGCACCCTGAGCACTGAGCACCCAAAACCCCGAGCACTGAGCACCCAGCACCCTGAGTACTGAGCACCCAGTGTACTGAGTACCGAGCACCCAGCACCCTGAGTACTGAGCACCCAGCACCCTGAACACTGAGCACCCAGCACCCTGAGTACTGAGCACCGAGCACCCTGAGTACTGAGCACCCAGCACCCCGAGCACTGAGCACCCAGCACACCGAGCACTCAGCACCCAGCACCCCGTACACTGAGCACCCAGCACACCGAGCACTGAGCACCCAGCACCCCGAGCACCGAGCACCGAGCACCCTGAGCACTGAGCACCCAGCACCCTGAGCACTGAGCACCGAGCACCCTGAGCACTGAGCACCCAGCACCCTGAGTACTGAGCACCCAGCACCCTGAGTACTGAGCACCCAGCACCCTGAGCACTGAGCACCGAGCACCCTGAGCACTGAGCACCCAGCACCCTGAGTACTGAGCACCCAGCACCCTGAGCACTGAGCACCGAGCACCCTGAGTACTGAGCACCCAGCACCCCGAGCACCGAGCACCATGAGTACTAAGAACCGAGCACCCTGAGCACTGAGCACCGAGCACCCTGAGCACTGAGCACCCAGCTCCCTGAGTACTGAGCACCCAGCACCCTGAGCACTGAGCACCGAGCACCCTGAGCACTGAGCACCCAGCACCCTGAGGACTGAGTACCCAGCACCCCGAGCACTGAGCACCCAGCACCCTGAGCACTGAGCACCCTGAGTACTGAGCACTGAGCACCCTGAGTACTGAGCACCCAGCACCCTGAGTATTGAGCACCCAGCAACCTGAGCACTGAGCACCGAGCACCCTGAGCACTGAGCACCCAGCACCCTGAGCACTGAGCAGCCAGCACCCTGAGCACTGAGCACCCAGCACCCTGAGTACTGAGCACCCTGAGTACTGAGCACACAGCACCGTGAGCACTGAGCACCCAGCACCCCGAGCACTGAGCACCCAGCAACCTGAGCACCGAGCACCCAGCACCCCGAGCACTGAGCACCCAGCATCCTTAGCACTGAGCACCCAGCACCCTGAGTACTGAGCACTGAGCACCCCGAGTACTGAGTACCCAGCACCCCGAGCACTGAGCACCGAGCACCCCGAGCACTGAGCACCCAGCACCCCGAGCACTGAGCACCCAGCACCCTGAGGACTGAGCACCCAGCACCCGAGCACTGAGCACCCAGCACCCCGAGCACTGAGCACCCAGCATCCCGAGCACTGAGCACCCAGCACCCTGAGTACTGAGCACCCAGCACCCTGAGTACTCAGCACCCAGCACCCTGAGCACTGAGCAACCAGCACCCTGAGTACTGAGCACCCAGCACCCAAAGCACTGAGCACCCTGAGTACTGAGCACCCAGCACCCCAAGCACTGAGCACACTGAGTACTGAGCACCCAGCACCCTGATTAATGAGCACCCAGCACCCCGAGCACTGAGCACCCAGCACCCTGAGTACTGAGCACCCAGCACCCTGAGTACTGAGCACTCAGCACCCTGAGTACTGAGCACCCTGAGTTCTGAGCACCCAGCACCGTGAGCACTGAGCACCCAGCACCTTGAGTACTGAGCACCGAGCACCCCGAGCACTGAGCAAACAGCACCCTGAGTACTGAGCACCCAGCACCCCGAGCACTGGGCACCCAGCACCCTGAGTACTGAGCACCCAGCACCCTGAGTACTGAGCACTGAGCACCCTGAGCACTGAGCACCCAAAACCCCGAGCACTGAGCACCCAGCACCCTGAGTACTGAGCACCCAGCACCCTGAGTACTGAGCTCTCAGCACCCTGAGTACTGAGCACCGAGCTCCCCGAGCACTGAGCACCCAGCACCCTGAGCACTTAGCACCCTGAGGACTGAGCACCCAGCACCCTGAGTACTGAGCACCCAGCACCCTGAGTACTGAGCACCCAGCATCCTGATTACTGAGCACCCTGAGTACTGAGCACCCAGCACCCTGAGCACTGAGCACCCAGCACCCTGAGTACTGTGCAACCTGAGTACTGAGCACCCAGCAACCTGAGTACTTAGCACCCAGCACCTGAGCACTGAGCACCCAGCACCCTGAGTACTGAGCACCGAGCACTCCGAGTACTGAGCACCCAGCACCCCGAGCACTGAGCACCCAGCACCCTGAGCACTGAGCACCCAACACCCCAAGCACTGAGCACCCAGCACACCGAGCACTGAGCACCCAGCACCCCGAGCACCGAGCACCATGAGTACTAAGAACCGAGCACCCTGAGCACTGAGCACCCAGCACCCTGAGCACTGAGCACAAAGCACCCTGAGTACTGAGCCCCTAGCACCCCGTGCACTGAGCACCCAGCACCCTGAGTACTGAGCACCCAGCACCCTGAGCACTGAGCACCGAGCACCCTGAGCACTGAGCACCCAGCACCCTGAGGACTGAGTACCCAGCACCCCGAGCACTGAGCACCCAGCACCCTGAGCACTGAGCACCCTGAGTACTGAGCACGGAGCACCCTGAGTACTGAGCACCCAGCACCCTGAGTATTGAGCACCCAGCAACCTGAGCACTGAGCACCGAGCACCCTGAGCACTGAGCACCCAGCACCCTGATCACTGAGCAGCCAGCACCCTGAGCACTGAGCACCCAGCACCCTGAGTACTGAGCACCCTGAGTACTGAGCACACAGCACCGTGAGCACTGAGCACCCAGCAACCCGAGCACTGAGCACCCAGCACCCTGAGCACTGAGCACCCTGAGTACTGAGCACTGAGCACCCTGAGTACTGAGCACTGAGCACCCTGAGTACTGAGCACCCAGCACCCTGAGTACTGAGAACCCAGCACCCTGAGCAATGAGCACCCTGAGTACTGAGCACCCAGCAGCCTGAGCACTGAGCACCGAGCACCCCGATCACTGAGCACCCAGCACCCTGAGTACTGAGCACACAGCACCGTGAGCACTGAGCACCCAGCACCCCGAGAACTGAGCACCCAGCACCCTGAGCACTGAGCACCCTGAGTACTGAGCACTGAGCACCCTGAGTACTGAGCACTGAGCACCCTGAGTACTGAGCACCCAGCACCCTGAGTACTGAGCACCCAGCACCCCAAGCACTGAGCACCCTGAGTACTGAGCACCCAGCACCCTGATTAATGAGCACCCAGCACCCCGAGCACTGAGCACCCAGCACCCTGAGTACTGAGCACCCAGCACCCTGAGTACTGAGCACCCAGCACCCTGAGTACTGAGCACTCAGCACCCTGAGTACTGAGCACCCTGAGTTCTGAGCACCCAGCACCGTGAGCACTGAGCACCCAGCACCTTGAGTACTGAGCACCGAGCACCCCGAGCACTGAGCAAACAGCACCCTGAGTACTGAGCACCCAGCACCCCGAGCACTGAGCACCCAGCACCCTGAGTACTGAGCACCCAGCACCCTGAGTACTGAGCACTGAGCACCCTGAGCACTGAGCACCCAAAACCCCGAGCACTGAGCACCCAGCACCCTGAGTACTGAGCACCCAGTGTACTGAGTACCGAGCACCCTGCACCCTGAGTACTGAGCACCCAGCACCCTGAACACTGAGCACCCAGCACCCTGAGTACTGAGCACCGAGCACCCTGAGTACTGAGCACCCAGCACCCCGAGCACTGAGCACCCAGCACACCGAGCACTCAGCACCCAGCACCCCGTACACTGAGCACCCAGCACACCGAGCACTGAGCACCCAGCACCCCGAGCACCGAGCACCGAGCACCCTGAGCACTGAGCACCCAGCACCCTGAGCACTGAGCACCGAGCACCCTGAGCACTGAGCACCCAGCACCCTGAGTACTGAGCACCCAGCACCCTGAGTACTGAGCACCCAGCACCCTGAGCACTGAGCACCGAGCACCCTGAGCACTGAGCACCCAGCACCCTGAGTACTGAGCACCCAGCACCCTGAGCACTGAGCACCGAGCACCCTGAGTACTGAGCACCCAGCACCCCGAGCACCGAGCACCATGAGTACTAAGAACCGAGCACCCTGAGCACTGAGCACCGAGCACCCTGAGCACTGAGCACCCAGCTCCCTGAGTACTGAGCACCCAGCACCCTGAGCACTGAGCACCGAGCACCCTGAGCACTGAGCACCCAGCACCCTGAGGACTGAGTACCCAGCACCCCGAGCACTGAGCACCCAGCACCCTGAGCACTGAGCACCCTGAGTACTGAGCACTGAGCACCCTGAGTACTGAGCACCCAGCACCCTGAGTATTGAGCACCCAGCAACCTGAGCACTGAGCACCGAGCACCCTGAGCACTGAGCACCCAGCACCCTGAGCACTGAGCAGCCAGCACCCTGAGCACTGAGCACCCAGCACCCTGAGTACTGAGCACCCTGAGTACTGAGCACACAGCACCGTGAGCACTGAGCACCCAGCACCCCGAGCACTGAGCACCCAGCACCCTGAGCACTGAGCACCCTGAGTACTGAGCACTGAGCACCCTGAGTACTGAGCACTGAGCACCCTGAGTACTGAGCACCCAGCACCCTGAGTACTGAGAACCCAGCACCCTGAGCAATGAGCACCCTGAGTACTGAGCACCCAGCAGCCTGAGCACTGAGCACCGAGCACCCCGAGCACTGAGCACCCAGCACCCTGAGTACTGAGCACACATCACCGTGAGCACTGAGGACCCAGCACCCCGAGCACTGAGCACCCAGCACCCTGAGCACTGAGCACCCTGAGTACTGAGCACCCAGCACCCTGAGTACTGAGAACCCAGCACCCTGAGCAATGAGCACCCTGAGTACTGAGCACCCAGCACCCTGAGTACTAAGCACCGAGCACCCTGAGTACTGAGCACCCAGTACCCTGAGCACTGAGCACCCAGCACCCGGAGCACTGAGCACACAGAACCCTGAGTACTGAGCACCGAGCACCCCGAGCACTGAGCACCCAGCACCCTGAGCACTGAGCACCCAGCACCCCGAGCACTGAGCACCCAGCACCCGGAGCACTGAGCACCCAGCACCCCGTGCAATGAGCACCCAGCACCCTGAGTACTGAGCACCCAGCACCCCGAGTACTGAGCACCCAGCAACCTGAGCACCGAGCACCCAGCACCCCGAGCACTGAGCACCCAGCATCCTTAGCACTGAGCACCCAGCACCCTGAGTACTGAGCACTGAGCACCCCGAGTACTGAGTACCCAGCACCCCGAGCACTGAGCACCGAGCACCCCGAGCACTGAGCACCCAGCACCCCGAGCACTGAGCACCCAGCACCCTGAGGACTGAGCACCCAGCACCCGAGCACTGAGCACCCAGCACCCCGAGCACTGAGCACCCAGCATCCCGAGCACTGAGCACCCAGCACCCTGAGTACTGAGCACCCAGCACCCTGAGTACTCAGCACCCAGCACCCTGAGCACTGAGCAACCAGCACCCTGAGTACTGAGCACCCAGCACCCAAAGCACTTAGCACCCTGAGTACTGAGCACCCAGCACCCCAAGCACTGAGCACACTGAGTACTGAGAACCCAGCACCCTGATTAATGAGCACCCAGCACCCCGAGCACTGAGCACCCAGCACCCTGAGTACTGAGCACCCAGCACCCTGAGTACTGAGCACCCAGCACCCTGAGTACTGAGCACTCAGCACCCTGAGTACTGAGCACCCTGAGTTCTGAGCACCCAGCACCGTGAGCACTGAGCACCCAGCACCTTGAGTACTGAGCACCGAGCACCCCGAGCACTGAGCAAACAGCACCCTGAGTACTGAGCACCCAGCACCCCGAGCACTGGGCACCCAGCACCCTGAGTACTGAGCACCCAGCACCCTGAGTACTGAGCACTGAGCACCCTGAGCACTGAGCACCCAAAACCCCGAGCACTGAGCACCCAGCACCCTGAGTACTGAGCACCCAGCACCCTGAGTACTGAGCTCTCAGCACCCTGAGTACTGAGCACCGAGCTCCCCGAGCACTGAGCACCCAGCACCCTGAGCACTTAGCACCCTGAGGACTGAGCACCCAGCACCCTGAGTACTGAGCACCCAGCACCCTGAGTACTGAGCACCCAGCATCCTGATTACTGAGCACCCTGAGTACTGAGCACCCAGCACCCTGAGCACTGAGCACCCAGCACCCTGAGTACTGTGCAACCTGAGTACTGAGCACCCAGCAACCTGAGTACTTAGCACCCAGCACCTGAGCACTGAGCACCCAGCACCCTGAGTACTGAGCACCGAGCACTCCGAGTACTGAGCACCCAGCACCCCGAGCACTGAGCACCCAGCACCCTGAGCACTGAGCACCCAACACCCCAAGCACTGAGCACCCAGCACACCGAGCACTGAGCACCCAGCACCCCGAGCACCGAGCACCATGAGTACTAAGAACCGAGCACCCTGAGCACTGAGCACCCAGCACCCTGAGCACTGAGCACAAAGCACCCTGAGTACTGAGCCCCTAGCACCCCGTGCACTGAGCACCCAGCACCCTGAGTACTGAGCACCCAGCACCCTGAGCACTGAGCACCGAGCACCCTGAGCACTGAGCACCCAGCACCCTGAGGACTGAGTACCCAGCACCCCGAGCACTGAGCACCCAGCACCCTGAGCACTGAGCACCCTGAGTACTGAGCACGGAGCACCCTGAGTACTGAGCACCCAGCACCCTGAGTATTGAGCACCCAGCAACCTGAGCACTGAGCACCGAGCACCCTGAGCACTGAGCACCCAGCACCCTGATCACTGAGCAGCCAGCACCCTGAGCACTGAGCACCCAGCACCCTGAGTACTGAGCACCCTGAGTACTGAGCACACAGCACCGTGAGCACTGAGCACCCAGCAACCCGAGCACTGAGCACCCAGCACCCTGAGCACTGAGCACCCTGAGTACTGAGCACTGAGCACCCTGAGTACTGAGCACTGAGCACCCTGAGTACTGAGCACCCAGCACCCTGAGTACTGAGAACCCAGCACCCTGAGCAATGAGCACCCTGAGTACTGAGCACCCAGCAGCCTGAGCACTGAGCACCGAGCACCCCGATCACTGAGCACCCAGCACCCTGAGTACTGAGCACACAGCACCGTGAGCACTGAGCACCCAGCACCCCGAGAACTGAGCACCCAGCACCCTGAGCACTGAGCACCCTGAGTACTGAGCACTGAGCACCCTGAGTACTGAGCACTGAGCACCCTGAGTACTGAGCACCCAGCACCCTGAGTACTGAGAACCCAGCACCCTGAGCAATGAGCACCCTGAGTACTGAGCACCCAGCACCCTGAGTACTAAGCACCGAGCACCCTGAGTACTGAGCACCCAGTACCCTGAGCACTGAGCACCCAGCACCCGGAGCACTGAGCACACAGAACCCTGAGTACTGAGCACCGAGCACCCCGAGCACTGAGCACCCAGCACCCTGAGCACTGAGCACCCAGCACCCCGAGCACTGAGCACCCAGCACCCGGAGCACTGAGCACCCAGCACCCCGAGCAATGAGCACACAGCACCCTGAGTACTGAGCACCCAGCACCCCGAGTACTGAGCACCCAGCAACCTGAGCACCGAGCACCCAGCACCCCGAGCACTGAGCACCCAGCACCCTGAGCACTGAGCACCCAGCACCCTGAGTACTGTGCAACCTGAGTACTGAGCACCCAGCAACCTGAGTACTTAGCACCCAGCACCTGAGCACTGAGCACCCAGCACCCTGAGTACTGAACACCGAGCACTCCGAGTACTGAGCACCCAGCACCCCGAGCACTGAGCACCCAGCACCCTGAGCACTGAGCACCCAACACCCCAAGCACTGAGCACCCAGCACACCGAGCACTGAGCACCCAGCACCCCGAGCACCGAGCACCATGAGTACTAAGAACCGAGCACCCTGAGCACTGAGCACCCAGCACCCTGAGCACTGAGCACAAAGCACCCTGAGTACTGAGCACTGAGCACCCCGAGTACTGAGCACCCAGCACCCCGAGCACTGAGCAGCCACCAACCTGAGTACTGAGAACAGATCACCCTGAGTACTGAGCACCCAGCACCCTGAGTACTGAGCCCCCAGCACCCTGAGTACTGAGCACCCAGCACCACCCTCAGCACTGAGCACCCAGCACCCCGAGCACTGAGCACCCAGCACCCTGAGCACTGTGCACCCAGCACCCCGAGTACTGAGCACCCAGCACCCCGAGTACTGAGCACCGAGCACCTCGAGCACTGAGCACCCAGCACCCTGAGTACTGAGCACCCAGCACCCTGAGTACTGAGCACTGAGCACCCCTAGTACTGAGCACCCAGCACCCCGAGCACTGAGCACCCAGCAACCTGAGTACTGAGAACAGATCACCCTGAGTACTGAGCACCCAGCACCCTGAGTACTGAGCACCCAGCACCCTGAGTACTGAGCACCCAGCACCCCGAGCACTGAGCACCCACCACCCCGAGAATGAGCACCCAGCACCCTGAGTACTGAGAACCGAGCACCCTGAGTACTGAGCACCCAGCACCTTGTGTACTGAGCCCCTAGCACCCTGAGAATGAGCACCCAGCACCATGAGTACTGAGCACCCAGCACCCTGAGTACTGAACACTAAGCACCCAGAGCACTGAGAACCCAGCACCCCGAGCACGGAGCACCCAGCACCCTGAGCACTGAGCACCCAGCACCCTGAGCACTGAGCACCCAGCACCCTGAGTACTGAGCACCCAGCACGCTGAGTACTGAGCACCCAGCACCCCGAGCACTGAGCACCCAGCACCCTGTGTACTGAGCACTGAGCACCCTGAGTACTAAGCACCCAGCACCCTGAGTACTGAGCACCCGGGACCCTGAGCACTGAGCACCGAGCACCCCGAGCACTGAGCACCCAGCACCCTGAGCACTCAGCACCCAGCACCCCGAGCACTGAGCACCCAGGACCCTGAGCACTGAGCACCCAGCACCCTGAGCACGGAGCACCCCGAGGACTGAGCACCCAGCACCCTGAGCACTGAGCACCCAGCACCTTGAGTACTGAGCACCGAGCACCCCGAGCACTAAGCACCCAGCACCCTGAGTACTGAGCACCCAGCACCCTGAGCACTGAGCACAGAGCACCCTGAGCACTGAGCAGCCAGCACCCCGAGCACGGAGCACCCAGCACGCTGAGTACTGAGCACCCAACACCCAGAGTACGGAGCACCCAGCACCCTGAGCACTGAGCACCCAGCACCCCGAGTACTGAGCACCCAGCACCCTGAGTACTGAGCACCCAGCACCCTGAGCACTGAGCACCCGGAGGACTGAGCACCCAGCACCCTGAGCACTGAGCACCGATCACCCTGAGCACTGACCACCCAGCACCCCGAGCAATGAGCACCCAGCACCCTGAGCACTGAGCACCCAGCACCCCGAGTACTGAGCACCCAGCACCCTGAGTACTGAGCACCCAGCACCGTGAGCACTGAGCACCCGGAGGACTGAGCACCCAGCACCCTGAGCACTGAGCACCGATCACCCTGAGCACTGAGCACCCAGCACCCCGAGTACTGAGCACCCAGCACCCTGAGTACTGAGCACCCAGCACCCTGAGCACTGAGCACCCCGAGTACTGAGCACCCAGCACCCCGAGCACTGAGCAGCCACCAACCTGAGTACTGAGAACAGATCACCCTGAGTACTGAGCACCCAGCACCCTGAGTACTGAGCCCCCAGCACCCTGAGTACTGAGCACCCAGCACCACCCTCAGCACTGAGCACCCAGCACCCCGAGCACTGAGCACCCAGCACCCTGAGCACTGAGCACCCAGCACCCCGAGTACTGAGCACCCAGCACCCCGAGTACTGAGCACCGAGCACCTCGAGAACTGAGCACCCAGCACCCTGAGTACTGAGCACCCAGCACCCTGAGTACTGAGCACTGAGCACCCCTAGTACTGAGCACCCAGCACCCCGAGCACTGAGCACCCAGCAACCTGAGTACTGAGAACAGATCACCCTGAGTACTGAGCACCCAGCACCCTGAGTACTGAGCACCCAGCACCCTGAGTACTGAGCACCCAGCACCCCGAGCACTGAGCACCCACCACCCCGAGAATGAGCACCCAGCACCCTGAGTACTGAGAACCGAGCACCCTGAGTACTGAGCACCCAGCACCTTGTGTACTGAGCCCCTAGCACCCTGAGAATGAGCACCCAGCACCATGAGTACTGAGCACCCAGCACCCTGAGTACTGAACACTAAGCACCCAGAGCACTGAGAACCCAGCACCCCGAGCACGGAGCACCCAGCACCCTGAGCACTGAGCACCCAGCACCCTGAGCACTGAGCACCCAGCACCCTGAGTACTGAGCACCCAGCACGCTGAGTACTGAGCACCCAGCACCCCGAGCACTGAGCACCCAGCACCCTGTGTACTGAGCACTGAGCACCCTGAGTACTAAGCACCCAGCACCCTGAGTACTGAGCACCCGGGACCCTGAGCACTGAGCACCGAGCACCCCGAGCACTGAGCACCCAGCACCCTGAGCACTCAGCACCCAGCACCCCGAGCACTGAGCACCCAGGACCCTGAGCACTGAGCACCCAGCACCCTGAGCACGGAGCACCCCGAGGACTGAGCACCCAGCACCCTGAGCACTGAGCACCCAGCACCTTGAGTACTGAGCACCGAGCACCCCGAGCACTAAGCACCCAGCACCCTGAGTACTGAGCACCCAGCACCCTGAGCACTGAGCACAGAGCACCCTGAGCACTGAGCAGCCAGCACCCCGAGCACGGAGCACCCAGCACGCTGAGTACTGAGCACCCAACACCCAGAGTACGGAGCACCCAGCACCCTGAGCACTGAGCACCCAGCACCCCGAGTAATGAGCACCCAGCACCCTGAGTACTGAGCACCCAGCACCCTGAGCACTGAGCACCCGGAGGACTGAGCACCCAGCACCCTGAGCACTGAGCACCGATCACCCTGAGCACTGACCACCCAGCACCCCGAGCAATGAGCACCCAGCACCCTGAGCACTGAGCACCCAGCACCCCGAGTACTGAGCACCCAGCACCCTGAGTACTGAGCACCCAGCACCGTGAGCACTGAGCACCCGGAGGACTGAGCACCCAGCACCCTGAGCACTGAGCACCGATCACCCTGAGCACTGAGCACCCAGCACCCCGAGTACTGAGCACCCAGCACCCTGAGTACTGAGCACCCAGCACCCTGAGCACTGAGCACCCGGAGGACTGAGCACCCAGCACCCTGAGTACTGAGCACCCAGCACCCCGAGTACTGAGCACCCAGCACCCTGAGTACTGAGCACCCAGCACCCAGAGCACTGAGCACCCAGCACCCTGAGTACTGAGCACCCTGAGTACTGAGCACTGAGCACCGAGCACCCTGAGTACTGAGCACCCTGAGGACTGAGCATCCAGCACCCTGAGCACTGAGCACCCAGCACCCTGAGTACTGAGCACAGATCACCCTGATCACTGAGCACCCAGCACCCCGAGCACTGAGCACCCAGCACCCTGAGTACTGAGCACCCAGCACCCTGAGCACTGAGCACCAAGCACCCTGAGTACTGAACACCCAGCACCCTGAGCACTGAGCACTGAGCACCCAGCACCCTGAGCACTGAGCACTGAGCACCCAGCACCCCGAGCACTGAGCACCCAGCACCCTGAGCACCCAGCACCCTGAGCACTGAGCACCCTGAGCACTGAGCACTGAGCACCCAGCACCCTGAGTACTGAGCACCCAACACTCTGAGCACTGAGCACCCAGCACGCTGAGTACTGAGCACCGATCACCCTGAGCACTGAGCACCTAGGACCCCGAGCACTGAGCACCCAGCACCCTGAGTACAGAGCACCCAGCACCCCGTGTACTGAGCACCCAGCACCCCGAGCACTGAGCACCCAGCACCCTGAGTACTGAGCACCGATCACCATGAGCACTGAGCACCCAGCACCCTGAGTACTGAGCACCCAGCAGCCTGAGCACTGAGCACCCAGCACCCTGAGCACTGAGCACCCAGCACCCTGAGTACTGAGCACCCAGCACCCTGAGTACTGAGTACCCAGCACACTGAGCACTGAGCACCCAGCACCCTGAGTACTGAGCACCGAGCACCCTGAGTACTGAGCACCCAGCACCCTTAGTACTGAGCACCCAGCACCCTGAGCACTGAGCACCCAGCACCCTGAGTACTGAGCACCCAGTACCACCCTCAGCACTGAGCACCCAGCACCCCGAGCACTGAGCACCCAGCACCCTGAGCACTGAGCACCCAGCACCCTGAGTACTGAGCACCCAGCACCCCGAGTACTGAGCACCGAGCACCTCGAGCACTGAGCACCCAGCACCCTGAGTACTGAGCACCCAGCACCCTGAGTACTGAGCACTGAGCACCCCGAGTACTGAGCACCCAGCACCCCGAGCACTGAGCAGCCACCAACCTGAGTACTGAGAACAGATCACCCTGAGTACTGAGCACCCAGCACCCTGAGTACTGAGCCCCCAGCACCCTGAGTACTGAGCACCCAGCACCCCGAGCACTGAGCACCCAGCACCCCGAGAATGAGCACCCAGCACCCTGAGTACTGAGAACCGAGCACCCTGAGTACTGAGCACCCAGCACCCTGAGTACTGAGCCCCTAGAACCCTGAGAATGAGCACGCAGCACCATGAATACTGAGCACCCAGCACCCTGAGTACTGAGCACTAAGCACCCAGAGCACTGAGAACCCAGCACCCCGAGCACGGAGCACCCAGGACCCCGAGCACTGAGAACTGAGCACCCAGCACCCTGAGTACTGAGCACCGAGCTCCCCGAGCACTGAGCACCCTGAGTACTGAGCACCCAGCACCCCGATCACTGAGCACCCAGCACCCTGAGCACTGAGCACCCAGCACCCTGAGCACTGAGCACCCAGCACCCTGAGTACTGAGCACCCAGCATGCTGAGTACTGAGCACCCAGCACCCCGAGCATTGAGCAACCAGCACCCTGAGTACTGAGCACTGAGCACCCAGCACCCCGAGCACTGAGCACCCAGCACCCTGAGCACTGAGCACCCAGCACCCTGAGCACGGAGCACCCCGAGGACTTAGCACCCAGCACCCTGAGCACTGAGCACCCAGCACCTTGAGTACTGAGCACCGAGCACCCCGAGCACTAAGCACCCAGCACCCTGAGTACTGAGCACCCAGCACCCTGAGCACTGAGCACATAGCACCCTGAGCACTGAGCAGCCAGCACCCCGAGCACGGAGCACCCAGCACCCTGAGTACTGAGCACCCAGCACCCCGAGCACTGAGCACCCAGCACCCTGTGTACTGAGCACTGAGCACCCTGAGTACTAAGCACCCAGAACCCTGAGTACTGAGCACCCGGGACCCTGAGCACTGAGCACCGAGCACCCCGAGCACTGAGCACCCAGCACCCTGAGCACTCAGCACCCAGCACCCCGAGCACTGAGCACCCAGGACCCTGAGCACTGAGCACCCAGCACCCTGAGCACGGAGCACCCCGAGGACTGAGCACCCAGCACCCTGAGCACTGAGCACCCAGCACCTTGAGTACTGAGCACCGAGCACCCCGAGCACTAAGCACCCAGCACCCAGAGTACTGAGCACCCAGCACCCTGAGCACTGAGCACAGAGCACCCTGAGCACTGAGCAGCCAGCACCCCGAGCACGGAGCACCCAGCACGCTGAGTACTGAGCACCCAACAACCAGAGTACTGAGCACCCAGCACCCTGAGCACTGAGCACCCAGCACCCCGAGTACTGACCACCCAGCACCCTGAGTACTGAGCACCCAGCACCCTGAGCACTGAGCACCCAGAGGACTGAGCACCCAGCACCCTGAGCACTGAGCACCGATCACCCTGAGCACTGAGCACCCAGCACCCGAGCACTGAGCACCCAGCACCCTGAGCACTGAGCACCCAGCACCCCGAGTACTGAGCACCCAGCACCCTGAGTACTGAGCACCCAGCACCCTGAGCACTGAGCACCGGGAGGACTGAGCACCCAGCACCCTGAGCACTGAGCACCGATCACCCTGAGCACTGAGCACCCAGCACCCCGAGTACTGAGCACCCAGCACCCTGAGTACTGAGCACGCAGCACCCTGAGCACTGAGCACCCGGAGGACTGAGCACCCAGCACCCTGAGTACTGAGCACCCAGCACCCCGAGTACTGAGCACCCAGCACCCTGAGTACTGAGCACCCAGCACCCCGAGCACTGAGCACCCAGCACCCTGAGTACTGAGCACCCTGAGTACTGAGCACTGAGCACCGAGCACCCTGAGTACTGAGCACCCTGAGGACTGAGCACCCAGCACCCTGAGCACTGAGCACCCAGCACCCTGAGTACTGAGCACAGATCACCCTGATCACTGAGCACCCAGCACCCCGAGCACTGAGCACCCAGCACCCTGAGTACTGAGCACCCAGCACCCTGAGCACTGAGCACCAAGCACCCTGAGTACTGAACACCCAGCACCCTGAGCACTGAGTACTGAACACCCAGCACCCTGAGCACTGAGCACTGAGCACCAAGCACCCTGAGTACTGAACACCCAGCACCCTGAGCACTGAGCACCCAGCACCCCGAGCACTGAGCACCCAGCACCCTGAGCACCCAGCACCCTGAGGACTGAGCACCCTGAGCACTGAGCACCCTGAGCACTGAGCACTGAGCACCCAGCACCCTGAGTACTGAGCACCCAACACTCTGAGCACTGAGCACCCAGCACGCTGAGTACTGAGCACCGATCACCCTGAGCACTGAGCACCTAGGACCCCGAGCACTGAGCACCCAGCACCCTGAGTACAGAGCACCCAGCACCCCGTGTACTGAGCACCCAGCACCCCGAGCACTGAGCACCCAGCACCCTGAGTACTGAGCACTGATCACCATGAGCACTGAGCACCCAGCACCCTGAGTACTGAGCACCCAGCAGCCTGAGCACTGAGCACCCAGCTCCCTGAGCACTGAGCACCCAGCACCCTGAGTACTGAGCACCCGGGACCCTGAGCACTGAGCACCGAGCACCCCGAGCACTGAGCACCCAGCACCCTGAGCACTCAGCACCCAGCACCCCGAGCACTGAGCACCCAGGACCCTGAGCACTGAGCACCCAGCACCCTGAGCACGGAGCACCCCGAGGACTGAGCACCCAGCACCCTGAGCACTGAGCACCCAGCACCTTGAGTACTGAGCACCGAGCACCCCGAGCACTAAGCACCCAGCACCCTGAGTACTGAGCACCCAGCACCCTGAGCACTGAGCACAGAGCACCCTGAGCACTGAGCAGCCAGCACCCCGAGCACGGAGCACCCAGCACGCTGAGTACTGAGCACCCAACACCCAGAGTACGGAGCACCCAGCACCCTGAGCACTGAGCACCCAGCACCCCGAGTACTGAGCACCCAGCACCCTGAGTACTGAGCACCCAGCACCCTGAGCACTGAGCACCCGGAGGACTGAGCACCCAGCACCCTGAGCACTGAGCACCGATCACCCTGAGCACTGAGCACCCAGCACCCCGAGCAATGAGCACCCAGCACCCTGAGCACTGAGCACCCAGCACCCCGAGTACTGAGCACCCAGCACCCTGAGTACTGAGCACCCAGCACCCTGAGCACTGAGCACCCGGAGGACTGAGCACCCAGCACCCTGAGCACTGAGCACCGATCACCCTGAGCACTGAGCACCCAGCAACCCGAGTACTGAGCACCCAGCACCCTGAGTACTGAGCACCCAGCACCCTGAGCACTGAGCACCCGGAGGACTGAGCACCCAGCACCCTGAGTACTGAGCACCCAGCACCCCGAGTACTGAGCACCCAGCACCCTGAGTACTGAGCACCCAGCACCCAGAGCACTGAGCACCCAGCACCCTGAGTACTGAGCACCCTGAGTACTGAGCACTGAGCACCGAGCACCCTGAGTACTGAGCACCCTGAGGACTGAGCATCCAGCACCCTGAGCACTGAGCACCCAGCACCCTGAGTACTGAGCACAGATCACCCTGATCACTGAGCACCCAGCACCCCGAGCACTGAGCACCCAGCACCCTGAGTACTGAGCACCCAGCACCCTGAGCACTGAGCACCAAGCACCCTGAGTACTGAACACCCAGCACCCTGAGCACTGAGCACTGAGCACCCAGCACCCTGAGCACTGAGCACTGAGCACCCAGCACCCCGAGCACTGAGCACCCAGCACCCTGAGCACCAAGCACCCTGAGCACTGAGCACCCTGAGCACTGAGCACCCTGAGCACTGAGCACTGAGCACCCAGCACCCTGAGTACTGAGCACCCAACACTCTGAGCACTGAGCACCCAGCACGCTGAGTACTGAGCACCGATCACCCTGAGCACTGAGCACCTAGGACCCCGAGCACTGAGCACCCAGCACCCTGAGTACAGAGCACCCAGCACCCCGTGTACTGAGCACCCAGCACCCCGAGCACTGAGCACCCAGCACCCTGAGTACTGAGCACCGATCACCATGAGCACTGAGCACCCAGCACCCTGAGTACTGAGCACCCAGCAGTCTGAGCACTGAGCACCCAGCACCCTGAGCACTGAGCACCCAGCACCCTGAGTACTGAGCACCCAGCACCCTGAGTACTGAGTACCCAGTACACTGAGCACTGAGCACCCAGCACCCTGAGTACTGAGCACCGAGCACCCTGAGTACTGAGCACCCAGCACCCTTAGTACTGAGCACCCAGCACCCTGAGCACTGAGCACCCAGCACCCTGAGTACTGAGCACCCAGTACCACCCTCAGCACTGAGCACCCAGCACCCCGAGCACTGAGCACCCAGCACCCTGAGCACTGAGCACCCAGCACCCTGAGTACTGAGCACCCAGCACCCCGAGTACTGAGCACCGAGCACCTCGAGCACTGAGCACCCAGCACCCTGAGTACTGAGCACCCAGCACCCTGAGTACTGAGCACTGAGCACCCCGAGTACTGAGCACCCAGCACCCCGAGCACTGAGCAGCCACCAACCTGAGTACTGAGAACAGATCACCCTGAGTACTGAGCACCCAGCACCCTGAGTACTGAGCCCCCAGCACCCTGAGTACTGAGCACCCAGCACCCCGAGCACTGAGCACCCAGCACCCCGAGTACTGAGCACCCAGCACCCTGAGTACTGAGCACCCAGCACCCTGAGTACTGAGCCCCTAGAACCCTGAGAATGAGCACGCAGCACCATGAATACTGAGCACCCAGCACCCTGAGTACTGAGCACTAAGCACCCAGAGCACTGAGAACCCAGCACCCCGAGCACGGAGCACCCAGGACCCCGAGCACTGAGAACTGAGCACACAGCACCCTGAGTACTGAGCACCGAGCTCCCCGAGCACTGAGCACCCTGAGTACTGAGCACCCAGCACCCCGATCACTGAGCACCCAGCACCCTGAGCACTGAGCACCCAGCACCCTGAGCACTGAGCACCCAGCACCCTGAGTACTGAGCACCCAGCATGCTGAGTACTGAGCACCCAGCACCCCGAGCATTGAGCAACCAGCACCCTGAGTACTGAGCACTGAGCACCCAGCACCCCGAGCACTGAGCACCCAGCACCCTGAGCACTGAGCACCCAGCACCCTGAGCACGGAGCACCCCAAGGACTTAGCACCCAGCACCCTGAGCACTGAGCACCCAGCACCTTGAGTACTGAGCACCGAGCACCCCGAGCACTAAGCACCCAGCACCCTGAGTACTGAGCACCCAGCACCCTGAGCACTGAGCACATAGCACCCTGAGCACTGAGCAGCCAGCACCCCGAGCACGGAGCACCCAGCACCCTGAGTACTGAGCACCCAGCACCCCGAGCACTGAGCACCCAGCACCCTGTGTACTGAGCACTGAGCACCCTGAGTACTAAGCACCCAGCACCCTGAGTACTGAGCACCCGGGACCCTAAGCACTGAGCACCGAGCACCCCAAGCACTGAGCACCCAGCACCCTGAGCACTCAGCACCCAGCACCCCGAGCACTGAGCACCCAGGACTCTGAGCACTGAGCACCCAGCACCCTGAGCACGGAGCACCCCGAGGACTGAGCACCCAGCACCCTGAGCACTGAGCACCCAGCACCTTGAGTACTGAGCACCGAGCACCCCGAGCACTAAGCACCCAGCACCCAGAGTACTGAGCACCCAGCACCCTGAGCACTGAGCACAGAGCACCCTGAGCACTGAGCAGCCAGCACCCCGAGCACGGAGCACCCAGCACGCTGAGTACTGAGCACCCAACACCCAGAGTACGGAGCACCCAGCACCCTGAGCACTGAGCACCCAGCACCCCGAGTACTGAGCACCCAGCACCCTGAGTACTGAGCACCCAGCACCCTGAGCACTGAGCACCCGGAGGACTGAGCACCCAGCACCCTGAGCACTGAGCACCGATCACCCTGAGCACTGAGCACCCAGCACCCCGAGCAATGAGCACCCAGCACCCTGAGCACTGAGCACTCAGCACCCCGAGTACTGAGCACCCAGCACCCTGAGTACTGAGCACCCAGCACCCTGAGCACTGAGCACCCGGAGGACTGAGCACCCAGCACCCTGAGCACTGAGCACCGATCACCCTGAGCACTGAGCACCCAGCACCCCGAGTACTGAGCACCCAGCACCCTGAGTACTGAGCACCCAGCACCCTGAGCACTGAGCACCCGGAGGACTGAGCACCCAGCACCCTGAGTACTGAGCACCCAGCACCCCGAGTACTGAGCACCCAGCACCCTGAGTACTGAGCTCCCAGCACCCAGAGCACTGAGCACCCAGCACCCTGAGTACTGAGCACCCTGAGTACTGAGCACTGAGCACCGAGCACCCTGAGTACTGAGCACCCTGAGGACTGAGCATCCAGCACCCTGAGCACTGAGCACCCAGCACCCTGAGTACTGAGCACAGATCACCCTGATCACTGAGCACCCAGCACCCCGAGCACTGAGCACCCAGCACCCTGAGTACTGAGCACCCAGCACCCTGAGCACTGAGCACCAAGCACCCTGAGTACTGAACACCCAGCACCCTGAGCACTGAGCACTGAGCACCCAGCACCCTGAGCACTGAGCACTGAGCACCCAGCACCCCGAGCACTGAGCACCCAGCACCCTGAGCACCCAGCACCCTGAGCACTGAGCACCCTGAGCACTGAGCACCCTGAGCACTGAGTACTGAGCACCCAGCACCCTGAGTACTGAGCCCCCAGCACCCTGAGTACTGAGCACCCAGCACCCCGAGCACTGAGCACCCAGCACCCCGAGAATGAGCACCCAGCACCCTGAGTACTGAGAACCGAGCACCCTGAGTACTGAGCACCCAGCACCCTGAGTACTGAGCCCCTAGAACCCTGAGAATGAGCACGCAGCACCATGAATACTGAGCACCCAGCACCCTGAGTACTGAGCACTAAGCACCCAGAGCACTGAGAACCCAGCACCCCGAGCACGGAGCACCCAGGACCCCGAGCACTGAGAACTGAGCACCCAGCACCCTGAGTACTGAGCACCGAGCTCCCCGAGCACTGAGCACCCTGAGTACTGAGCACCCAGCACCCCGATCACTGAGCACCCAGCACCCTGAGCACTGAGCACCCAGCACCCTGAGCACTGAGCACCCAGCACCCTGAGTACTGAGCACCCAGCATGCTGAGTACTGAGCACCCAGCACCCCGAGCATTGAGCAACCAGCACCCTGAGTACTGAGCACTGAGCACCCAGCACCCCGAGCACTGAGCACCCAGCACCCTGAGCACTGAGCACCCAGCACCCTGAGCACGGAGCACCCCGAGGACTTAGCACCCAGCACCCTGAGCACTGAGCACTCAGCACCTTGAGTACTGAGCACCGAGCACCCCGAGCACTAAGCACCCAGCACCCTGAGTACTGAGCACCCAGCACCCTGAGCACTGAGCACATAGCACCCTGAGCACTGAGCAGCCAGCACCCCGAGCACGGAGCACCCAGCACCCTGAGTACTGAGCACCCAGCACCCCGAGCACTGAGCACCCAGCACCCTGTGTACTGAGCACTGAGCACTCTGAGTACTAAGCACCCAGCACCCTGAGTACTGAGCACCCGGGACCCTGAGCACTGAGCACCGAGCACCCCGAGCACTGAGCACCCAGCACCCTGAGCACTCAGCACCCAGCACCCCGAGCACTGAGCACCCAGGACCCTGAGCACTGAGCACCCAGCACCCTGAGCACGGAGCACCCCGAGGACTGAGCACCCAGCACCCTGAGCACTGAGCACCCAGCACCTTGAGTACTGAGCACCGAGCACCCCGAGCACTAAGCACCCAGCACCCAGAGTACTGAGCACCCAGCACCCTGAGCACTGAGCACAGAGCACCCTGAGCACTGAGCAGCCAGCACCCCGAGCACGGAGCACCCAGCACGCTGAGTACTGAGCACCCAACAACCAGAGTACTGACCACCCAGCAACCTGAGTACTGAGCACCCAGCACCCTGAGCACTGAGCACCCAGAGGACTGAGCACCCAGCACCCTGAGCACTGAGCACCGATCACCCTGAGCACTGAGCACCCAGCACCCGAGCACTGAGCACCCAGCACCCTGAGCACTGAGCACCCAGCACCCCGAGTACTGAGCACCCAGCACCCTGAGTACTGAGCACCCAGCACCCTGAGCACTGAGCACCCGGAGGACTGAGCACCCAGCACCCTGAGCACTGAGCACCGATCACCCTGAGCACTGAGCACCCAGCACCCCGAGTACTGAGCACCCAGCACCCTGAGTACTGAGCACGCAGCACCCTGAGCACTGAGCACCCGGAGGACTGAGCACCCAGCACCCTGAGTACTGAGCACCCAGCACCCCGAGTACTGAGCACCCAGCACCCTGAGTACTGAGCACCCAGCACCCCGAGCACTGAGCACCCAGCACCCTGAGTACTGAGCACCCTGAGTACTGAGCACTGAGCACCGAGCACCCTGAGTACTGAGCACCCTGAGGACTGAGCACCCAGCACCCTGAGCACTGAGCACCCAGCACCCTGAGTACTGAGCACAGATCACCCTGATCACTGAGCACCCAGCACCCCGAGCACTGAGCACCCAGCACCCTGAGTACTGAGCACCCAGCACCCTGAGCACTGAGCACCAAGCACCCTGAGTACTGAACACCCAGCACCCTGAGCACTGAGTACTGAACACCCAGCACCCTGAGCACTGAGCACTGAGCACCAAGCACCCTGAGTACTGAACACCCAGCACCCTGAGCACTGAGCACCCAGCACCCCGAGCACTGAGCACCCAGCACCCTGAGCACCCAGCACCCTGAGGACTGAGCACCCTGAGCACTGAGCACCCTGAGCACTGAGCACTGAGCACCCAGCACCCTGAGTACTGAGCACCCAACACTCTGAGCACTGAGCACCCAGCACGCTGAGTACTGAGCACCGATCACCCTGAGCACTGAGCACCTAGGACCCCGAGCACTGAGCACCCAGCACCCTGAGTCCAGAGCACCCAGCACCCCGTGTACTGAGCACCCAGCACCCCGAGCACTGAGCACCCAGCACCCTGAGTACTGAGCACTGATCACCATGAGCACTGAGCACCCAGCACCCTGAGTACTGAGCACCCAGCAGCCTGAGCACTGAGCACCCAGCTCCCTGAGCACTGAGCACCCAGCACCCTGAGTACTGAGCACCCGGGACCCTGAGCACTGAGCACCGAGCACCCCGAGCACTGAGCACCCAGCACCCTGAGCACTCAGCACCCAGCACCCCGAGCACTGAGCACCCAGGACCCTGAGCACTGAGCACCCAGCACCCTGAGCACGGAGCACCCCGAGGACTGAGCACCCAGCACCCTGAGCACTGAGCACCCAGCACCCTGAGTACTGAGCACCCTGAGTACTGAGCACTGAGCACCGAGCACCCTGAGTACTGAGCACCCTGAGGACTGAGCATCCAGCACCCTGAGCACTGAGCACCCAGCACCCTGAGTACTGAGCACAGATCACCCTGATCACTGAGCACCCAGCACCCCGAGCACTGAGCACCCAGCACCCTGAGTACTGAGCACCCAGCACCCTGAGCACTGAGCACCAAGCACCCTGAGTACTGAACACCCAGCACCCTGAGCACTGAGCACCCAGCACCCTGAGCACTGAGCACAGAGCACCCTGAGCACTGAGCAGCCAGCACCCCGAGCACGGAGCACCCAGCACGCTGAGTACTGAGCACCCAACACCCAGAGTACGGAGCACCCAGCACCCTGAGCACTGAGCACCCAGCACCCCGAGTAATGAGCACCCAGCACCCTGAGTACTGAGCACCCAGCACCCTGAGCACTGAGCACCCGGAGGACTGAGCACCCAGCACCCTGAGCACTGAGCACCGATCACCCTGAGCACTGAGCACCCAGCACCCCGAGCAATGAGCACCCAGCACCCTGAGCACTGAGCACCCAGCACCCCGAGTACTGAGCACCCAGCACCCTGAGTACTGAGCACCCAGCACCCTGAGCACTGAGCACCCGGAGGACTGAGCACCCAGCACACTGAGCACTGAGCACCGATCACCCTGAGCACTGAGCACCCAGCACCCCGAGTACTGAGCACCCAGCACCCTGAGTACTGAGCACCCAGCACCCTGAGCACTGAGCACCCGGAGGACTGAGCACCCAGCACCCTGAGTACTGAGCACCCAGCACCCCGAGTACTGAGCACCCAGCACCCTGAGTACTGAGCACCCAGCACCCAGAGCACTGAGCACCCAGCACCCTGAGTACTGAGCACCCTGAGTACTGAGCACTGAGCACCGAGCACCCTGAGTACTGAGCACCCTGAGGACTGAGCATCCAGCACCCTGAGCACTGAGCACCCAGCACCCTGAGTACTGAGCACAGATCACCCTGATCACTGAGCACCCAGCACCCCGAGCACTGAGCACCCAGCACCCTGAGTACTGAGCACCCAGCACCCTGAGCACTGAGCACCAAGCACCCTGAGTACTGAACACCCAGCACCCTGAGCACTGAGCACTGAGCACCCAGCACCCTGAGCACTGAGCACTGAGCACCCAGCACCCCGAGCACTGAGCACCCAGCACCCTGAGCACCCAGCACCCTGAGCACTGAGCACCCTGAGCACCGAGCACCCTGAGCACTGAGCACTGAGCACCCAGCACCCTGAGTACTGAGCACCCAACACTCTGAGCACTGAGCACCCAGCACGCTGAGTACTGAGCACCGATCACCCTGAGCACTGAGCACCTAGGACCCCGAGCACTGAGCACCCAGCACCCTGAGTACAGAGCACCCAGCACCCCGTGTACTGAGCACCCAGCACCCCGAGCACTGAGCACCCAGCACCCTGAGTACTGAGCACCGATCACCATGAGCACTGAGCACCCAGCACCCTGAGTACTGAGCACCCAGCAGCCTGAGCACTGAGCACCCAGCACCCTGAGCACTGAGCACCCAGCACCCTGAGTACTGAGCACCCAGCACCCTGAGTACTGAGTACCCAGCACACTGAGCACTGAGCACCCAGCACCCTTAGTACTGAGCACCCAGCACCCTGAGCACTGAGCACCCAGCACCCTGAGTACTGAGCACCCAGTACCACCCTCAGCACTGAGCACCCAGCACCCCGAGCACTGAGCACCCAGCACCCTGAGCACTGAGCACCCAGCACCCTGAGTACTGAGCACCCAGCACCCCGAGTACTGAGCACCGAGCACCTCGAGCACTGAGCACCCAGCACCCTGAGTACTGAGCACCCAGCACCCTGAGTACTGAGCACTGAGCACCCCGAGTACTGAGCACCCAGCACCCCGAGCACTGAGCAGCCACCAACCTGAGTACTGAGAACAGATCACCCTGAGTACTGAGCACCCAGCACCCTGAGTACTGAGGCCACAGCACCCTGAGTACTGAGCACCCAGCACCCCGAGCACTGAGCACCCAGCACCCCGAGAATGAGCACCCAGCACCCTGAGTACTGAGAACCGAGCACCCTGAGTACTGAGCACCCAGCACCCTGAGTACTGAGCCCCTAGAACCCTGAGAATGAGCACGCAGCACCATGAATACTGAGCACCCAGCACCCTGAGTACTGAGCACTAAGCACCCAGAGCACTGAGAACCCAGCACCCCGAGCACGGAGCACCCAGGACCCCGAGCACTGAGAACTGAGCACCCAGCACCCTGAGTACTGAGCACCGAGCTCCCCGAGCACTGAGCACCCTGAGTACTGAGCACCCAGCACCCCGATCACTGAGCACCCAGCACCCTGAGCACTGAGCACCCAGCACCCTGAGCACTGAGCACCCAGCACCCTGAGTACTGAGCACCCAGCATGCTGAGTACTGAGCACACAGCACCCCGAGCATTGAGCAACCAGCACCCTGAGTACTGAGCACTGAGCACCCAGCACCCCGAGCACTGAGCACCCAGCACCCTGAGTACTGAGCACTGATCACCATGAGCACTGAGCACCCAGCACCCTGAGTACTGAGCACCCAGCAGCCTGAGCACTGAGCACCCAGCTCCCTGAGCACTGAGCACCCAGCACCCTGAGTACTGAGCACCCGGGACCCTGAGCACTGAGCACCGAGCACCCCGAGCACTGAGCACCCAGCACCCTGAGCACTCAGCACCCAGCACCCCGAGCACTGAGCACCCAGGACCCTGAGCACTGAGCACCCAGCACCCTGAGCACGGAGCACCCCGAGGACTGAGCACCCAGCACCCTGAGCACTGAGCACCCAGCACCCTGAGTACTGAGCACCCTGAGTACTGAGCACTGAGCACCGAGCACCCTGAGTACTGAGCACCCTGAGGACTGAGCATCCAGCACCCTGAGCACTGAGCACCCAGCACCCTGAGTACTGAGCACAGATCACCCTGATCACTGAGCACCCAGCACCCCGAGCACTGAGCACCCAGCACCCTGAGTACTGAGCACCCAGCACCCTGAGCACTGAGCACCAAGCACCCTGAGTACTGAACACCCAGCACCCTGAGCACTGAGCACCCAGCACCCTGAGCACTGAGCACAGAGCACCCTGAGCACTGAGCAGCCAGCACCCCGAGCACGGAGCACCCAGCACGCTGAGTACTGAGCACCCAACACCCAGAGTACGGAGCACCCAGCACCCTGAGCACTGAGCACCCAGCACCCCGAGTAATGAGCACCCAGCACCCTGAGTACTGAGCACCCAGCACCCTGAGCACTGAGCACCCGGAGGACTGAGCACCCAGCACCCTGAGCACTGAGCACCGATCACCCTGAGCACTGAGCACCCAGCACCCCGAGCAATGAGCACCCAGCACCCTGAGCACTGAGCACCCAGCACCCCGAGTACTGAGCACCCAGCACCCTGAGTACTGAGCACCCAGCACCCTGAGCACTGAGCACCCGGAGGACTGAGCACCCAGCACACTGAGCACTGAGCACCGATCACCCTGAGCACTGAGCACCCAGCACCCCGAGTACTGAGCACCCAGCACCCTGAGTACTGAGCACCCAGCACCCTGAGCACTGAGCACCCGGAGGACTGAGCACCCAGCACCCTGAGTACTGAGCACCCAGCACCCCGAGTACTGAGCACCCAGCACCCTGAGTACTGAGCACCCAGCACCCAGAGCACTGAGCACCCAGCACCCTGAGTACTGAGCACCCTGAGTACTGAGCACTGAGCACCGAGCACCCTGAGTACTGAGCACCCTGAGGACTGAGCATCCAGCACCCTGAGCACTGAGCACCCAGCACCCTGAGTACTGAGCACAGATCACCCTGATCACTGAGCACCCAGCACCCCGAGCACTGAGCACCCAGCACCCTGAGTACTGAGCACCCAGCACCCTGAGCACTGAGCACCAAGCACCCTGAGTACTGAACACCCAGCACCCTGAGCACTGAGCACTGAGCACCCAGCACCCTGAGCACTGAGCACTGAGCACCCAGCACCCCGAGCACTGAGCACCCAGCACCCTGAGCACCCAGCACCCTGAGCACTGAGCACCCTGAGCACCGAGCACCCTGAGCACTGAGCACTGAGCACCCAGCACCCTGAGTACTGAGCACCCAACACTCTGAGCACTGAGCACCCAGCACGCTGAGTACTGAGCACCGATCACCCTGAGCACTGAGCACCTAGGACCCCGAGCACTGAGCACCCAGCACCCTGAGTACAGAGCACCCAGCACCCCGTGTACTGAGCACCCAGCACCCCGAGCACTGAGCACCCAGCACCCTGAGTACTGAGCACCGATCACCATGAGCACTGAGCACCCAGCACCCTGAGTACTGAGCACCCAGCAGCCTGAGCACTGAGCACCCAGCACCATGAGCACTGAGCACCCAGCACCCTGAGTACTGAGCACCCAGCACCCTGAGTACTGAGTACCCAGCACACTGAGCACTGAGCACCCAGCACCCTGAGTACTGAGCACCGAGCACCCTGAGTACTGAGCACCCAGCACCCTTAGTACTGAGCACCCAGCACCCTGAGCACTGAGCACCCAGCACCCTGAGTACTGAGCACCCAGTACCACCCTCAGCACTGAGCACCCAGCACCCCGAGCACTGAGCACCCAGCACCCTGAGCACTGAGCACCCAGCACCCTGAGTACTGAGCACCCAGCACCCCGAGTACTGAGCACCGAGCACCTCGAGCACTGAGCACCCAGCACCCTGAGTACTGAGCACCCAGCACCCTGAGTACTGAGCACTGAGCACCCCGAGTACTGAGCACCCAGCACCCCGAGCACTGAGCAGCCACCAACCTGAGTACTGAGAACAGATCACCCTGAGTACTGAGCACCCAGCACCCTGAGTACTGAGCCCCCAGCACCCTGAGTACTGAGCACCCAGCACCCCGAGCACTGAGCACCCAGCACCCCGAGAATGAGCACCCAGCACCCTGAGTACTGAGAACCGAGCACCCTGAGTACTGAGCACCCAGCACCCTGAGTACTGAGCCCCTAGAACCCTGAGAATGAGCACGCAGCACCATGAATACTGAGCACCCAGCACCCTGAGTACTGAGCACTAAGCACCCAGAGCACTGAGAACCCAGCACCCCGAGCACGGAGCACCCAGGACCCCGAGCACTGAGAACTGAGCACCCAGCACCCTGAGTACTGAGCACCGAGCTCCCCGAGCACTGAGCACCCTGAGTACTGAGCACCCAGCACCCCGATCACTGAGCACCCAGCACCCTGAGCACTGAGCACCCAGCACCCTGAGCACTGAGCACCCAGCACCCTGAGTACTGAGCACCCAGCATGCTGAGTACTGAGCACACAGCACCCCGAGCATTGAGCAACCAGCACCCTGAGTACTGAGCACTGAGCACCCAGCACCCCGAGCACTGAGCACCCAGCACCCTGAGCACTGAGCACCCAGCACCCTGAGCACGGAGCACCCCGAGGACTTAGCACCCAGCACCCTGAGCACTGAGCACCCAGCACCTTGAGTACTGAGCACCGAGCACCCCGAGCACTAAGCACCCAGCACCCTGAGTACTGAGCACCCAGCACCCTGAGCACTGAGCACATAGCACCCTGAGCACTGAGCAGCCAGCACCCCGAGCACGGAGCACCCAGCACCCTGAGTACTGAGCACCCAGCACCCCGAGCACTGAGCACCCAGCACCCTGTGTACTGAGCACTGAGCACCCTGAGTACTCAGCACCCAGCACCCTGAGTACTGAGCACCCGGGACCCTGAGCACTGAGCACCGAGCACCCCGAGCACTGAGCACCCAGCACCCTGAGCACTCAGCACCCAGCACCCCGAGCACTGAGCACCCAGGACCCTGAGCACTGAGCACCCAGCACCCTGAGCACGGAGCACCCCGAGGACTGAGCACCCAGCACCCTGAGCACTGAGCACCCAGCACCTTGAGTACTGAGCACCGAGCACCCCGAGCACTAAGCACCCAGCACCCAGAGTACTGAGCACCCAGCACCCTGAGCACTGAGCACAGAGCACCCTGAGCACTGAGCAGCCAGCACCCCGAGCACGGAGCACCCAGCACGCTGAGTACTGAGCACCCAACAACCAGAGTACTGAGCACCCAGCACCCTGAGCACTGAGCACCCAGCACCCCGAGTACTGACCACCCAGCACCCTGAGTACTGAGCACCCAGCACCCTGAGCACTGAGCACCCAGAGGACTGAGCACCCAGCACCCTGAGCACTGAGCACCGATCACCCTGAGCACTGAGCACCCAGCACCCGAGCACTGAGCACCCAGCACCCTGAGCACTGAGCACCCAGCACCCCGAGTACTGAGCACCCAGCACCCTGAGTACTGAGCACCCAGCACCCTGAGCACTGAGCACCCGGAGGACTGAGCACCCAGCACCCTGAGCACTGAGCACCGATCACCCTGAGCACCTTGCACCCAGCACCCCGAGTACTGAGCACCCAGCACCCTGAGTACTGAGCACGCAGCACCCTGAGCACTGAGCACCCGGAGGACTGAGCACCCAGCACCCCGAGTACTGAGCACCCAGCACCCTGAGTACTGAGCACCCAGCACCCCGAGCACTGAGCACCCAGCACCCTGAGTACTGAGCACCCTGAGTACTGAGCACTGAGCACCGAGCACCCTGAGTACTGAGCACCCTGAGGACTGAGCACCCAGCACCCTGAGCACTGAGCACCCAGCACCCTGAGTACTGAGCACAGATCACCCTGATCACTGAGCACCCAGCACCCCGAGCACTGAGCACCCAGCACCCTGAGTACTGAGCACCCAGCACCCTGAGCACTGAGCACCAAGCACCCTGAGTACTGAACACCCAGCACCCTGAGCACTGAGTACTGAACACCCAGCACCCTGAGCACTGAGCACTGAGCACCAAGCACCCTGAGTACTGAACACCCAGCACCCTGAGCACTGAGCACCCAGCACCCCGAGCACTGAGCACCCAGCACCCTGAGCACCCAGCACCCTGAGGACTGAGCACCCTGAGCACTGAGCACCCTGAGCACTGAGCACTGAGCACCGAGCACCCTGAGCACTGAGCACCCAGCACCCCGAGTACTGACCACCCAGCACCCTGAGTACTGAGCACCCAGCACCCTGAGCACTGAGCACCCAGAGGACTGAGCACCCAGCACCCTGAGCACTGAGCACCGATCACCCTGAGCACGGAGCACCCAGCACCCGAGCACTGAGCACCCAGCACCCTGAGCACTGAGCACCCAGCACCCCGAGTACTGAGCACCCAGCACCCTGAGTACTGAGCACCCAGCACCCTGAGCACTGAGCACCCGGAGGACTGAGCACCCAGCACCCTGAGCACTGAGCACCGATCACCCTGAGCACTGAGCACCCAGCACCCCGAGTACTGAGCACCCAGCACCCTGAGTAATGAGCACGCAGCACCCTGAGCACTGAGCACCCGGAGGACTGAGCACCCAGCACCCTGAGTACTGAGCACCCAGCACCCCGAGTACTGAGCACCCAGCACCCTGAGTACTGAGCACCCAGCACCCCGAGCACTGAGCACCCAGCACCCTGAGTACTGAGATCCCTGAGTACTGAGCACTGAGCACCGAGCACCCTGAGTACTGAGCACCCTGAGGACTGAGCACCCAGCACCCTGAGCACTGAGCACCCAGCACCCTGAGTACTGAGCACAGATCACCCTGATCACTGAGCACCCAGCACCCCGAGCACTGAGCACCCAGCACCCTGAGTACTGAGCACCCAGCACCCTGAGCACTGAGCACCAAGCACCCTGAGTACTGAACACCCAGCACCCTGAGCACTGAGTACTGAACACCCAGCACCCTGAGCACTGAGCACTGAGCACCAAGCACCCTGAGTACTGAACACCCAGCACCCTGAGCACTGAGCACCCAGCACCCCGAGCACTGAGCACCCAGCACCCTGAGCACCCAGCACCCTGAGGACTGAGCACCCTGAGCACTGAGCACTGAGCACCCAGCACCCTGAGTACTGAGCACCCAACACTCTGAGCACTGAGCACCCAGCACGCTGAGTACTGAGCACCGATCACCCTGAGCACTGAGCACCTAGGACCCCGAGCACTGAGCACCCAGCACCCTGAGTACAGAGCACCCAGCACCCCGTGTACTGAGCACCCAGCACCCCGAGCACTGAGCACCCAGCACCCTGAGTACTGAGCACTGATCACCATGAGCACTGAGCACCCAGCACCCTGAGTACTGAGCACCCAGCAGCCTGAGCACTGAGCACCCAGCTCCCTGAGCACTGAGCACCCAGCACCCTGAGTACTGAGCACCCAGCACCCTGAGTACTGAGTACCCAGCACCTTGAGCACTGAGCACCCAGCACCCTGAGTACTGAGCACCGAGCACCCTGAGTACTGAGCACCCAGCACCCTTAGTACTGAGCACCCAGCACCCTGAGCACTGAGCACCCAGCACCCTGAGCACGGAGCACCCCGAGGACTGAGCACCCAGCACCCTGAGCACTGAGCACCCAGCACCTTGAGTACTGAGCACCGAGCACCCCGAGCACTAAGCACCCAGCACCCTGAGTACTGAGCACCCAGCACCCTGAGCACTGAGCACAGAGCACCCTGAGCACTGAGCAGCCAGCACCCCGAGCACGGAGCACCCAGCACGCTGAGTACTGAGCACCCAACACCCAGAGTACGGAGCACCCAGCACCCTGAGCACTGAGCACCCAGCACCCCGAGTACTGAGCACCCAGCACCCTGAGTACTGAGCACCCAGCACCCTGAGCACTGAGCACCCGGAGGACTGAGCACCCAGCACCCTGAGCACTGAGCACCGATCACCCTGAGCACTGAGCACCCAGCACCCCGAGCAATGAGCACCCAGCACCCTGAGCACTGAGCACCCAGCACCCCGAGTACTGAGCACCCAGCACCCTGAGTACTGAGCACCCAGCACCCTGAGCACTGAGCACCCGGAGGACTGAGCACCCAGCACCCTGAGCACTGAGCACCGATCACCCTGAGCACTGAGCACCCAGCACCCCGAGTACTGAGCACCCAGCACCCTGAGTACTGAGCACCCAGCACCCTGAGCACTGAGCACCCGGAGGACTGAGCACCCAGCACCCTGAGTACTGAGCACCCAGCACCCCGAGTACTGAGCACCCAGCACCCTGAGTACTGAGCACCCAGCACCCAGAGCACTGAGCACCCAGCACCCTGAGTACTGAGCACCCTGAGTACTGAGCACTGAGCACCGAGCACCCTGAGTACTGAGCACCCTGAGGACTGAGCATCCAGCACCCTGAGCACTGAGCACCCAGCACCCTGAGTACTGAGCACAGATCACCCTGATCACTGAGCACCCAGCACCCCGAGCACTGAGCACCCAGCACCCTGAGTACTGAGCACCCAGCACCCTGAGCACTGAGCACCAAGCACCCTGAGTACTGAACACCCAGCACCCTGAGCACTGAGCACTGAGCACCCAGCACCCTGAGCACTGAGCACTGAGCACCCAGCACCCCGAGCACTGAGCACCCAGCACCCTGAGCACCCAGCACCCTGAGCACTGAGCACCCTGAGCACTGAGCACTCTGAACACTGAGCACTGAGCACCCAGCACCCTGAGTACTGAGCACCCAACACTCTGAGCACTGAGCACCCAGCACGCTGAGTACTGAGCACCGATCACCCTGAGCACTGAGCACCTAGGACCCCGAGCACTGAGCACCCAGCACCCTGAGCACTGAGCACCGAGCTCCCCGATCACTGAGCACCCTGAGTACTGAGCACCCAGCACCACGATCACTGAGCACCCAGCACCCTGAGCACTGAGCACCCAGCACCCTGAGCACTGAGCACCCAGCACCCTGAGTACTGAGCACCCAGCATGCTGAGTACTGAGCACCCAGCACCCCGAGCATTGAGCAACCAGCACCCTGAGTACTGAGCACTGAGCACCCAGCACCCCGAGCACTGAGCACCCAGCACCCTGAGCACTGAGCACCCAGCACCCTGAGTACGGAGCACCCCGAGGACTTAGCACCCAGCACCCTGAGCACTGAGCACCCAGCACCTTGAGTACTGAGCACCGAGCACCCCGAGCACTAAGCACCCAGCACCCTGAGTACTGAGCACCCAGCACCCTGAGCACTGAGCACATAGCACCCTGAGCACTGAGCAGCCAGCACCCCGAGCACGGAGCACCCAGCACCCTGAGTACTGAGCACCCAGCACCCCGAGCACTGAGCACCCAGCACCCTGTGTACTGATCACTGAGCACCCTGAGTACTAAGCACCCAGCACCCTGAGTACTGAGCACCCGGGACCCTGAGCACTGAGCACCGAGCAACCCGAGCACTGAGCACCCAGCACCCTGAGCACTCAGCACCCAGCACCCCGAGCACTGAGCACCCAGGACCCTGAGCACTGAGCACCCAGCACCCTGAGCACGGAGCACCCCGAGGACTGAGCACCCAGCACCCTGAGCACTGAGCACCCAGCACCTTGAGTACTGAGCACCGAGCACCCCGAGCACTAAGCACCCAGCACCCAGAGTACTGAGCACCCAGCACCCTGAGCACTGAGCACAGAGCACCCTGAGCACTGAGCAGCCAGCACCCCGAGCACGGAGCACCCAGCACGCTGAGTACTGAGCACCCAACAACCAGAGTACTGAGCACCCAGCACCCTGAGCACTGAGCACCCAGCACCCCGAGTACTGACCACCCAGCACCCTGAGTACTGAGCACCCAGCACCCTGAGCACTGTGCACCCAGAGGACTGAGCACCCAGCACCCTGAGCACTGAGCACCGATCACCCTGAGCACTGAGCACCCAGCACCCGAGCACTGAGCACCCAGCACCCTGAGCACTGAGCACCCAGCACCCCGAGTACTGAGCACCCAGCACCCTGAGTACTGAGCACCCAGCACCCTGAGCACTGAGCACCCGGAGGACTGAGCACCCAGCACCCTGAGCACTGAGCACCGATCACCCTGAGCACTGAGCACCCAGCACCCCGAGTACTGAGCACCCAGCACCCTGAGTACTGAGCACGCAGCACCCTGAGCACTGAGCACCCGGAGGACTGAGCACCCAGCACCCTGAGTACTGAGCACCCAGCACCCCGAGTACTGAGCACCCAGCACCCTGAGTACTGAGCACCCAGCACCCCGAGCACTGAGCACCCAGCACCCTGAGTACTGAGCACCCTGAGTACTGAGCACTGAGCACCGAGCACCCTGAGTACTTAGCACCCTGAGGACTGAGCACCCAGCACCCTGAGCACTGAGCACCCAGCACCCTGAGTACTGAGCACAGATCACCCTGATCACTGAGCACCCAGCACCCCGAGCACTGAGCACCCAGCACCCTGAGTACTGAGCACCCAGCACCCTGAGCACTGAGCACCAAGCACCCTGAGTACTGAACACCCAGCAGCCTGAGCACTGAGTACTGAACACCCAGCACCCTGAGCACTGAGCACTGAGCACCAAGCACCCTGAGTACTGAACACCCAGCACCCTGAGTACTGAGCACCCAGCACCCCGAGCACTGAGCACCCAGCACCCTGAGCACCCAGCACCCTGAGGACTGAGCACCCTGAGCACTGAGCACCCTGAGCACTGAGCACTGAGCACCCAGCACCCTGAGTACTGAGCACCCAACACTCTGAGCACTGAGCACCCAGCACGCTGAGTACTGAGCACCGATCACCCTGAGCACTGAGCACCTAGGACCCCGAGCACTGAGCACCCAGCACCCTGAGTACAGAGCACCCAGCACCCCGTGTACTGAGCACCCAGCACCCCGAGCACTGAGCACCCAGCACCCTGAGTACTGAGCACTGATCACCATGAGCACTGAGCACCCAGCACCCTGAGTACTGAGCACCCAGCAGCCTGAGCACTGAGCACCCAGCTCCCTGAGCACTGAGCACCCAGCACCCTGAGTACTGAGCACCCAGCACCCTGAGTACTGAGTACCCAGCACCTTGAGCACTGAGCACCCAGCACCCCGAGTACTGAGCACCCAGCACCCTGAGTACTGAGCACCCAGCACCCCGAGCACTGAGCACCCAGCACCCTGAGTACTGAGCACCCTGAGTACTGAGCACTGAGCACCGAGCACCCTGAGTACTGAGCACCCTGAGGACTGAGCACCCAGCACCCTGAGCACTGAGCACCCAGCACCCTGAGTACTGAGCACAGATCACCCTGATCACTGAGCACCCAGCACCCCGAGCACTGAGCACCCAGCACCCTGAGTACTGAGCACCCAGCACCCTGAGCACTGAGCACCAAGCACCCTGAGTACTGAACACCCAGCACCCTGAGCACTGAGTACTGAACACCCAGCACCCTGAGCACTGAGCACTGAGCACCAAGCACCCTGAGTACTGAACACCCAGCACCCTGAGCACTGAGCACCCAGCACCCCGAGCACTGAGCACCCAGCACCCTGAGCACCCAGCACCCTGAGGACTGAGCACCCTGAGCACTGAGCACCCTGAGCACTGAGCACTGAGCACCCAGCACCCTGAGTACTGAGCACCCAACACTCTGAGCACTGAGCACCCAGCACGCTGAGTACTGAGCACCGATCACCCTGAGCACTGAGCACCTAGGACCCCGAGCACTGAGCACCCAGCACCCTGAGTACAGAGCACCCAGCACCCCGTGTACTGAGCACCCAGCACCCCGAGCACTGAGCACCCAGCACCCTGAGTACTGAGCACTGATCACCATGAGCACTGAGCACCCAGCACCCTGAGTACTGAGCACCCAGCAGCCTGAGCACTGAGCACCCAGCTCCCTGAGCACTGAGCACCCAGCACCCTGAGTACTGAGCACCCAGCACCCTGAGTACTGAGTACCCAGCACCTTGAGCACTGAGCACCCAGCACCCTGAGTACTGAGCACCGAGCACCCTGAGTACTGAGCACCCAGCACCCTTAGTACTGAGCACCCAGCACCCTGAGCACTGAGCACCCAGCACCCTGAGTACTGAGCACCCAGCACCACCCTCAGCACTGAGCACCCAGTACCCCGAGCACTGAGTACCCAGCACCCTGAGCACTGAGCACCCAGCACCCTGAGTACTGAGCACCCAGCACCCCGAGTACTGAGCACCGAGCACCTCGAGCACTGAGCACCCAGCACCCTGAGTACTGAGCACCCAGCACCCTGAGTACTGAGCACTGAGCACCCCGAGTACTGAGCACCCAGCACCCAGAGCACTGAGCACCCAGCAACCTGAGTACTGAGAACAGATCACCCTGAGTACTGAGCACCCAGCACCCTGAGTACTGCGCCCCCAGCACCCTGAGTACTGAGCACCCAGCACCCCGAGCACTGAGCACCCAGCACCCCGAGAATGAGCACCCAGCACCCTGAGTACTGAGAACCGAGCACCCTGAGTACTGAGCACCCAGCACCCTGAGTACTGAGCCCCTAGAACCCTGAGAATGAGCACGCAGCACCATGAGTACTGAGCACCCAGCACCCGGAGTACTGAGCACTAAGCACCCAGAGCACTGAGAACCCAGCACCCCGAGCACGGAGCACCCAGGACCGCGAGCACTGAATACTGAGCACCCAGCACCCTGAGTACTGAGCACCGAGCTCCCCGAGCACTGAGCACCCTGAGTACTGAGCACCCAGGACCCCAATCACTGAGCACCCAGCACCCTGAGCACTGAGCACCCAGCACCCTGAGCACTGAGCACCCAGAACCCTGAGTACTGAGCACCCAGCATGCTGAGTACTGAGCACCCAGCACCCCGAGCACTGAGCAACCAGCACCCTGAGTACTGAGCACTGAGCACCCAGCACCCCGAGCACTGAGCACCCAGCACCCTGTGTACTGAGCACTGAGCACCCTGAGTACTAAGCACCCAGCACCCTGAGTACTGAGCACCCAGGACCCTGAGCACTGAGCACCGAGCACCCCGAGCACTGAGCACCCAGCACCCTGAGAACTCAGCACCCAGCACCCCGAGCACTGAGCACCCAGCACCCTGAGCACTGAGCACCCAGCACCCTGAGCACGGAGCACCCCGAGGACTGAGCACCCAGCACCCTGAGCACTGAGCACCCAGCACCTTGAGTACTGAGCACCGAGCACCCCGAGCACTAAGCACCCAGCACCCTGAGTACTGAGCACCCAGCACCCTGAGCACTGAGCACATAGCACCCTGAGCACTGAGCAGCCAGCACCCCGAGCACGGAGCACCCAGCACCCTGAGTACTGAGCACCCAACACCCAGAGTACTGAGCACCCAGCACCCTGAGCACTGAGCACCCAGCACCCCGAGTACTGAGCACCCAGCACCCTGAGTACTGAGCACCCAGCACCCTGAGCACTGAGCACCCGGAGGACTGAGCACCCAGCACCCTGAGCACTGAGCACCGATCACCCTGAGCACTGAGCACCCAGCACCCCGAGCACTGAGCACCCAGCACCCTGAGCACTGAGCACCCAGCACCCCGAGTACTGAGCACCCAGCACCCTGAGTACTGAGCACCCAGCACCCTGAGCACTGAGCACCCGGAGGACTGAGCACCCAGCACCCTGAGCACTGAGCACCGATCACCCTGAGCACTGAGCACCCAGCACCCCGAGTACTGAGCACCAAGCACCCTGAGTACTGAGCATCCAGCACCCTGAGCACTGAGCACCCGGAGGACTGAGCACCCAGCACCCTGAGTACTGAGCACCCAGCACCCCGAGTACTGAGCACCCAGCACCCTGAGTACTGAGCACACAGCACCCCGAGCACTGAGCACCCAGCACCCTGAGTACTGAGCACCCTGAGTACTGAGCACTGAGCACCGAGCACCCTGAGGACTGAGCACCCAGGACCCGGAGCACTGAGCACCCAGCACCCTGAGTAGTGAGCACAGATCACCCTGATCACTGAGCACCCAGCACCCCGAGCACTGAGCACCCAGCACCCTGAGTACTGAGCACCCAGCACCCTGAGCACTGAGCACCGAGCACCCTGAGTACTGAACACCCAGCACCCTGAGCACTGAGCACTGAGCACCCAGCACCCTGAGCACTGAGCACTGAGCACCCAGCACCCCGAGCACTGAGCACCCAGCACCCTGAGCACCCAGCACCCTGAGCACTGAGCACCCTGAGCACTGAGCACCCTGAGCACTGAGCACTGAGCACCCAGCACCCTGAGTACTGAGCACCCAACACTCTGAGCACTGAGCACCCAGCACGCTGAGTACTGAGCACCGATCACCCTGAGCACTGAGCACCTAGGACCCCGAGCACTGAGCACCCAGCACCCTGAGTACAGAGCACCCAGCACCCCGTGTACTGAGCACCCAGCACCCCGAGCACTGAGCACCCAGCACCCTGAGTACTGAGCACCGATCACCATGAGCACTGAGCACCCAGCACCCTGAGTACTGAGCACCCAGCAGCCTGAGCACTGAGCACCCAGCACCCTGAGCACTGAGCACCCAGCACCCTGAGTACTGAGCACCCAGCACCCTGAGTACTGAGCACCGCGCACCCTGAGTACTGAGCACCCAGCACCCTTAGTACTGAGCACCCAGCACCCTGAGCACTGAGCACCCAGCACCCTGAGTACTGAGCACCCAGCACCACCCTCAGCACTGAGCACCCAGCACCCCGAGCACTGAACACCCAGCACCCTGAGGACTGAGCACCCAGCACCCTGAATACTGAGCACCCAGCACCCCGAGTACTGAGCACCGAGCACCCCGAGCACTGAGCACCCAGCACCCTGAGTACTGAGCACCCAGCACCCTGAGTACTGAGCACTGAGCACCCCGAGTACTGAGCACCCAGAACCCCGAGCACTGAGCACCCAGCACCCTGAGTACTGAGCACCCTGAGTACTGAGCACTGAGCACCGAGCACCCTGAGTACTGAGCACCCTGAGGACTGAGCACCCAGCACCCTGAGCACTGAGCACCCAGCACCCTGAGTACTGAGCACAGATCACCCTGATCACTGAGCACCCAGCACCCCGAGCACTGAGCACCCAGCACCCTGAGTACTGAGCACCCAGCACCCTGAGCACTGAGCTCCAAGCACCCTGAGTACTGAACACCCAGCACCCTGAGCACTGAGTACTGAACACCCAGCACCCTGAGCACTGAGCACTGAGCACCAAGCACCCTGAGTACTGAACACCCAGCACCCTGAGTACTGAGCACCCAGCACCCCGAGCACTGAGCACCCAGCACCCTGAGCACCCAGCACCCTGAGGACTGAGCACCCTGAGCACTGAGCACCCTGAGCACTGAGCACTGAGCACCCAGCACCCTGAGTACTGAGCACCCAACACTCTGAGCACTGAGCACCCAGCACGCTGAGTACTGAGCACCGATCACCCTGAGCACTGAGCACCTAGGACCCCGAGCACTGAGCACCCAGCACCCTGAGTACAGAGCACCCAGCACCCCGTGTACTGAGCACCCAGCACCCCGAGCACTGAGCACCCAGCACCCTGAGTACTGAGCACTGATCACCATGAGCACTGAGCACCCAGCACCCTGAGTACTGAGCACCCAGCAGCCTGAGCACTGAGCACCCAGCTCCCTGAGAACTGAGCACCCAGCACCCTGAGTACTGAGCACCCAGCACCCTGAGTACTGAGTACCCAGCACCTTGAGCACTGAGCACCCAGCACCCCGAGTACTGAGCACCCAGCACCCTGAGTACTGAGCACCCAGCACCCCGAGCACTGAGCACCCAGCACCCTGAGTACTGAGCACCCTGAGTACTGAGCACTGAGCACCGAGCACCCTGAGTACTGAGCACCCTGAGGACTGAGCACCCAGCACCCTGAGCACTGAGCACCCAGCACCCTGAGTACTGAGCACAGATCACCCTGATCACTGAGCACCCAGCACCCCGAGCACTGAGCACCCAGCACCCTGAGCACTGAGCACCAAGCACCCTGAGTACTGAACACCCAGCACCCTGAGCACTGAGTACTGAACACCCAGCACCCTGAGCACTGAGCACTGAGCACCAAGCACCCTGAGTACTGAACACCCAGCACCCTGAGCACTGAGCACCCAGCACCCCGAGCACTGAGCACCCAGCACACTGAGCACCCAGCACCCTGAGGACTGAGCACCCTGAGCACTGAGCACCCTGAGCACTGAGCACTGAGCACCCAGCACCCTGAGTACTGAGCACCCAACACTCTGAGCACTGAGCACCCAGCACGCTGAGTACTGAGCACCGATCACCCTGAGCACTGAGCACCTAGGACCCCGAGCACTGAGGACCCAGCACCCTGAGTACAGAGCACCCAGCACCCCGTGTACTGAGCACCCAGCACCCCGAGCACTGAGCACCCAGCACCCTGAGTACTGAGCACTGATCACCATGAGCACTGAGCACCCAGCACCCTGAGTACTGAGCACCCAGCAGCCTGAGCACTGAGCACCCAGCTCCCTGAGCACTGAGCACCCAGCACCCTGAGTACTGAGCACCCAGCACCCTGAGTACTGAGTACCCAGCACCTTGAGCACTGAGCACCCAGCACCCTGAGTACTGAGCACCGAGCACCCTGAGTACTGAGCACCCAGCACCCTTAGTACTGAGCACCCAGCACCCTGAGCACTGAGCACCCAGCACCCTGAGTACTGAGCACCCAGCACCACCCTCAGCACTGAGCACCCAGTACCCCGAGCACTGAGTACCCAGCACCCTGAGCACTGAGCACCCAGCACCCTGAGTACTGAGCACCCAGCACCCCGAGTACTGAGCACCGAGCACCTCGAGCACTGAGCACCCAGCACCCTGAGTACTGAGCACCCAGCACCCTGAGTACTGAGCACTGAGCACCCCGAGTACTGAGCACCCAGCACCCCGAGCACTGAGCACCCAGCAACCTGAGTACTGAGAACAGATCACCCTGAGTACTGAGCACCCAGCACCCTGAGTACTGAGCCCCCAGCACCCTGAGTACTGAGCACCCAGCACCCCGAGCACTGAGCACCCAGCACCCCGAGAATGAGCACCCAGCACCCTGAGTACTGAGAACCGAGCACCCTGAGTACTGAGCACCCAGCACCCTGAGTACTGAGCCCCTAGAACCCTGAGAATGAGCACGCAGCACCATGAGTACTGAGCACCCAGCACCCGGAGTACTGAGCACTAAGCACCCAGAGCACTGAGAACCCAGCACCCCGAGCACGGAGCACCCAGGACCGCGAGCACTGAATACTGAGCACCCAGCACCCTGAGTACTGAGCACCGAGCTCCCCGAGCACTGAGCACCCTGAGTACTGAGCACCCAGCACCCCGATCACTGAGCACCCAGCACCCTGAGCACTGAGCACCCAGCACCCTGAGCACTGAGCACCCAGCACCCTGAGTACTGAGCACCCAGCATGCTGAGTACTGAGCACCCAGCACCCCGAGCACTGAGCAACCAGCACCCTGAGTACTGAGCACTGAGCACCCAGCACCCCGAGCACTGAGCACCCAGCACCCTGTGTACTGAGCACTGAGCACCCTGAGTACTAAGCACCCAGCACCCTGAGTACTGAGCACCCAGGACCCTGAGCACTGAGCACCGAGCACCCCGAGCACTGAGCACCCAGCACCCTGAGAACTCAGCACCCAGCACCCCGAGCACTGAGCACCCAGCACCCTGAGCACTGAGCACCCAGCACCCTGAGCACGGAGCACCCCGAGGACTGAGCACCCAGCACCCTGAGCACTGAGCACCCAGCACCTTGAGTACTGAGCACCGAGCACCCCGAGCACTAAGCACCCAGCACCCTGAGTACTGAGCACCCAGCACCCTGAGCACTGAGCACATAGCACCCTGAGCACTGAGCAGCCAGCACCCCGAGCACGGAGCACCCAGCACCCTGAGTACTGAGCACCCAACACCCAGAGTACTGAGCACCCAGCACCCTGAGCACTGAGCACCCAGCACCCCGAGTACTGAGCACCCAGCACCCTGAGTACTGAGCACCCAGCACCCTGAGCACTGAGCACCCGGAGGACTGAGCACCCAGCACCCTGAGCACTGAGCACCGATCACCCTGAGCACTGAGCACCCAGCACCCCGAGCACTGAGCACCCAGCACCCTGAGCACTGAGCACCCAGCACCCCGAGTACTGAGCACCCAGCACCCTGAGTACTGAGCACCCAGCACCCTGAGCACTGAGCACCCGGAGGACTGAGCACCCAGCACCCTGAGCACTGAGCACCGATCACCCTGAGCACTGAGCACCCAGCACCCCGAGTACTGAGCACCCAGCACCCTGAGTACTGAGCACCCAGCACCCTGAGCACTGAGCACCCGGAGGACTGAGCACCCAGCACCCTGAGTACTGAGCACCCAGCACCCTGAGTACTGAGCACCCAGCACCCTGAGTACTGAGCACCCAGCACCCCGAGCACTGAGCACCCAGCACCCTGAGTACTGAGCACCCTGAGTACTGAGCACTGAGCACCGAGCACCCTGAGGACTGAGCACCCAGGACCCGGAGCACTGAGCACCCAGCACCCTGAGTAGTGAGCACAGATCACCCTGATCACTGAGCACCCAGCACCCCGAGCACTGAGCACCCAGCACCCTGAGTACTGAGCACCCAGCACCCTGAGCACTGAGCACCGAGCACCCTGAGTACTGAACACCCAGCACCCTGAGCACTGAGCACTGAGCACCCAGCACCCTGAGCACTGAGCACTGAGCACCCAGCACCCCGAGCACTGAGCACCCAGCACCCTGAGCACCCAGCACCCTGAGCACTGAGCACCCTGAGCACTGAGCACCCTGAGCACTGAGCACTGAGCACCCAGCACCCTGAGTACTGAGCACCCAACACTCTGAGCACTGAGCACCCAGCACGCTGAGTACTGAGCACCGATCACCCTGAGCACTGAGCACCTAGGACCCCGAGCACTGAGCACCCAGCACCCTGAGTACAGAGCACCCAGCACCCCGTGTACTGAGCACCCAGCACCCCGAGCACTGAGCACCCAGCACCCTGAGTACTGAGCACCGATCACCATGAGCACTGAGCACCCAGCACCCTGAGTACTGAGCACCCAGCAGCCTGAGCACTGAGCACCCAGCACCCTGAGCACTGAGCACCCAGCACCCTGAGTACTGAGCACCCAGCACCCTGAGTACTGAGCACCGCGCACCCTGAGTACTGAGCACCCAGCACCCTTAGTACTGAGCACCCAGCACCCTGAGCACTGAGCACCCAGCACCCTGAGTACTGAGCACCCAGCACCACCCTCAGCACTGAGCACCCAGCACCCCGAGCACTGAACACCCAGCACCCTGAGGACTGAGCACCCAGCACCCTGAGTACTGAGCACCCAGCACCCCGAGTACTGAGCACCGAGCACCCCGAGCACTGAGCACCCAGCACCCTGAGTACTGAGCACCCAGCACCCTGAGTACTGAGCACTGAGCACCCCGAGTACTGAGCACCCAGAACCCCGAGCACTGAGCACCCAGCACCCTGAGTACTGAGAACCGAGCACCCTGAGTACTGAGCACCCAGCACCCTGAGTACTGAGCCCCTAGCACCCTGAGAATGAGCACCCAGCACCATGAGTACTGAGCACCCAGCACCCTGAGTACTGAGCACTAAGCACCCAGAGCACTGAGCACCCAGCACCCTGAGCACGGAGCACCCAGGAACCCGAGCACTGAGAACTGAGCACCCAGCACCCTGAGTAATGAGCACCGAGCTCCCTGAGCACTGAGCACCCTGAGTACTAAGCACCCAGCACCCCAATCACTGAGCAACCAGCACCCTGAGCAGTGTGACACCAGCACCCTGAGCACTGAGCACCCAGCACCCTGAGTATTGAGCACCCAGCACGCTGAGTACTGAGCACCCAGCACCCCGAGCACTGAGCACCCAGCACCCTGAGTACTGAGCACTGAGCACCCAGCACCCCGAGCACTGAGCACCCAGCACCCTGTGTACTGATCACTGAGCACCCTGAGTACTAAGCACCCAGCACCATGAGTACTGAGCACCCAGGACCCTGAGCACTGAGCACCGAGCACCCCGAGCACTGAGCACCCAGCACCCTGAGCACTCAGCACCCAGCACCCCGAGCACTGAGCACCCAGCACCCTGAGCACTGAGCACCCAGCACCCTGAGCACCCCGAGGACTGAGCACCCAGCACCCTGAGCACTGAGCACCCAGCACCTTGAGTACTGAGCACCGAGCACCCCGAGCACTAAGCACCCAGCACCCTGAGTACAGAGCACCCAGCACCCTAAGCACTGAGCACCCAGCACCCTGAGCACTGAGCACCCAGCACCCCGAGCACGGAGCACCCAGCACCCTGAGTACTGAGCACCCAACACCCAGAGTACTGAGCACCCAGCACCCTGAGCACTGAGCACCCAGCACCCTGAGTACTGAACACCCAGCACACTGAGTACTGAGCACCCAGCACCCTGAGCACTGAGCACCCGGGGGACTGAGCACCCAGCACCCTGAGCACAGAGCACCGATCACCCTGAGCACTGAGCACCCAGCACCCCGAGCACTGAGCACCCAGCACACTGAGTACTGAGCACCCAGCACCCCGAGTACTGAGCACACAGCATCCTGAGTACTGAGCACCCAGCACCCCGAGCACTGAGCACTCAGCACCCTGAGTACTGAGCACCCTGAGTACTGAGCACTGAGCACCGAGCACCCTGAGTACTGAGCACCCTGAGGACTGAGCACCCAGCACCCTGAGCACTGAGCACCCAGCACCCTGAGTACTGAGCACTGATCACCCTGAGCACTGAGCACCCAGCACCCCGAGCACTGAGCACCCAGCACCCTGAGTACTGAGCACCCAGCACCCTGAGCACTGAGCACCGAGCACCCTGAGTACTGAACAACCAGCACCCTGAGCACTGAGCACTGAGCACCCAGCACCCTGAGCACTGAGCAATGAGCACCCAGCACCCCGAGCACTGAGCACCCAGCACCCTGAGCACCCAGCACCCTGAGCACTGAGCACCCTGAGCACTGAGCACTCTGAGCACTGAGCACTGAGCAACCAGCACCCTGAGTACTGAGCACCCAACACTCTGAGCACTGAGAACCCAGCACGCTGAGTACTGAGCACTGTGCACACAGCACCCTGAGTACTGAGCACCCAGCACCCCGAGCACTGCGCACTGAGCACACTGAGCACTGAGCACCCAGCACCCCGAGTACTGAGCACTGAGCACCCTGAGTACTGAGCAACCAGCACCCCTAGTACTGAGCACTGAGCACCCTGAGTACTGAGCACCCAGCACCCTGAGCACTGAGAACCCTGAGTACTGAGCACCGAGCACCCTGAGTACTGAGCACCCAGCACCCTGAGCACTGAGCACGGAGCACCCCGAGGACTGAGCACCCAGCACCCTGAGTACAGAGCACCCAGCACCCCGTGTACTGAGCACCCAGCACCCGGAGCACTGAGCACCCAGCACCCTGAGTACTGAGCACTGATCACCATGAGCACTGAGCACCCAGCACCCTGAGTACTGAGCACCCAGCAGCCTGAGCACTGAGCACCCAGCTCCCTGAGCACTGAGCACCCAGCACCCTGAGTACTGAGCACCCAGCACCCTGAGTACTGAGTACCCAGCACCCTGAGCACTGAGCACCCAGCACCCTGAGTACTGAGCACCGAGCACCCTGAGTACTGAGCACCCAGCACCCTTAGTACTGAGCACCCAGCACCCTGAGCACTGAGCACCCAGCACCCTGAGTACTGAGCACCCAGCACCACCCTCAGCACTGAGCACCCAGTACCCCGAGCACTGAGCACCCAGCACCCTGAGCACTGAGCACCCAGCACCCTGAGTACTGAGCACCCAGCACCCCGAGTACTGAGCACCGAGCACCTCGAGCACTGAGCACCCAGCACCCTGAGTACTGAGCACCCAGCACCCTGAGTACTGAGCACCCAGCACCACCCTCAGCACTGAGCACCCAGTACCCCGAGCACTGAGCACCCAGCACCCTGAGCACTGAGCACCCAGCACCCTGAGTACTGAGCACCCAGCACCCCGAGTACTGAGCACCCAGCACCCCGAGCACTGAGCACCCAGCAACCTGAGTACTGAGAACAGATCACCCTGAGTACTGAGCACCCAGCACCCTGAGTACTGAGCCCCCAGCACCCTGAGTACTGAGCACCCAGCACCCCGAGCACTGAGCACCCAGCACCCCGAGAATGAGCACCCAGCACCCTGAGTACTGAGAACCGAGCAGCCTGAGTACTGAGCACCCAGCACCCTGAGTACTGAGCCCCTAGAACCCTGAGAATGAGCACGCAGCACCATGAGTACTGAGCACCCAGCACCCGGAGTATTGAGCACTAAGCACCCAGAGCACTGAGAACCCAGCACCCCGAGCACGGAGCACCCAGGACCGCGAGCACTGAATACTGAGCACCCAGCACACTGAGTACTGAGCACCGAGCTCCCCGAGCACTGAGCACCCTGAGTACTGAGCACCCAGCACCCCGATCACTGAGCACCCAGCACCCTGAGCACTGAGCACCCAGCACCCTGAGCACTGAGCACCCAGCACCCTGAGTACTGAGCACCCAGCATGCTGAGTACTGAGCACCCAGCACCCCGAGCACTGAGCAACCAGCACCCTGAGTACTGAGCACTGAGCACCCAGCACCCCGAGCACTGAGCACCCAGCACCCTGTGTACTGAGCACTGAGCACCCTGAGTACTAAGCACCCAGCACCCTGAGTACTGAGCACCCAGGACCCTGAGCACTGAGCACCGAGCACCCCGAGCACTGAGCACCCAGCACCCTGAGAACTCAGCACCCAGCACCCCGAGCACTGAGCACCCAGCACCCTGAGCACTGAGCACCCAGCACCCTGAGCACGGAGCACCCCGAGGACTGAGCACCCAGCACCCTGAGCACTGAGCACCCAGCACCTTGAGTACTGAGCACCGAGCACCCCAAGCACTAAGCACCCAGCACCCTGAGTACTGAGCACCCAGCACCCTGAGCACTGAGCACATAGCACCCTGAGCACTGAGCAGCCAGCACCCCGAGCACGGAGCACCCAGCACCCTGAGTAGTGAGCACAGATCACCCTGATCACTGAGCACCAAGCACCCCGAGCACTGAGCACCCAGCACCCTGAGTACTGAGCACACAGCACCCTGAGCACTGAGCACCGAGCACCCTGAGTACTGAACACCCAGCACCCTGAGCACTGAGCACTGAGCACCCAGCACCCTGAGCACTGAGCACTGAGCACCCAGCACCCCGAGCACTGAGCACCCAGCACCCTGAGCACCCAGCACGCTGAGCACTGAGCACCCTGAGCACTGAGCACCCTGAGCACTGAGCACTGAGCACCCAGCACCCTGAGTACTGAGCACCCAACACTCTGAGCACTGAGCACCCAGCACGCTGAGTACTGAGCACCGATCACCCTGAGCACTGAGCACCTAGGACCCCGAGCACTGAGCACCCAGCACCCTGAGTACAGAGCACCCAGCACCCCGTGTACTGAGCACCCAGCACCCCGAGCACTGAGCACCCAGCACCCTGAGTACTGAGCACCGATCACCATGAGCACTGAGCACCCAGCACCCTGAGTACTGAGCACCCAGCAGCCTGAGCACTGAGCACCCAGCACCCTGAGCACTGAGCACCCAGCACCCTGAGTACTGAGCACCCAGCACCCTGAGTACTGAGCACCGCGCACCCTGAGTACTGAGCACCCAGCACCCTTAGTACTGAGCACCCAGCACCCTGAGCACTGAGCACCCAGCACCCTGAGTACTGAGCACCCAGCACCACCCTCAGCACTGAGCACCCAGCACCCCGAGCACTGAACACCCAGCACCCTGAGGACTGAGCACCCAGCACCCTGAGTACTGAGCACCCAGCACCCCGAGTACTGAGCACCGAGCACCCCGAGCACTGAGCACCCAGCACCCTGAGTACTGAGCACCCAGCACCCTGAGTACTGAGCACTGAGCACCCCGAGTACTGAGCACCCAGAACCCCGAGCACTGAGCACCCAGCACCCTGAGTACTGAGAAACGAGCACCCTGAGTACTGAGCACCCAGCACCCTGAGTACTGAGCCCCTAGCACCCTGAGAATGAGCACCCAGCACCATGAGTACTGAGCACCCAGCACCCTGAGTACTGAGCACTAAGCACCCAGAGCACTGAGCACCCAGCACCCTGAGCACGGAGCACCCAGGACCCCGAGCACTGAGAACTGAGCACCCAGCACCCTGAGTAATGAGCACCGAGCTCCCTGAGCACTGAGCACCCTGAGTACTAAGCAACCAGCACCCCAATCACTGAGCAACCAGCACCCTGAGCAGTGTGACACCAGCACCCTGAGCACTGAGCACCCAGCACCCTGAGTATTGAGCACCCAGCACGCTGAGTACTGAGCACCCAGCACCCCGAGCACTGAGCACCCAGCACCCTGAGTACTGAGCACTGAGCACCCAGCACCCCGAGCACTGAGCACCCAGCACCCTGAGTACTGAGAACCGAGCACCCTGAGTACTGAGCACCCAGCACCCTGAGTACTGAGCCCCTAGCACCCTGAGAATGAGCACCCAGCACCATGAGTACTGAGCACCCAGCACCCTGAGTACTGAGCACTAAGCACCCAGAGCACTGAGCACCCAGCACCCTGAGCACGGAGCACCCAGGACCCCGAGCACTGAGAACTGAGCACCCAGCACCCTGAGTAATGAGCACCGAGCTCCCTGAGCACTGAGCACCCTGAGTACTAAGCACCCAGCACCCCAATCACTGAGCAACCAGCACCCTGAGCAGTGTGACACCAGCACCCTGAGCACTGAGCACCCAGCACCCTGAGTACTGAGCACCCAGCACCCTGAGTACTGAGCACTGAGCACCCAGCACCCTGAGCACTGAGCACCCAGCACCCTGAGTACTGAGCACCCAGCACCCCGAGTACTGAGCACCCAGCACCCCGAGCACTGAGCACCCAGCAACCTGAGTACTGAGAACAGATCACCCTGAGTACTGAGCACCCAGCACCCTGAGTACTGAGCCCCCAGCACCCTGAGTACTGAGCACCCAGCACCCCGAGCACTGAGCACCCAGCACCCCGAGAATGAGCACCCAGCACCCTGAGTACTGAGAACCGAGCAGCCTGAGTACTGAGCACCCAGCACCCTGAGTACTGAGCCCCTAGAACCCTGAGAATGAGCACGCAGCACCATGAGTACTGAGCACCCAGCACCCGGAGTATTGAGCACTAAGCACCCAGAGCACTGAGAACCCAGCACCCCGAGCACGGAGCACCCAGGACCGCGAGCACTGAATACTGAGCACCCAGCACACTGAGTACTGAGCACCGAGCTCCCCGAGCACTGAGCACCCTGAGTACTGAGCACCCAGCACCCCGATCACTGAGCACCCAGCACCCTGAGCACTGAGCACCCAGCACCCTGAGCACTGAGCACCCAGCACCCTGAGTACTGAGCACCCAGCATGCTGAGTACTGAGCACCCAGCACCCCGAGCACTGAGCAACCAGCACCCTGAGTACTGAGCACTGAGCACCCAGCACCCCGAGCACTGAGCACCCAGCACCCTGTGTACTGAGCACTGAGCACCCTGAGTACTAAGCACCCAGCACCCTGAGTACTGAGCACCCAGGACCCTGAGCACTGAGCACCGAGCACCCCGAGCACTGAGCACCCAGCACCCTGAGAACTCAGCACCCAGCACCCCGAGCACTGAGCACCCAGCACCCTGAGCACTGAGCACCCAGCACCCTGAGCACGGAGCACCCCGAGGACTGAGCACCCAGCACCCTGAGCACTGAGCACCCAGCACCTTGAGTACTGAGCACCGAGCACCCCGAGCACTAAGCACCCAGCACCCTGAGTACTGAGCACCCAGCACCCTGAGCACTGAGCACATAGCACCCTGAGCACTGAGCAGCCAGCACCCCGAGCACGGAGCACCCAGCACCCTGAGTAGTGAGCACAGATCACCCTGATCACTGAGCACCAAGCACCCCGAGCACTGAGCACCCAGCACCCTGAGTACTGAGCACACAGCACCCTGAGCACTGAGCACCGAGCACCCTGAGTACTGAACACCCAGCACCCTGAGCACTGAGCACTGAGCACCCAGCACCCTGAGCACTGAGCACTGAGCACCCAGCACCCCGAGCACTGAGCACCCAGCACCCTGAGCACCCAGCACGCTGAGCACTGAGCACCCTGAGCACTGAGCACCCTGAGCACTGAGCACTGAGCACCCAGCACCCTGAGTACTGAGCACCCAACACTCTGAGCACTGAGCACCCAGCACGCTGAGTACTGAGCACCGATCACCCTGAGCACTGAGCACCTAGGACCCCGAGCACTGAGCACCCAGCACCCTGAGTACAGAGCACCCAGCACCCCGTGTACTGAGCACCCAGCACCCCGAGCACTGAGCACCCAGCACCCTGAGTACTGAGCACCGATCACCATGAGCACTGAGCACCCAGCACCCTGAGTACTGAGCACCCAGCAGCCTGAGCACTGAGCACCCAGCACCCTGAGCACTGAGCACCCAGCACCCTGAGTACTGAGCACCCAGCACCCTGAGTACTGAGCACCGCGCACCCTGAGTACTGAGCACCCAGCACCCTTAGTACTGAGCACCCAGCACCCTGAGCACTGAGCACCCAGCACCCTGAGTACTGAGCACCCAGCACCACCCTCAGCACTGAGCACCCAGCACCCCGAGCACTGAACACCCAGCACCCTGAGGACTGAGCACCCAGCACCCTGAGTACTGAGCACCCAGCACCCCGAGTACTGAGCACCGAGCACCCCGAGCACTGAGCACCCAGCACCCTGAGTACTGAGCACCCAGCACCCTGAGTACTGAGCACTGAGCACCCCGAGTACTGAGCACCCAGAACCCCGAGCACTGAGCACCCAGCACCCTGAGTACTGAGAAACGAGCACCCTGAGTACTGAGCACCCAGCACCCTGAGTACTGAGCCCCTAGCACCCTGAGAATGAGCACCCAGCACCATGAGTACTGAGCACCCAGCACCCTGAGTACTGAGCACTAAGCACCCAGAGCACTGAGCACCCAGCACCCTGAGCACGGAGCACCCAGGACCCCGAGCACTGAGAACTGAGCACCCAGCACCCTGAGTAATGAGCACCGAGCTCCCTGAGCACTGAGCACCCTGAGTACTAAGCAACCAGCACCCCAATCACTGAGCAACCAGCACCCTGAGCAGTGTGACACCAGCACCCTGAGCACTGAGCACCCAGCACCCTGAGTATTGAGCACCCAGCACGCTGAGTACTGAGCACCCAGCACCCCGAGCACTGAGCACCCAGCACCCTGAGTACTGAGCACTGAGCACCCAGCACCCCGAGCACTGAGCACCCAGCACCCTGAGTACTGAGAACCGAGCACCCTGAGTACTGAGCACCCAGCACCCTGAGTACTGAGCCCCTAGCACCCTGAGAATGAGCACCCAGCACCATGAGTACTGAGCACCCAGCACCCTGAGTACTGAGCACTAAGCACCCAGAGCACTGAGCACCCAGCACCCTGAGCACGGAGCACCCAGGACCCCGAGCACTGAGAACTGAGCACCCAGCACCCTGAGTAATGAGCACCGAGCTCCCTGAGCACTGAGCACCCTGAGTACTAAGCACCCAGCACCCCAATCACTGAGCAACCAGCACCCTGAGCAGTGTGACACCAGCACCCTGAGCACTGAGCACCCAGCACCCTGAGTACTGAGCACCCAGCACCCTGAGTACTGAGCACTGAGCATCCAGCACCCCGAGCACTGAGCACCCAGCACCCTGTGTACTGATCACTGAGCACCCTGAGTACTAAGCACCCAGCACCATGAGTACTGAGCACCCAGGACCCTGAGCACTGAGCACCGAGCACCCCGAGCACTGAGCACCCAGCACCCTGAGCACTCAGCACCCAGCACCCCGAGCACTGAGCACCCAGCACCCTGAGCACTGAGCACCCAGCACCCTGAGCACACCGAGGACTGAGCACCCAGCACCCTGAGCACTGAGCACCCAGCACCTTGAGTACTGAGCACCGAGCACCCCGAGCACTAAGCACCCAGCACCCTGAGTACAGAGCACCCAGCACCCTAAGCACTGAGCACCCAGCACCCTGAGCACTGAGCACCCAGCACCCCGAGCACGGAGCACCCAGCACCCTGAGTACTGAGCACCCAACACCCAGAGTACTGAGCACCCAGCACCCTGAGCACTGAGCACCCAGCACCCTGAGTACTGAGCACCCAGCACACTGAGTACTGAGCACCCAGCACCCTGAGCACTGAGCACCCGGGGGACTGAGCACCCAGCACCCTGAGCACAGAGCACCGATCACCCTGAGCACTGAGCACCCAGCACCCCGAGCACTGAGCACCCAGCACACTGAGTACTGAGCACCCAGCACCCCGAGTACTGAGCACCCAGCATCCTGAGTACTGAGCACCCAGCACCCCGAGCACTGAGCACTCAGCACCCTGAGTACTGAGCACCCTGAGTACTGAGCACTGAGCACCGAGCACCCTGAGTACTGAGCACCCTGAGGACTGAGCACCCAGCACCCTGAGCACTGAGCACCCAGCACCCTGAGTACTGAGCACTGATCACCCTGAGCACTGAGCACCCAGCACCCCGAGCACTGAGCACCCAGCACCCTGAGTACTGAGCACCCAGCACCCTGAGCACTGAGCACCGAGCACCCTGAGTACTGAACAACCAGCACCCTGAGCACTGAGCACTGAGCACCCAGCACCCTGAGCACTGAGCAATGAGCACCCAGCACCCCGAGCACTGAGCACCCAGCACCCTGAGCACCCAGCACCCTGAGCACTGAGCACCCTGAGCACTGAGCACTCTGAGCACTGAGCACTGAGCAACCAGCACCCTGAGTACTGAGCACCCAACACTCTGAGCACTGAGAACCCAGCACGCTGAGTACTGAGCACTGTGCACACAGCACCCTGAGTACTGAGCACCTAGCACCCCGAGCACTGAGCACCCAGCACCCCGAGCACTGCGCACTGAGCACACTGAGCACTGAGCACCCAGCACCCCGAGTACTGAGCACTGAGCACCCTGAGTACTGAGCAACCAGCACCCCTAGTACTGAGCACTGAGCACCCTGAGTACTGAGCACCCAGCACCCTGAGCACTGAGAACCCTGAGTACTGAGCACCGAGCACCCTGAGTACTGAGCACCCAGCACCCTGAGCACTGAGCACGGAGCACCCCGAGGACTGAGCACCCAGCACCCTGAGTACAGAGCACCCAGCACCCCGTGTACTGAGCACCCAGCACCCGGAGCACTGAGCACCCAGCACCCTGAGTACTGAGCACTGATCACCATGAGCACTGAACACCCAGCACCCTGAGTACTGAGCACCCAGCAGCCTGAGCACTGAGCACCCAGCTCCCTGAGCACTGAGCACCCAGCACGCTGAGTACTGAGCACCCAGCACCCTGAGTACTGAGTACCCAGCACCCTGAGCACTGAGCACCCAGCACCCTGAGTACTGAGCACCGAGCACCCTGAGTACTGAGCACCCAGCACCCTTAGTACTGAGCACCCAGCACCCTGAGCACTGAGCACCCAGCACCCTGAGTACTGAGCACCCAGCACCACCCTCAGCACTGAGCACCCAGTACCCCGAGCACTGAGCACCCAGCACCCTGAGCACTGAGCACCCAGCACCCTGAGTACTGAGCACCCAGCACCCCGAGTACTGAGCACCGAGCACCTCGAGCACTGAGCACCCAGCACCCTGAGTACTGAGCACCCAGCACCCTGAGTACTGAGCACCCAGCACCACCCTCAGCACTGAGCACCCAGTACCCCGAGCACTGAGCACCCAGCACCCTGAGCACTGAGCACCCAGCACCCTGAGTACTGAGCACCCAGCACCCCGAGTACTGAGCACCCAGCACCCCGAGCACTGAGCACCCAGCAACCTGAGTACTGAGAACAGATCACCCTGAGTACTGAGCACCCAGCACCCTGAGTACTGAGCCCCCAGCACCCTGAGTACTGAGCACCCAGCACCCCGAGCACTGAGCACCCAGCACCCCGAGAATGAGCACCCAGCACCCTGAGTACTGAGAACCGAGCAGCCTGAGTACTGAGCACCCAGCACCCTGAGTACTGAGCCCCTAGAACCCTGAGAATGAGCACGCAGCACCATGAGTACTGAGCACCCAGCACCCGGAGTATTGAGCACTAAGCACCCAGAGCACTGAGAACCCAGCACCCCGAGCACGGAGCACCCAGGACCGCGAGCACTGAATACTGAGCACCCAGCACACTGAGTACTGAGCACCGAGCTCCCCGAGCACTGAGCACCCTGAGTACTGAGCACCCAGCACCCCGATCACTGAGCACCCAGCACCCTGAGCACTGAGCACCCAGCACCCTGAGCACTGAGCACCCAGCACCCTGAGTACTGAGCACCCAGCATGCTGAGTACTGAGCACCCAGCACCCCGAGCACTGAGCAACCAGCACCCTGAGTACTGAGCACTGAGCACCCAGCACCCCGAGCACTGAGCACCCAGCACCCTGTGTACTGAGCACTGAGCACCCTGAGTACTAAGCACCCAGCACCCTGAGTACTGAGCACCCAGGACCCTGAGCACTGAGCACCGAGCACCCCGAGCACTGAGCACCCAGCACCCTGAGAACTCAGCACCCAGCACCCCGAGCACTGAGCACCCAGCACCCTGAGCACTGAGCACCCAGCACCCTGAGCACGGAGCACCCCGAGGACTGAGCACCCAGCACCCTGAGCACTGAGCACCCAGCACCTTGAGTACTGAGCACCGAGTACCCCGAGCACTAAGCACCCAGCACCCTGAGTACTGAGCACCCAGCACCCTGAGCACTGAGCACATAGCACCCTGAGCACTGAGCAGCCAGCACCCCGAGCACGGAGCACCCAGCACCCTGAGTAGTGAGCACAGATCACCCTGATCACTGAGCACCCAGCACCCCGAGCACTGAGCACCCAGCACCCTGAGTACTGAGCACCCAGCACCCTGAGCACTGAGCACCGAGCACCCTGAGTACTGAACACCCAGCACCCTGAGCACTGAGCACTGAGCACCCAGCACCCTGAGCACTGAGCACTGAGCACCCAGCACCCCGAGCACTGAGCACCCAGCACCCTGAGCACCCAGCACCCTGAGCACTGAGCACCCTGAGCACTGAGCACCCTGAGCACTGAGCACTGAGCACCCAGCACCCTGAGTACTGAGCACCCAACACTCTGAGCACTGAGCACCCAGCACGCTGAGTACTGAGCACCGATCACCCTGAGCACTGAGCACCTAGGACCCCGAGCACTGAGCACCCAGCACCCTGAGTACAGAGCACCCAGCACCCCGTGTACTGAGCACCCAGGACCCCGAGCACTGAGCACCCAGCACCCTGAGTACTGAGCACCGATCACCATGAGCACTGAGCACCCAGCACCCTGAGTACTGAGCACCCAGCAGCCTGAGCACTGAGCACCCAGCACCCTGAGCACTGAGCACCCAGCACCCTGAGTACTGAGCACCCAGCACCCTGAGTACTGAGCACCGCGCACCCTGAGTACTGAGCACGGAGCACCCTTAGTACTGAGCACCCAGCACCCTGAGCACTGAGCACCCAGCACCCTGAGTACTGAGCACCCAGCACCACCCTCAGCACTGAGCACCCAGCACCCCGAGCACTGAACACCCAGCACCCTGAGGACTGAGCACCCAGCACCCTGAGTACTGAGCACCCAGCACCCCGAGTACTGAGCACCGAGCACCCCGAGCACTGAGCACCCAGCACCCTGAGTACTGAGCACCCAGCACCCTGAGTACTGAGCACTGAGCACCCCGAGTACTGAGCACCCAGAACCCCGAGCACTGAGCACCCAGCACCCTGAGTACTGAGAACCGAGCACCCTGAGTACTGAGCACCCAGCACCCTGAGTACTGAGCCCCTAGCACCCTGAGAATGAGCACCCAGCACCATGAGTACTGAGCACCCAGCACCCTGAGTACTGAGCACTAAGCACCCAGAGCACTGAGCACCCAGCACCCTGAGCACGGAGCACCCAGGACCCCGAGCACTGAGAACTGAGCACCCAGCACCCTGAGTAATGAGCACCGAGCTCCCTGAGCACTGAGCACCCTGAGTACTAAGCACCCAGCACCCCAATCACTGAGCAACCAGCACCCTGAGCAGTGTGACACCAGCACCCTGAGCACTGAGCACCCAGCACCCTGAGTATTGAGCACCCAGCACGCTGAGTACTGAGCACCCAGCACCCCGAGCACTGAGCACCCAGCACCCTGAGTACTGAGCACTGAGCACCCAGCACCCCGAGCACTGAGCACCCAGCACCCTGTGTACTGATCACTGAGCACCCTGAGTACTAAGCACCCAGCACCATGAGTACTGAGCACCCAGGACCCTGAGCACTGAGCACCGAGCACCCCGAGCACTGAGCACCCAGCACCCTGAGCACTCAGCACCCAGCACCCCGAGCACTGAGCACCCAGCACCCTGAGCACTGAGCACCCAGCACCCTGAGCACCCCGAGGACTGAGCACCCAGCACCCTGAGCACTGAGCACCCAGCACCTTGAGTACTGAGCACCGAGCACCCCGAGCACTAAGCACCCAGCACCCTGAGTACAGAGCACCCAGCACCCTAAGCACTGAGCACCCAGCACCCTGAGCACTGAGCACCCAGCACCCCGAGCACGGAGCACCCAGCACCCTGAGTACTGAGCACCCAACACCCAGAGTACTGAGCACCCAGCACCCTGAGCACTGAGCACCCAGCACCCTGAGTACTGAGCACCCAGCACACTGAGTACTGAGCACCCAGCACCCTGAGCACTGAGCACCCGGGGGACTGAGCACCCAGCACCCTGAGCACAGAGCACCGATCACCCTGAGCACTGAGCACCCAGCACCCCGAGCACTGAGCACCCAGCACACTGAGTACTGAGCACCCAGCACCCCGAGTACTGAGCACCCAGCATCCTGAGTACTGAGCACCCAGCACCCCGAGCACTGAGCACTCAGCACCCTGAGTACTGAGCACCCTGAGTACTGAGCACTGAGCACCGAGCACCCTGAGTACTGAGCACCCTGAGGACTGAGCACCCAGCACCCTGAGCACTGAGCACCCAGCACCCTGAGTACTGAGCACTGATCACCCTGAGCACTGAGCACCCAGCACCCCGAGCACTGAGCACCCAGCACCCTGAGTACTGAGCACCCAACACCCTGAGCACTGAGCACCGAGCACCCTGAGTACTGAACAACCAGCACCCTGAGCACTGAGCACTGAGCACCCAGCACCCTGAGCACTGAGCAATGAGCACCCAGCACCCCGAGCACTGAGCACCCAGCACCCTGAGCACCCAGCACCCTGAGCACTGAGCACCCTGAGCACTGAGCACTCTGAGCACTGAGCACTGAGCAACCAGCACCCTGAGTACTGAGCACCCAACACTCTGAGCACTGAGAACCCAGCACGCTGAGTACTGAGCACTGTGCACACAGCACCCTGAGTACTGAGCAACTAGCACCCCGAGCACTGAGCACCCAGCACCCCGAGCACTGCGCACTGAGCACACTGAGCACTGAGCACCCAGCACCCCGAGTACTGAGCACTGAGCACCCTGAGTACTGAGCAACCAGCACCCCTAGTACTGAGCACTTAGCACCCTGAGTACTGAGCACCCAGCACCCTGAGCACTGAGAACCCTGAGTACTGAGCACCGAGCACCCTGAGTACTGAGCACCCAGCACCCTGAGCACTGAGCACGGAGCACCCCGAGGACTGAGCACCCAGCACCCTGAGTACAGAGCACCCAGCACCCCGTGTACTGAGCACCCAGCACCCGGAGCACTGAGCACCCAGCACCCTGAGTACTGAGCACTGATCACCATGAGCACTGAGCACCCAGCACCCTGAGTACTGAGCACCCAGCAGCCTGAGCACTGAGCACCCAGCTCCCTGAGCACTGAGCACCCAGCACCCTGAGTACTGAGCACCCAGCACCCTGAGTACTGAGTACCCAGCACCCTGAGCACTGAGCACCCAGCACCCTGAGTACTGAGCACCGAGCACCCTGAGTACTGAGCACCCAGCACCCTTAGTACTGAGCACCCAGCACCCTGAGCACTGAGCACCCAGCACCCTGAGTACTGAGCACCCAGCACCACCCTCAGCACTGAGCACCCAGTACCCCGAGCACTGAGCACCCAGCACCCTGAGCACTGAGCACCCAGCACCCTGAGTACTGAGCACCCAGCACCCCGAGTACTGAGCACCGAGCACCTCGAGCACTGAGCACCCAGCACCCTGAGTACTGAGCACCCAGCACCCTGAGTACTGAGCACCCAACACTCTGAGCACTGAGCACCCAGCACGCTGAGTACTGAGCACCGATCACCCTGAGCACTGAGCACCTAGGACCCCGAGCACTGAGCACCCAGCACCCTGAGTACAGAGCACCCAGCACCCCGTGTACTGAGCACCCAGCACCCCGAGCACTGAGCACCCAGCACCCTGAGTACTGAGCACCGATCACCATGAGCACTGAGCACCCAGCACCCTGAGTACTGAGCACCCAGCAGCCTGAGCACTGAGCACCCAGCACCCTGAGCACTGAGCACCCAGCACCCTGAGTACTGAGCACCCAGCACCCTGAGTACTGAGCACCGCGCACCCTGAGTACTGAGCACCCAGCACCCTTAGTACTGAGCACCCAGCACCCTGAGCACTGAGCACCCAGCACCCTGAGTACTGAGCACCCAGCACCACCCTCAGCACTGAGCACCCAGCACCCCGAGCACTGAACACCCAGCACCCTGAGGACTGAGCACCCAGCACCCTGAGTACTGAGCACCCAGCACCCCGAGTACTGAGCACCGAGCACCCCGAGCACTGAGCACCCAGCACCCTGAGTACTGAGCACCCAGCACCCTGAGTACTGAGCACTGAGCACCCCGAGTACTGAGCACCCAGAACCCCGAGCACTGAGCACCCAGCACCCTGAGTACTGAGAACCGAGCACCCTGAGTACTGAGCACCCAGCACCCTGAGTACTGAGCCCCTAGCACCCTGAGAATGAGCACCCAGCACCATGAGTACTGAGCACCCAGCACCCTGAGTACTGAGCACTAAGCACCCAGAGCACTGAGCACCCAGCACCCTGAGCACGGAGCACCCAGGACCCCGAGCACTGAGAACTGAGCACCCAGCACCCTGAGTAATGAGCACCGAGCTCCCTGAGCACTGAGCACCCTGAGTACTAAGCACCCAGCACCCCAATCACTGAGCAACCAGCACCCTGAGCAGTGTGACACCAGCACCCTGAGCACTGAGCACCCAGCACCCTGAGTATTGAGCACCCAGCACGCTGAGTACTGAGCACCCAGCACCCCGAGCACTGAGCACCCAGCACCCTGAGTACTGAGCACTGAGCACCCAGCACCCCGAGCACTGAGCACCCAGCACCCTGAGTACTGAGCACCCAGCACCACCCTCAGCACTGAGCACCCAGTACCCCGAGTACTGAGCACCCAGCACCCTGAGCACTGAGCACCCAGCACCCTGAGTACTGAGCACCCAGCACCCCGAGTACTGAGCACCGAGCACCTCGAGCACTGAGCACCCAGCACCCTGAGTACTGAGCACCCAGCACCCTGAGTACTGAACACCCAGCACCACCCTCAGCACTGAGCACCCAGTACCCCGAGCACTGAGCACCCAGCACCCTGAGCACTGAGCACCCAGCACCCTGAGTACTGAGCACCCAGCACCCCGAGTACTGAGCACCCAGCACCCCGAGCACTGAGCACCCAGCAACCTGAGTACTGAGAACAGATCACCCTGAGTACTGAGCACCCAGCACCCTGAGTACTGAGCCCCCAGCACCCTGAGTACTGAGCACCCAGCACCCCGAGCACTGAGCACCCAGCACCCCGAGAATGAGCACCCAGCACCCTGAGTACTGAGAACCGAGCAGCCTGAGTACTGAGCACCCAGCACCCTGAGTACTGAGCCCCTAGAACCCTGAGAATGAGCACGCAGCACCATGAGTACTGAGCACCCAGCACCCGGAGTATTGAGCACTAAGCACCCAGAGCACTGAGAACCCAGCACCCCGAGCACGGAGCACCCAGGACCGCGAGCACTGAATACTGAGCACCCAGCACACTGAGTACTGAGCACCTAGCTCCCCGAGCACTGAGCACCCTGAGTACTGAGCACCCAGCACCCCGATCACTGAGCACCCAGCACCCTGAGCACTGAGCACCCAGCACCCTGAGCACTGAGCACCCAGCACCCTGAGTACTGAGCACCCAGCATGCTGAGTACTGAGCACCCAGCACCCCGAGCACTGAGCAACCAGCACCCTGAGTACTGAGCACTGAGCACCCAGCACCCCGAGCACTGAGCACCCAGCACCCTGTGTACTGAGCACTGAGCACCCTGAGTACTAAGCACCCAGCACCCTGAGTACTGAGCACCCAGGACCCTGAGCACTGAGCACCGAGCACCCCGAGCACTGAGCACCCAGCACCCTGAGAACTCAGCACCCAGCACCCCGAGCACTGAGCACCCAGCACCCTGAGCACTGAGCACCCAGCACCCTGAGCACGGAGCACCCCGAGGACTGAGCACCCAGCACCCTGAGCACTGAGCACCCAGCACCTTGAGTACTGAGCACCGAGCACCCCGAGCACTAAGCACCCAGCACCCTGAGTACTGAGCACCCAGCACCCTGAGCACTGAGCACATAGCACCCTGAGCACTGAGCAGCCAGCACCCCGAGCACGGAGCACCCAGCACCCTGAGTAGTGAGCACAGATCACCCTGATCACTGAGCACCAAGCACCCCGAGCACTGAGCACCCAGCACCCTGAGTACTGAGCACACAGCACCCTGAGCACTGAGCACCGAGCACCCTGAGTACTGAACACCCAGCACCCTGAGCACTGAGCACTGAGCACCCAGCACCCTGAGCACTGAGCACTGAGCACCCAGCACCCCGAGCACTGAGCACCCAGCACCCTGAGCACCCAGCACCCTGAGCACTGAGCACCCTGAGCACTGAGCACCCTGAGCACTGAGCACTGAGCACCCAGCACCCTGAGTACTGAGCACCCAACACTCTGAGCACTGAGCACCCAGCACGCTGAGTACTGAGCACCGATCACCCTGAGCACTGAGCACCTAGGACCCCGAGCACTGAGCACCCAGCACCCTGAGTACAGAGCACCCAGCACCCCGTGTACTGAGCACCCAGCACCCCGAGCACTGAGCACCCAGCACCCTGAGTACTGAGCACCGATCACCATGAGCACTGAGCACCCAGCACCCTGAGTACTGAGCACCCAGCAGCCTGAGCACTGAGCACCCAGCACCCTGAGCACTGAGCACCCAGCACCCTGAGTACTGAGCACCCAGCACCCTGAGTACTGAGCACCGCGCACCCTGAGTACTGAGCACCCAGCACCCTTAGTACTGAGCACCCAGCACCCTGAGCACTGAGCACCCAGCACCCTGAGTACTGAGCACCCAGCACCACCCTCAGCACTGAGCACCCAGCACCCCGAGCACTGAACACCCAGCACCCTGAGGACTGAGCACCCAGCACCCTGAGTACTGAGCACCCAGCACCCCGAGTACTGAGCACCGAGCACCCCGAGCACTGAGCACCCAGCACCCTGAGTACTGAGCACCCAGCACCCTGAGTACTGAGCACTGAGCACCCCGAGTACTGAGCACCCAGAACCCCGAGCACTGAGCACCCAGCACCCTGAGTACTGAGAAACGAGCACCCTGAGTACTGAGCACCCAGCACCCTGAGTACTGAGCCCCTAGCACCCTGAGAATGAGCACCCAGCACCATGAGTACTGAGCACCCAGCACCCTGAGTACTGAGCACTAAGCACCCAGAGCACTGAGCACCCAGCACCCTGAGCACGGAGCACCCAGGACCCCGAGCACTGAGAACTGAGCACCCAGCACCCTGAGTAATGAGCACCGAGCTCCCTGAGCACTGAGCACCCTGAGTACTAAGCAACCAGCACCCCAATCACTGAGCAACCAGAACCCTGAGCAGTGTGACACCAGCACCCTGAGCACTGAGCACCCAGCACCCTGAGTATTGAGCACCCAGCACGCTGAGTACTGAGCACCCAGCACCCCGAGCACTGAGCACCCAGCACCCTGAGTACTGAGCACTGAGCACCCAGCACCCCGAGCACTGAGCACCCAGCACCCTGAGTACTGAGAACCGAGCACCCTGAGTACTGAGCACCCAGCACCCTGAGTACTGAGCCCCTAGCACCCTGAGAATGAGCACCCAGCACCATGAGTACTGAGCACCCAGCACCCTGAGTACTGAGCACTAAGCACCCAGAGCACTGAGCACCCAGCACCCTGAGCACGGAGCACCCAGGACCCCGAGCACTGAGAACTGAGCACCCAGCACCCTGAGTAATGAGCACCGAGCTCCCTGAGCACTGAGCACCCTGAGTACTAAGCACCCAGCACCCCAATCACTGAGCAACCAGCACCCTGAGCAGTGTGACACCAGCACCCTGAGCACTGAGCACCCAGCACCCTGAGTATTGAGCACCCAGCACGCTGAGTACTGAGCACCCAGCACCCCGAGCACTGAGCACCCAGCACCCTGAGTACTGAGCACTGAGCACCCAGCACCCCGAGCACTGAGCACCCAGCACCCTGTGTACTGATCACTGAGCACCCTGAGTACTAAGCACCCAGCACCATGAGTACTGAGCACCCAGGACCCTGAGCACTGAGCACCGAGCACCCCGAGCACTGAGCACCCAGCACCCTGAGCACTCAGCACCCAGCACCCCGAGCACTGAGCACCCAGCACCCTGAGCACTGAGCACCCAGCACCCTGAGCACACCGAGGACTGAGCACCCAGCACCCTGAGCACTGAGCACCCAGCACCTTGAGTACTGAGCACCGAGCACCCCGAGCACTAAGCACCCAGCACCCTGAGTACAGAGCACCCAGCACCCTAAGCACTGAGCACCCAGCACCCTGAGCACTGAGCACCCAGCACCCCGAGCACGGAGCACCCAGCACCCTGAGTACTGAGCACCCAACACCCAGAGTACTGAGCACCCAGCACCCTGAGCACTGAGCACCCAGCACCCTGAGTACTGAGCACCCAGCACACTGAGTACTGAGCACCCAGCACCCTGAGCACTGAGCACCCGGGGGACTGAGCACCCAGCACCCTGAGCACAGAGCACCGATCACCCTGAGCACTGAGCACCCAGCACCCCGAGCACTGAGCACCCAGCACACTGAGTACTGAGCACCCAGCACCCCGAGTACTGAGCACCCAGCATCCTGAGTACTGAGCACCCAGCACCCCGAGCACTGAGCACTCAGCACCCTGAGTACTGAGCACCCTGAGTACTGAGCACTGAGCACCGAGCACCCTGAGTACTGAGCACCCTGAGGACTGAGCACCCAGCACCCTGAGCACTGAGCACCCAGCACCCTGAGTACTGAGCACTGATCACCCTGAGCACTGAGCACCCAGCACCCCGAGCACTGAGCACCCAGCACCCTGAGTACTGAGCACCCAGCACCCTGAGCACTGAGCACCGAGCACCCTGAGTACTGAACAACCAGCACCCTGAGCACTGAGCACTGAGCACCCAGCACCCTGAGCACTGAGCAATGAGCACCCAGCACCCCGAGCACTGAGCACCCAGCACCCTGAGCACCCAGCACCCTGAGCACTGAGCACCCTGAGCACTGAGCACTCTGAGCACTGAGCACTGAGCAACCAGCACCCTGAGTACTGAGCACCCAACACTCTGAGCACTGAGAACCCAGCACGCTGAGTACTGAGCACTGTGCACACAGCACCCTGAGTACTGAGCACCTAGCACCCCGAGCACTGAGCACCCAGCACCCCGAGCACTGCGCACTGAGCACACTGAGCACTGAGCACCCAGCACCCCGAGTACTGAGCACTGAGCACCCTGAGTACTGAGCAACCAGCACCCCTAGTACTGAGCACTGAGCACCCTGAGTACTGAGCACCCAGCACCCTGAGCACTGAGAACCCTGAGTACTGAGCACCGAGCACCCTGAGTACTGAGCACCCAGCACCCTGAGCACTGAGCACGGAGCACCCCGAGGACTGAGCACCCAGCACCCTGAGTACAGAGCACCCAGCACCCCGTGTACTGAGCACCCAGCACCCGGAGCAATGAGCACCCAGCACCCTGAGTACTGAGCACTGATCACCATGAGCACTGAACACCCAGCACCCTGAGTACTGAGCACCCAGCAGCCTGAGCACTGAGCACCCAGCTCCCTGAGCACTGAGCACCCAGCACGCTGAGTACTGAGCACCCAGCACCCTGAGTACTGAGTACCCAGCACCCTGAGCACTGAGCACCCAGCACCCTGAGTACTGAGCACCGAGCACCCTGAGTACTGAGCACCCAGCACCCTTAGTACTGAGCACCCAGCACCCTGAGCACTGAGCACCCAGCACCCTGAGTACTGAGCACCCAGCACCACCCTCAGCACTGAGCACCCAGTACCCCGAGCACTGAGCACCCAGCACCCTGAGCACTGAGCACCCAGCACCCTGAGTACTGAGCACCCAGCACCCCGAGTACTGAGCACCGAGCACCTCGAGCACTGAGCACCCAGCACCCTGAGTACTGAGCACCCAGCACCCTGAGTACTGAGCACCCAGCACCACCCTCAGCACTGAGCACCCAGTACCCCGAGCACTGAGCACCCAGCACCCTGAGCACTGAGCACCCAGCACCCTGAGTACTGAGCACCCAGCACCCCGAGTACTGAGCACCCAGCACCCCGAGCACTGAGCACCCAGCAACCTGAGTACTGAGAACAGATCACCCTGAGTACTGAGCACCCAGCACCCTGAGTACTGAGCCCCCAGCACCCTGAGTACTGAGCACCCAGCACCCCGAGCACTGAGCACCCAGCACCCCGAGAATGAGCACCCAGCACCCTGAGTACTGAGAACCGAGCAGCCTGAGTACTGAGCACCCAGCACCCTGAGTACTGAGCCCCTAGAACCCTGAGAATGAGCACGCAGCACCATGAGTACTGAGCACCCAGCACCCGGAGTATTGAGCACTAAGCACCCAGAGCACTGAGAACCCAGCACCCCGAGCACGGAGCACCCAGGACCGCGAGCACTGAATACTGAGCACCCAGCACACTGAGTACTGAGCACCGAGCTCCCCGAGCACTGAGCACCCTGAGTACTGAGCACCCAGCACCCCGATCACTGAGCACCCAGCACCCTGAGCACTGAGCACCCAGCACCCTGAGCACTGAGCACCCAGCACCCTGAGTACTGAGCACCCAGCATGCTGAGTACTGAGCACCCAGCACCCCGAGCACTGAGCAACCAGCACCCTGAGTACTGAGCACTGAGCACCCAGCACCCCGAGCACTGAGCACCCAGCACCCTGTGTACTGAGCACTGAGCACCCTGAGTACTAAGCACCCAGCACCCTGAGTACTGAGCACCCAGGACCCTGAGCACTGAGCACCGAGCACCCCGAGCACTGAGCACCCAGCACCCTGAGAACTCAGCACCCAGCACCCCGAGCACTGAGCACCCAGCACCCTGAGCACTGAGCACCCAGCACCCTGAGCACGGAGCACCCCGAGGACTGAGCACCCAGCACCCTGAGCACTGAGCACCCAGCACCTTGAGTACTGAGCACCGAGCACCCCGAGCACTAAGCACCCAGCACCCTGAGTACTGAGCACCCAGCACCCTGAGCACTGAGCACATAGCACCCTGAGCACTGAGCAGCCAGCACCCCGAGCACGGAGCACCCAGCACCCTGAGTAGTGAGCACAGATCACCCTGATCACTGAGCACCCAGCACCCCGAGCACTGAGCACCCAGCACCCTGAGTACTGAGCACCCAGCACCCTGAGCACTGAGCACCGAGCACCCTGAGTACTGAACACCCAGCACCCTGAGCACTGAGCACTGAGCACCCAGCACCCTGAGCACTGAGCACTGAGCACCCAGCACCCCGAGCACTGAGCACCCAGCACCCTGAGCACCCAGCACCCTGAGCACTGAGCACCCTGAGCACTGAGCACCCTGAGCACTGAGCACTGAGCACCCAGCACCCTGAGTACTGAGCACCCAACACTCTAAGCACTGAGCACCCAGCACGCTGAGTACTGAGCACCGATCACCCTGAGCACTGAGCACCTAGGACCCCGAGCACTGAGCACCCAGCACCCTGAGTACAGAGCACCCAGCACCCCGTGTACTGAGCACCCAGGACCCCGAGCACTGAGCACCCAGCACCCTGAGTACTGAGCACCGATCACCATGAGCACTGAGCACCCAGCACCCTGAGTACTGAGCACCCAGCAGCCTGAGCACTGAGCACCCAGCACCCTGAGCACTGAGCACCCAGCACCCTGAGTACTGAGCACCCAGCACCCTGAGTACTGAGCACCGCGCACCCTGAGTACTGAGCACGGAGCACCCTTAGTACTGAGCACCCAGCACCCTGAGCACTGAGCACCCAGCACCCTGAGTACTGAGCACCCAGCACCACCCTCAGCACTGAGCACCCAGCACCCCGAGCACTGAACACCCAGCACCCTGAGGACTGAGCACCCAGCACCCTGAGTACTGAGCACCCAGCACCCCGAGTACTGAGCACCGAGCACCCCGAGCACTGAGCACCCAGCACCCTGAGTACTGAGCACCCAGCACCCTGAGTACTGAGCACTGAGCACCCCGAGTACTGAGCACCCAGAACCCCGAGCACTGAGCACCCAGCACCCTGAGTACTGAGAACCGAGCACCCTGAGTACTGAGCACCCAGCACCCTGAGTACTGAGCCCCTAGCACCCTGAGAATGAGCACCCAGCACCATGAGTACTGAGCACCCAGCACCCTGAGTACTGAGCACTAAGCACCCAGAGCACTGAGCACCCAGCACCCTGAGCACGGAGCACCCAGGACCCTGAGCACTGAGAACTGAGCACCCAGCACCCTGAGTAATGAGCAGCGAGCTCCCTGAGCACTGAGCACCCTGAGTACTAAGCACCCAGCACCCCAATCACTGAGCAACCAGCACCCTGAGCAGTGTGACACCAGCACCCTGAGCACTGAGCACCCAGCACCCTGAGTATTGAGCACCCAGCACGCTGAGTACTGAGCACCCAGCACCCCGAGCACTGAGCACCCAGCACCCTGAGTACTGAGCACTGAGCACCCAGCACCCCGAGCACTGAGCACCCAGCACCCTGTGTACTGATCACTGAGCACCCTGAGTACTAAGCACCCAGCACCATGAGTACTGAGCACCCAGGACCCTGAGCACTGAGCACCGAGCACCCCGAGCACTGAGCACCCAGCACCCTGAGCACTCAGCACCCAGCACCCCGAGCACTGAGCACCCAGCACCCTGAGCACTGAGCACCCAGCACCCTGAGCACCCCGAGGACTGAGCACCCAGCACCCTGAGCACTGAGCACCCAGCACCTTGAGTACTGAGCACCGAGCACCCCGAGCACTAAGCACCCAGCACCCTGAGTACAGAGCACCCAGCACCCTAAGCACTGAGCACCCAGCACCCTGAGCACTGAGCACCCAGCACCCCGAGCACGGAGCACCCAGCACCCTGAGTACTGAGCACCCAACACCCAGAGTACTGAGCACCCAGCACCCTGAGCACTGAGCACCCAGCACCCTGAGTACTGAGCACCCAGCACACTGAGTACTGAGCACCCAGCACCCTGAGCACTGAGCACCCGGGGGACTGAGCACCCAGCACCCTGAGCACAGAGCACCGATCACCCTGAGCACTGAGCACCCAGCACCCCGAGCACTGAGCACCCAGCACACTGAGTACTGAGCACCCAGCACCCCGAGTACTGAGCACCCAGCATCCTGAGTACTGAGCACCCAGCACCCCGAGCACTGAGCACTCAGCACCCTGAGTACTGAGCACCCTGAGTACTGAGCACTGAGCACCGAGCACCCTGAGTACTGAGCACCCTGAGGACTGAGCACCCAGCACCCTGAGCACTGAGCACCCAGCACCCTGAGTACTGAGCACTGATCACCCTGAGCACTGAGCACCCAGCACCCCGAGCACTGAGCACCCAGCACCCTGAGTACTGAGCACCCAACACCCTGAGCACTGAGCACCGAGCACCCTGAGTACTGAACAACCAGCACCCTGAGCACTGAGCACTGAGCACCCAGCACCCTGAGCACTGAGCAATGAGCACCCAGCACCCCGAGCACTGAGCACCCAGCACCCTGAGCACCCAGCACCCTGAGCACTGAGCACCCTGAGCACTGAGCACTCTGAGCACTGAGCACTGAGCAACCAGCACCCTGAGTACTGAGCACCCAACACTCTGAGCACTGAGAACCCAGCACGCTGAGTACTGAGCACTGTGCACACAGCACCCTGAGTACTGAGCACCTAGCACCCCGAGCACTGAGCACCCAGCACCCCGAGCACTGCGCACTGAGCACACTGAGCACTGAGCACCCAGCACCCCGAGTACTGAGCACTGAGCACCCTGAGTACTGAGCAACCAGCACCCCTAGTACTGAGCACTTAGCACCCTGAGTACTGAGCACCCAGCACCCTGAGCACTGAGAACCCTGAGTACTGAGCACCGAGCACCCTGAGTACTGAGCACCCAGCACCCTGAGCACTGAGCACGGAGCACCCCGAGGACTGAGCACCCAGCACCCTGAGTACAGAGCACCCAGCACCCCGTGTACTGAGCACCCAGCACCCGGAGCACTGAGCACCCAGCACCCTGAGTACTGAGCACTGATCACCATGAGCACTGAGCACCCAGCACCCTGAGTACTGAGCACCCAGCAGCCTGAGCACTGAGCACCCAGCTCCCTGAGCACTGAGCACCCAGCACCCTGAGTACTGAGCACCCAGCACCCTGAGTACTGAGTACCCAGCACCCTGAGCACTGAGCACCCAGCACCCTGAGTACTGAGCACCGAGCACCCTGAGTACTGAGCACCCAGCACCCTTAGTACTGAGCACCCAGCACCCTGAGCACTGAGCACCCAGCACCCTGAGTACTGAGCACCCAGCACCACCCTCAGCACTGAGCACCCAGTACCCCGAGCACTGAGCACCCAGCACCCTGAGCACTGAGCACCCAGCACCCTGAGTACTGAGCACCCAGCACCCCGAGTACTGAGCACCGAGCACCTCGAGCACTGAGCACCCAGCACCCTGAGTACTGAGCACCCAGCACCCTGAGTACTGAGCACCCAACACTCTGAGCACTGAGCACCCAGCACGCTGAGTACTGAGCACCGATCACCCTGAGCACTGAGCACCTAGGACCCCGAGCACTGAGCACCCAGCACCCTGAGTACAGAGCACCCAGCACCCCGTGTACTGAGCACCCAGCACCCCGAGCACTGAGCACCCAGCACCCTGAGTACTGAGCACCGATCACCATGAGCACTGAGCACCCAGCACCCTGAGTACTGAGCACCCAGCAGCCTGAGCACTGAGCACCCAGCACCCTGAGCACTGAGCACCCAGCACCCTGAGTACTGAGCACCCAGCACCCTGAGTACTGAGCACCGCGCACCCTGAGTACTGAGCACCCAGCACCCTTAGTACTGAGCACCCAGCACCCTGAGCACTGAGCACCCAGCACCCTGAGTACTGAGCACCCAGCACCACCCTCAGCACTGAGCACCCAGCACCCCGAGCACTGAACACCCAGCACCCTGAGGACTGAGCACCCAGCACCCTGAGTACTGAGCACCCAGCACCCCGAGTACTGAGCACCGAGCACCCCGAGCACTGAGCACCCAGCACCCTGAGTACTGAGCACCCAGCACCCTGAGTACTGAGCACTGAGCACCCCGAGTACTGAGCACCCAGAACCCCGAGCACTGAGCACCCAGCACCCTGAGTACTGAGAACCGAGCACCCTGAGTACTGAGCACCCAGCACCCTGAGTACTGAGCCCCTAGCACCCTGAGAATGAGCACCCAGCACCATGAGTACTGAGCACCCAGCACCCTGAGTACTGAGCACTAAGCACCCAGAGCACTGAGCACCCAGCACCCTGAGCACGGAGCACCCAGGACCCCGAGCACTGAGAACTGAGCACCCAGCACCCTGAGTAATGAGCACCGAGCTCCCTGAGCACTGAGCACCCTGAGTACTAAGCACCCAGCACCCCAATCACTGAGCAACCAGCACCCTGAGCAGTGTGACACCAGCACCCTGAGCACTGAGCACCCAGCACCCTGAGTATTGAGCACCCAGCACGCTGAGTACTGAGCACCCAGCACCCCGAGCACTGAGCACCCAGCACCCTGAGTACTGAGCACTGAGCACCCAGCACCCCGAGCACTGAGCACCCAGCACCCTGTGTACTGATCACTGAGCACCCTGAGTACTAAGCACCCAGCACCATGAGTACTGAGCACCCAGGACCCTGAGCACTGAGCACCGAGCACCCCGAGCACTGAGCACCCAGCACCCTGAGCACTCAGCACCCAGCACCCCGAGCACTGAGCACCCAGCACCCTGAGCACTGAGCACCCAGCACCCTGAGCACCCCGAGGACTGAGCACCCAGCACCCTGAGCACTGAGCACCCAGCACCTTGAGTACTGAGCACCGAGCACCCCAAGCACTAAGCACCCAGCACCCTGAGTACAGAGCACCCAGCACCCTAAGCACTGAGCACCCAGCACCCTGAGCACTGAGCACCCAGCACCCCGAGCACGGAGCACCCAGCACCCTGAGTACTGAGCACCCAACACCCAGAGTACTGAGCACCCAGCACCCTGAGCACTGAGCACCCAGCACCCTGAGTACTGAGCACCCAGCACACTGAGTACTGAGCACAAAGCACCCTGAGCACTGAGCACCCGGGGGACTGAGCACCCAGCACCCTGAGCACAGAGCACCGATCACCCTGAGCACTGAGCACCCAGCACCCCGAGCACTGAGCACCCAGCACACTGAGTACTGAGCACCCAGCACCCCGAGTACTGAGCACCCAGCATCCTGAGTACTGAGCACCCAGCACCCCGAGCACTGAGCACTCAGCACCCTGAGTACTGAGCACCCTGAGTACTGAGCACTGAGCACCGAGCACCCTGAGTACTGAGCACCCTGAGGACTGAGCACCCAGCACCCTGAGCACTGAGCACCCAGCACCCTGAGTACTGAGCACTGATCACCCTGAGCACTGAGCACCCAGCACCCCGAGCACTGAGCACCCAGCACCCTGAGTACTGAGCACCCAACACCCTGAGCACTGAGCACCGAGCACCCTGAGTACTGAACAACCAGCACCCTGAGCACTGAGCACTGAGCACCCAGCACCCTGAGCACTGAGCAATGAGCACCCAGCACCCCGTGCACTGAGCACCCAGCACCCTGAGCACCCAGCACCCTGAGCACTGAGCACCCTGAGCACTGAGCACTCTGAGCACTGAGCACTGAGCAACCAGCACCCTGAGTACTGAGCACCCAACACTCTGAGCACTGAGAACCCAGCACGCTGAGTACTGAGCACTGTGCACACAGCACCCTGAGTACTGAGCACCTAGCACCCCGAGCACTGAGCACCCAGCACCCCGAGCACTGCGCACTGAGCACACTGAGCACTGAGCACCCAGCACCCCGAGTACTGAGCACTGAGCACCCTGAGTACTGAGCAACCAGCACCCCTAGTACTGAGCACTTAGCACCCTGAGTACTGAGCACCCAGCACCCTGAGCACTGAGAACCCTGAGTACTGAGCACCGAGCACCCTGAGTACTGAGCACCCAGCACCCTGAGCACTGAGCACGGAGCACCCCGAGGACTGAGCACCCAGCACCCTGAGTACAGAGCACCCAGCACCCCGTGTACTGAGCACCCAGCACCCGGAGCACTGAGCACCCAGCACCCTGAGTACTGAGCACTGATCACCATGAGCACTGAGCACCCAGCACCCTGAGTACTGAGCACCCAGCAGCCTGAGCACTGAGCACCCAGCTCCCTGAGCACTGAGCACCCAGCACCCTGAGTACTGAGCACCCAGCACCCTGAGTACTGAGTACCCAGCACCCTGAGCACTGAGCACCCAGCACCCTGAGTACTGAGCACCGAGCACCCTGAGTACTGAGCACCCAGCACCCTTAGTACTGAGCACCCAGCACCCTGAGCACTGAGCACCCAGCACCCTGAGTACTGAGCACCCAGCACCACCCTCAGCACTGAGCACCCAGTACCCCGAGCACTGAGCACCCAGCACCCTGAGCACTGAGCACCCAGCACCCTGAGTACTGAGCACCCAGCACCCCGAGTACTGAGCACCGAGCACCTCGAGCACTGAGCACCCAGCACCCTGAGTACTGAGCACCCAGCACCCTGAGTACTGAGCACCCAGCACCACCCTCAGCACTGAGCACCCAGTACCCCGAGCACTGAGCACCCAGCACCCTGAGCACTGAGCACCCAGCACCCTGAGTACTGAGCACCCAGCACCCCGAGTACTGAGCACCCAGCACCCCGAGCACTGAGCACCCAGCAACCTGAGTACTGAGAACAGATCACCCTGAGTAGTGAGCACCCAGCACCCTGAGTACTGAGCCCCCAGCACCCTGAGTACTGAGCACCCAGCACCCCGAGCACTGAGCACCCAGCACCCCGAGAATGAGCACCCAGCACCCTGAGTACTGAGAACCGAGCAGCCTGAGTACTGAGCACCCAGCACCCTGAGTACTGAGCCCCTAGAACCCTGAGAATGAGCACGCAGCACCATGAGTACTGAGCACCCAGCACCCGGAGTATTGAGCACTAAGCACCCAGAGCACTGAGAACCCAGCACCCCGAGCACGGAGCACCCAGGACCGCGAGCACTGAATACTGAGCACCCAGCACACTGAGTACTGAGCACCGAGCTCCCCGAGCACTGAGCAACCTGAGTACTGAGCACCCAGCACCCCGATCACTGAGCACCCAGCACCCTGAGCACTGAGCACCCAGCACCCTGAGCACAGAGCACCCAGCACCCTGAGTACTGAGCACCCAGCATGCTGAGTACTGAGCACCCAGCACCCCGAGCACTGAGCAACCAGCACCCTGAGTACTGAGCACTGAGCACCCAGCACCCCGAGCACTGAGCACCCAGCACCCTGTGTACTGAGCACTGAGCACCCTGAGTACTAATCACCCAGCACCCTGAGTACTGAGCACCCAGGACCCTGAGCACTGAGCACCGAGCACCCCGAGCACTGAGCACCCAGCACCCTGAGAACTCAGCACCCAGCACCCCGAGCACTGAGCACCCAGCACCCTGAGCACTGAGCACCCAGCACCCTGAGCACGGAGCACCCCGAGGACTGAGCACCCAGCACCCTGAGCACTGAGCACCCAGCACCTTGAGTACTGAGCACCGAGCACCCCGAGCACTAAGCACCCAGCACCCTGAGTACTGAGCACCCAGCACCCTGAGCACTGAGCACATAGCACCCTGAGCACTGAGCAGCCAGCACCCCGAGCACGGAGCACCCAGCACCCTGAGTACTGAGCACCCAACACCCAGAGTACTGAGCACCCAGCACCCTGAGCACTGAGCACCCAGCACCCCGAGTACTGAGCACCCAGCACCCTGAGTACTGAGCACCCAGCACCCTGAGCACTGAGCACCCGGAGGACTGAGCACCCAGCACCCTGAGCACTGAGCACCCGGAGGACTGAGCACCCAGCACCCTGAGCACTGAGCACCGATCACCCTGAGCACTGAGCACCCAGCACCCCGAGTACTGAGCACCCAGCACCCTGAGTACTGAGCACCCAGCACCCTGAGCACTGAGCACCCGGAGGACTGAGCACCCAGCACCCTGAGTACTGAGCACCCAGCACCCCGAGTACTGAGCACCCAGCACCCTGAGTACTGAGCACCCAGCACCCCGAGCACTGAGCACCCAGCACCCTGAGTACTGAGCACCCTGAGTACTGAGCACTGAGCACCGAGCACCCTGAGGACTGAGCACCCAGGACCCGGAGCACTGAGCACCCAGCACCCTGAGTAGTGAGCACAGATCACCCTGATCACTGAGCACCCAGCACCCCGAGCACTGAGCACCCAGCACCCTGAGTACTGAGCACCCAGCACCCTGAGCACTGAGCACCGAGCACCCTGAGTACTGAACACCCAGCACCCTGAGCACTGAGCACCCAGCACCCTGAGCACTGAGCACTGAGCACCCAGCACCCCGAGCACTGAGCACCCAGCACCCTGAGCACCCAGCACCCTGAGCACTGAGCACCCTGAGCACTGAGCACCCTGAGCACTGAGCACTGAGCACCCAGCACCCTGAGTACTGAGCACCCAACACTCTGAGCACTGAGCACCCAGCACGCTGAGTACTGAGCACCGATCACCCTGAGCACTGAGCACCTAGGACCCCGAGCACTGAGCACCCAGCACCCTGAGTACAGAGCACCCAGCACCCCGTGTACTGAGCACCCAGCACCCCGAGCACTGAGCACCCAGCACCCTGAGTACTGAGCACCGATCACCATGAGCACTGAGCACCCAGCACCCTGAGTACTGAGCACCCAGCAGCCTGAGCACTGAGCACCCAGCACCCTGAGCACTGAGCACCCAGCACCCTGAGTACTGAGCACCCAGCACCCTGAGTACTGAGCACCGCGCACCCTGAGTACTGAGCACCCAGCACCCTTAGTACTGAGCACCCAGCACCCTGAGCACTGAGCACCCAGCACCCTGAGTACTGAGCACCCAGCACCACCCTCAGCACTGAGCACCCAGCACCCCGAGCACTGAACACCCAGCACCCTGAGGACTGAGCACCCAGCACCCTGAGTACTGAGCACCCAGCACCCCGAGTACTGAGCACCGAGCACCCCGAGCACTGAGCACCCAGCACCCTGAGTACTGAGCACCCAGCACCCTGAGTACTGAGCACTGAGCACCCCGAGTACTGAGGACCCAGAAACCCGAGCACTGAGCACCCAGCACCCTGAGTACTGAGAACCGAGCACCCTGAGTACTGAGCACCCAGCACCCTGAGTACTGAGCCCCTAGCACCCTGAGAATGAGCACCCAGCACCATGAGTACTGAGCACCCAGCACCCTGAGTACTGAGCACTAAGCACCCAGAGCACTGAGCACCCAGCACCCTGAGCACGGAGCACCCAGGACCCCGAGCACTGAGAACTGAGCACCCAGCACCCTGAGTAATGAGCACCGAGCTCCCTGAGCACTGAGCACCCTGAGTACTAAGCACCCAGCACCCCAATCACTGAGCAACCAGCACCCTGAGCAGTGTGACACCAGCACCCTGAGCACTGAGCACCCAGCACCCTGAGTATTGAGCACCCAGCACGCTGAGTACTGAGCACCCAGCACCCCGAGCACTGAGCACCCAGCACCCTGAGTACTGAGCACTGAGCACCCAGCACCCCGAGCACTGAGCACCCAGCACCCTGTGTACTGATCACTGAGCACCCTGAGTACTAAGCACCCAGCACCATGAGTACTGAGCACCCAGGACCCTGAGCACTGATCACCGAGCACCCCGAGCACTGAGCACCCAGCACCCTGAGCACTCAGCACCCAGCACCCCGAGCACTGAGCACCCAGCACCCCGAGCACGGAGCACCCAGCACCCCGAGCACGGAGCACCCAGCACCCTGAGTACTGAGCACCCAGCACCCTGAGCACTGAGCACCCAGCACCCTGAGCACTGAGCACCCAGCACCCCGAGCACGGAGCACCCAGCACCCTGAGTACTGAGCACCCAACACCCAGAGTACTGAGCACCCAGCACCCTGAGCACTGAGCACCCAGCACCCTGAGTACTGAGCACCCAGCACACTGAGTACTGAGCACAAAGCACCCTGAGCACTGAGCACCCGGGGGACTGAGCACCCAGCACCCTGAGCACAGAGCACCGATCACCCTGAGCACTGAGCACCCAGCACCCCGAGCACTGAGCACCCAGCACACTGAGTACTGAGCACCCAGCACCCCGAGTACTGAGCACCCAGCATCCTGAGTACTGAGCACCCAGCACCCCGAGCACTGAGCACTCAGCACCCTGAGTACTGAGCACCCTGAGTACTGAGCACTGAGCACCGAGCACCCTGAGTACTGAGCACCCTGAGGACTGAGCACCCAGCACCCTGAGCACTGAGCACCCAGCACCCTGAGTACTGAGCACTGATCACCCTGAGCACTGAGCACCCAGCACCCCGAGCACTGAGCACCCAGCACCCTGAGTACTGAGCACCCAACACCCTGAGCACTGAGCACCGAGCACCCTGAGTACTGAACAAACAGCACCCTGAGCACTGAGCACTGAGCACCCAGCACCCTGAGCACTGAGCAATGAGCACCCAGCACCCCGTGCACTGAGCACCCAGCACCCTGAGCACCCAGCACCCTGAGCACTGAGCACCCTGAGCACTGAGCACTCTGAGCACTGAGCACTGAGCAACCAGCACCCTGAGTACTGAGCACCCAACACTCTGAGCACTGAGAACCCAGCACGCTGAGTACTGAGCACTGTGCACACAGCACCCTGAGTACTGAGCACCTAGCACCCCGAGCACTGAGCACCCAGCACCCCGAGCACTGCGCACTGAGCACACTGAGCACTGAGCACCCAGCACCCCGAGTACTGAGCACTGAGCACCCTGAGTACTGAGCAACCAGCACCCCTAGTACTGAGCACTTAGCACCCTGAGTACTGAGCACCCAGCACCCTGAGCACTGAGAACCCTGAGTACTGAGCACCGAGCACCCTGAGTACTGAGCACCCAGCACCCTGAGCACTGAGCACGGAGCACCCCGAGGACTGAGCACCCAGCACCCTGAGTACAGAGCACCCAGCACCCCGTGTACTGAGCACCCAGCACCCGGAGCACTGAGCACCCAGCACCCTGAGTACTGAGCACTGATCACCATGAGCACTGAGCACCCAGCACCCTGAGTACTGAGCACCCAGCAGCCTGAGCACTGAGCACCCAGCTCCCTGAGCACTGAGCACCCAGCACCCTGAGTACTGAGCACCCAGCACCCTGAGTACTGAGTACCCAGCACCCTGAGCACTGAGCACCCAGCACCCTGAGTACTGAGCACCGAGCACCCTGAGTACTGAGCACCCAGCACCCTTAGTACTGAGCACCCAGCACCCTGAGCACTGAGCACCCAGCACCCTGAGTACTGAGCACCCAGCACCACCCTCAGCACTGAGCACCCAGTACCCCGAGCACTGAGCACCCAGCACCCTGAGCACTGAGCACCCAGCACCCTGAGTACTGAGCACCCAGCACCCCGAGTACTGAGCACCGAGCACCTCGAGCACTGAGCACCCAGCACCCTGAGTACTGAGCACCCAGCACCCTGAGTACTGAGCACCCAGCACCACCCTCAGCACTGAGCACCCAGTACCCCGAGCACTGAGCACCCAGCACCCTGAGCACTGAGCACCCAGCACCCTGAGTACTGAGCACCCAGCACCCCGAGTACTGAGCACCCAGCACCCCGAGCACTGAGCACCCAGCAACCTGAGTACTGAGAACAGATCACCCTGAGTACTGAGCACCCAGCACCCTGAGTACTGAGCCCCCAGCACCCTGAGTACTGAGCACCCAGCACCCCGAGCACTGAGCACCCAGCACCCCGAGAATGAGCACCCAGCACCCTGAGTACTGAGAACCGAGCAGCCTGAGTACTGAGCACCCAGCACCCTGAGTACTGAGCCCCTAGAACCCTGAGAATGAGCACGCAGCACCATGAGTACTGAGCACCCAGCACCCGGAGTATTGAGCACTAAGCACCCAGAGCACTGAGAACCCAGCACCCCGAGCACGGAGCACCCAGGACCGCGAGCACTGAATACTGAGCACCCAGCACACTGAGTACTGAGCACCGAGCTCCCCGAGCACTGAGCAACCTGAGTACTGAGCACCCAGCACCCCGATCACTGAGCACCCAGCACCCTGAGCACTGAGCACCCAGCACCCTGAGCACAGAGCACCCAGCACCCTGAGTACTGAGCACCCAGCATGCTGAGTACTGAGCACCCAGCACCCCGAGCACTGAGCAACCAGCACCCTGAGTACTGAGCACTGAGCACCCAGCACCCCGAGCACTGAGCACCCAGCACCCTGTGTACTGAGCACTGAGCACCCTGAGTACTAAGCACCCAGCACCCTGAGTACTGAGCACCCAGGACCCTGAGCACTGAGCACCGAGCACCCCGAGCACTGAGCACCCAGCACCCTGAGAACTCAGCACCCAGCACCCCGAGCACTGAGCACCCAGCACCCTGAGCACTGAGCACCCAGCACCCTGAGCACGGAGCACCCCGAGGACTGAGCACCCAGCACCCTGAGCACTGAGCACCCAGCACCTTGAGTACTGAGCACCGAGCACCCCGAGCACTAAGCACCCAGCACCCTGAGTACTGAGCACCCAGCACCCTGAGCACTGAGCACATAGCACCCTGAGCACTGAGCAGCCAGCACCCCGAGCACGGAGCACCCAGCACCCTGAGTACTGAGCACCCAACACCCAGAGTACTGAGCACCCAGCACCCTGAGCACTGAGCACCCAGCACCCCGAGTACTGAGCACCCAGCACCCTGAGTACTGAGCACCCAGCACCCTGAGCACTGAGCACCCGGAGGACTGAGCACCCAGCACCCTGAGCACTGAGCACCCGGAGGACTGAGCACCCAGCACCCTGAGCACTGAGCACCGATCACCCTGAGCACTGAGCACCCAGCACCCCGAGTACTGAGCACCCAGCACCCTGAGTACTGAGCACCCAGCACCCTGAGCACTGAGCACCCGGAGGACTGAGCACCCAGCACCCTGAGTACTGAGCACCCAGCACCCCGAGTACTGAGCACCCAGCACCCTGAGTACTGAGCACCCAGCACCCCGAGCACTGAGCACCCAGCACCCTGAGTACTGAGCACCCTGAGTACTGAGCACTGAGCACCGAGCACCCTGAGGACTGAGCACCCAGGACCCGGAGCACTGAGCACCCAGCACCCTGAGTAGTGAGCACAGATCACCCTGATCACTGAGCACCCAGCACCCCGAGCACTGAGCACCCAGCACCCTGAGTACTGAGCACCCAGCACCCTGAGCACTGAGCACCGAGCACCCTGAGTACTGAACACCCAGCACCCTGAGCACTGAGCACTGAGCACCCAGCACCCTGAGCACTGAGCACTGAGCACCCAGCACCCCGAGCACTGAGCACCCAGCACCCTGAGCACCCAGCACCCTGAGCACTGAGCACCCTGAGCACTGAGCACCCTGAGCACTGAGCACTGAGCACCCAGCACCCTGAGTACTGAGCACCCAACACTCTGAGCACTGAGCACCCAGCACGCTGAGTACTGAGCACCGATCACCCTGAGCACTGAGCACCTAGGACCCCGAGCACTGAGCACCCAGCACCCTGAGTACAGAGCACCCAGCACCCCGTGTACTGAGCACCCAGCACCCCGAGCACTGAGCACCCAGCACCCTGAGTACTGAGCACCGATCACCATGAGCACTGAGCACCCAGCACCCTGAGTACTGAGCACCCAGCAGCCTGAGCACTGAGCACCCAGCACCCTGAGCACTGAGCACCCAGCACCCTGAGTACTGAGCACCCAGCACCCTGAGTACTGAGCACCGCGCACCCTGAGTACTGAGCACCCAGCACCCTTAGTACTGAGCACCCAGCACCCTGAGCACTGAGCACCCAGCACCCTGAGTACTGAGCACCCAGCACCACCCTCAGCACTGAGCACCCAGCACCCCGAGCACTGAACACCCAGCACCCTGAGGACTGAGCACCCAGCACCCTGAGTACTGAGCACCCAGCACCCCGAGTACTGAGCACCGAGCACCCCGAGCACTGAGCACCCAGCACCCTGAGTACTGAGCACCCAGCACCCTGAGTACTGAGCACTGAGCACCCCGAGTACTGAGCACCCAGAACCCCGAGCACTGAGCACCCAGCACCCTGAGTACTGAGAACCGAGCACCCTGAGTACTGAGCACCCAGCACCCTGAGTACTGAGCCCCTAGCACCCTGAGAATGAGCACCCAGCACCATGAGTACTGAGCACCCAGCACCCTGAGTACTGAGCACTAAGCACCCAGAGCACTGAGCACCCAGCACCCTGAGCACGGAGCACCCAGGACCCCGAGCACTGAGAACTGAGCACCCAGCACCCTGAGTAATGAGCACCGAGCTCCCTGAGCACTGAGCACCCTGAGTACTAAGCACCCAGCACCCCAATCACTGAGCAACCAGCACCCTGAGCAGTGTGACACCAGCACCCTGAGCACTGAGCACCCAGCACCCTGAGTATTGAGCACCCAGCACGCTGAGTACTGAGCACCCAGCACCCCGAGCACTGAGCACCCAGCACCCTGAGTACTGAGCACTGAGCACCCAGCACCCCGAGCACTGAGCACCCAGCACCCTGTGTACTGATCACTGAGCACCCTGAGTACTAAGCACCCAGCACCATGAGTACTGAGCACCCAGGACCCTGAGCACTGATCACCGAGCACCCCGAGCACTGAGCACCCAGCACCCTGAGCACTCAGCACCCAGCACCCCGAGCACTGAGCACCCAGCACCCCGAGCACGGAGCACCCAGCACCCCGAGCACGGAGCACCCAGCACCCTGAGTACTGAGCACCCAGCACCCTGAGCACTGAGCACCCAGCACCCTGAGCACTGAGCACCCAGCACCCCGAGCACGGAGCACCCAGCACCCTGAGTACTGAGCACCCAACACCCAGAGTACTGAGCACCCAGCACCCTGAGCACTGAGCACCCAGCACCCTGAGTACTGAGCACCAAGCACACTGAGTACTGAGCACCCAGCACCCTGAGCACTGAGCACCCGGGGGACTGAGCACCCAGCACCCTGAGCACTGAGCACCCGGGGGACTGAGCACCCAGCACCCTGAGCACGGAGCACCCCGAGGACTGAGCACCCAGCACCCTGAGCACTGAGCACCCAGCACCTTGAGTACTGAGCACCGAGCACAACGAGCACTGAGCACCCAGCACACTGAGTACTGAGCACCCAGCACCCTGAGCACTGAGCACCCAGCTCCCTGAGCACTGAGCACGCAGCACCCCGAGCACTGAGCACCCAGCACCCTGAGTACTGAGCACAGAGCACCCTGAGCACTGAGCACTGAGCACCCAGCACCCTGAGCACTGAGCACCCAGCACCACAGCCCTGAGCACCCAGCACCCCGAGCACTGAGCACCCAGCACCCTGAGCACTGAGCACCCAGCACCCTGAGTACTGAGCAACCAGCAACCTGAGTACTGAGCACCCAGCACCCTAAGTACTGAGCACTCAGCACCCTGAGTACTGAGCACCGAGCACACCGAGCAATGAGCACCCAGCACCCTGAGTACTGAGCACCCGGAGGACTGAGCACCCAGCACCCTGAGCACTGAGCACCGATCACCCTGAGCAGTGAGCACCCAGCACCCCGAGCACTGAGCACCCAGCACCCTGAGTACTGAGCACCCAGCACCCCGAGTACTGAGCACCCAGCACCCTGAGTACTGAGCACCCAGCACCCCGAGCACTGAGCACCCAGCACCCTGAGTACTGAGCACCCTGATTACTGAGCACTGAGCACCGAGCATCCTGAGTACTGAGCACCCAGCACGCCGAGCACTGAGCACCCAGCACCCTGAGCACTGAGCACCCAGCACCCTGAGCACTGAGCACCCAGCACCCTGAGTACTGAGCACCCAGCACCCTGAGTACTGAGTACCCAGCACCCTGAGTTCTGAGCACCCAGCACCCTGAGTACTGAGCACCGAGCACCCTGAGTACTGAGCACCCACCCCCCTTAGTACTGAGCACCCAGCACCCTGAGCACTGAGCACCCAGCACCCTGAGTACTGAGCACCCAGCACCACCCTCAGCACTGAGCACCCAGCACACCGAGCACTGAGCACCCAGCACCCTGAGCACTGAGCACCCTGATTACTGAGCACTGAGCACCGAGCATCCTGAGTACTGAGCACCCAGCACCCCGAGCACTGAGCACCCAGCACCCTGAGCACTGAGCACCCAGCACCCTGAGCACTGAGCACCCAGCACCCTGAGTACTGAGCACTCAGCACCCTGAGTACTGAGTACCCAGCACCCTGAGCTCTGAGCACCCAGCACCCTGAGTACTGAGCACCCAGCACCCTGAGTACTGAGCACCCAGCACCCTGAGTACTGAGCCCCTAGAACCCTGAGAATGAGCACGCAGCACCATGAGTACTGAGCACCCAGCACCTGGAGTACTGAGCACTAAGCACCCAGAGCACTGAGAACCCAGCACCCCGAGCACGGAGCACCCAGGACCGCGAGCACTGAATACTGAGCACCCAGCACCCTGAGTACTGAGCACCGAGCTCCCCGAGCACTGAGCACCCTGAGTACTGAGCACCCAGCACCCCGATCACTGAGCACCCAGCACCCTGAGCACTGAGCACCCAGCACCCTGAGCACTGAGCACCCAGCACCCTGAGTACTGAGCACCCAGCATGCTGAGTACTGAGCACCCAGCACCCCGAGCACTGAGCAACCAGCACCCTGAGTACTGAGCACTGAGCACCCAGCACCCCGAGCACTGAGCACCCAGCACCCTGTGTACTGAGCACTGAGCACCCTGAGTACTAAGCACCCAGCACCCTGAGTACTGAGCACCCAGGACCCTGAGCACTGAGCACCGAGCACCCCGAGCACTGAGCACCCAGCACCCTGAGAACTCAGCACCCAGCACCCCGAGCACTGAGCACCCAGCACCCTGAGCACTGAGCACCCAGCACCCTGAGCACGGAGCACCCCGAGGACTGAGCACCCAGCACCCTGAGCACTGAGCACCCAGCACCATGTGTACTGAGCACCGAGCACCCCGAGCACTAAGCACCCAGCACCCTGAGTACTGAGCACCCAGCACCCTGAGCACTGAGCACATAGCACCCTGAGCACTGAGCAGCCAGCACCCCGAGCACGGAGCACCCAGCACCCTGAGTACTGAGCACCCAACACCCAGAGTACTGAGCACCCAGCACCCTGAGCACTGAGCACCCAGCACCCCGAGTACTGAGCACCCAGCACCCTGAGTACTGAGCACCCAGCACCCTGAGCACTGAGCACCCGGAGGACTGAGCACCCAGCACCCTGAGCACTGAGCACCGATCACCCTGAGCACTGAGCACCCAGCACCCCGAGCACTGAGCACCCAGCACCCTGAGCACTGAGCACCCAGCACCCCGAGTACTGAGCACCCAGCACCCTGAGTACTGAGCACCCAGCACCCTGAGCACTGTGCACCCGGAGGACTGAGCACCCAGCACCCTGAGCACTGAGCACTGATCACCCTGAGCACTGAGCACCCAGCACCCCGAGTACTGAGCACCCAGCACCCTGAGTACTGAGCACCCAGCACCCTGAGCACTGAGCACCCGGAGGACTGAGCACCCAGCACCCTGAGTACTGAGCACCCAGCACCCCGAGTACTGAACACCCAGCACCCTGAGTACTGAGCACCCAGCACCCCGAGCACTGAGCACCCAGCACCCTGAGTACTGAGCACCCTGAGTACTGAGCACTGAGCACCGAGCACCCTGAGGACTGAGCACCCAGGACCCGGAGCACTGAGCACCCAGCACCCTGAGTAGTTAGCACAGATCACCCTGATCACTGAGCACCCAGCACCCCGAGCACAGAGCACCCAGCACCCTGAGTACTGAGCACCCAGCACCCTGAGCACTGAGCACCGAGCACCCTGAGTACTGAACACCCAGCACCCTGAGCACTGAGCACTGAGCACCCAGCACCCTGAGCACTGAGCACTGAGCACCCAGCACCCCGAGCACTGAGCACCCAGCACCCTGAGCACCCAGCACCCTGAGCACTGAGCACCCTGAGCACTGAGCACCCTGAGCACTGAGCACTGAGCACCCAGCACCCTGAGTACTGAGCACCCAACACTCTGAGCACTGAGCACCCAGCACCCTGAGTACTGAGCACCGCGCACCCTGAGTACTGAGCACCCAGCACCCTTAGTACTGAGCACCCAGCACCCTGAGCACTGAGCACCCAGCACCCTGAGTACTGAGCACCCAGCACCACCCTCAGCACTGAGCACCAAGCACCCCGAGCACTGAGCACCCAGCACCCTGAGGACTGAGCACCCAGCACCCTGAGTACTGAGCACCCAGCACCCCGAGTACTGAGCACCGAGCACCCCGAGCACTGAGCACCCAGCACCCTGAGTACTGAGCACCCAGCACCCTGAGTACTGAGCACTGAGCACCCCGAGTACTGAGCACCCAGAACCCCGAGCACTGAGCACCCAGCACCCTGAGTACTGAGAATCGAGCACCCTGAGTACTGAGCACCCAGCACCCTGAGTACTGAGCCCCTAGCACCCTGAGAATGAGCACCCAGCACCCTGAGTACTGAGCACTAAGCACCCAGAGCACTGAGCACCCAGCACCCTGAGCACGGAGCACCCAGGACCCCAGCACTGAGAACTGAGCACCCAGCACCCTGAGTAATGAGCACCGAGCTCCCTGAGCACTGAGCACCCTGAGTACTAAGCACCCAGCACCCCAATCACTGAGCAACCAGCACCCTGAGCAGTGTGACACCAGCACCCTGAGCACTGAGCACCCAGCACCCTGAGTATTGAGCACCCAGCACGCTGAGTACTGAGCACCCAGCACCCCGAGCACTGAGCACCCAGCACCCTGAGTACTGAGCACTGAGCACCCAGCACCCCGAGCACTGAGCAACCAGCACCCTGTGTACTGATCACTGAGCACCCTGAGTACTAAGCACCCAGCACCATGAGTACTGAGCACCCAGGACCCTGAGCACTGAGCACCGAGCACCGCGAGCACTGAGCACCCAGCACCCTGAGCACTCAGCACCCAGCACCCCGAGCAGTGAGCACCCAGCACCCTGAGCACTGAGCACCCAGCACCCTGAGCACCCCGAGGACTGAGCACCCAGCACCCTGAGCACTGAGCACCCAGCACCTTGAGTACTGAGCACCGAGCACCCCGAGCACTAAGCACCCAGCACCCTGAGTACAGAGCACCCAGCACCCTGAGCACTGAGCACCCAGCACCCTGAGCACTGAGCACCCAGCACCCCGAGCACGGAGCACCCAGCACCCTGAGTACTGAGCACCCAACACCCAGAGTACTGAGCACCCAGCACCCTGAGCACTGAGCACTCAGCACCCTGAGTACTGAGCACCCAGCACACTGAGTACTGAGCACCCAGCACCCTGAGCACAGAGCACCGATCACCCTGAGCACTGAGCACCCAGCACCCCGAGCACTGAGCACCCAGCACACTGAGTACTGAGCACCCAGCACCCCGAGTACTGAGCACCCAGCATCCTGAGTACTGAGCACCCAGCACCCCGAGCACTGAGCACTCAGCACCCTGAGTACTGAGCACCCTGAGTACTGAGCACTGAGCACCGAGCACCCTGAGTACTGAGCACCCTGAGGACTGAGCACCCAGCACCCTGAGCACTGAGCACCCAGCACCCTGAGTACTGAGCACTGATCACCCTGAGCACTGAGCACCCAGCACCCCGAGCACTGAGCACCCAGCACCCTGAGTACTGAGCACCCAGCACCCTGAGCACTGAGCACCGAGCACCCTGAGTACTGAACACCCAGCACCCTGAGCACTGAGCACTGAGCACCCAGCACCCTGAGCACTGAGCAATGAGCACCCAGCACCCGAGCACTGAGCACCCAACACCCTGAGCACCCAGCACCCTGAGCACTGAGCACCCTGAGCACTGAGCACTCTGAGCACTGAGCAACCAGCACCCTGAGTACTGAGCACCCAACACTCTGAGCACTGAGAACCCAGCACGCTGAGTACTGAGCACTGTGCACACAGCACCCTGAGTACTGAGCACCTAGCACCCCGAGCACTGAGCACCCAGCACCCCGAGCACTGCGCACTGAGCACACTGAGCACTGAGCACCCAGCACCCCGAGTACTGAGCACTGAGCACCCTGAGTACTGAGCAACCAGCACCCCTAGTACTGAGCACTGAGCACCCTGAGTACTGAGCACCCAGCACCCTGAGCACTGAGAACCCTGAGTACTGAGCACCGAGCACCCTGAGTACTGAGCACCCAGCACCCTGAGTACTGAGCACGGAGCACCCCGAGGACTGAGCACCCAGCACCCTGAGCTCTGAGCACCCAGCACCTTGAGTACTGAGCACCGAGCACCCCGAGCACTGAGCACCCAGCACCCTGAATACTGAGCACCCAGCACCCTGAGCACTGAGCACCCAGCACCCCGAGCACTGAGCACACAGCACCCTGAGCACTGAGCACCCAGCACCCTGAGTACTGAGCACCCAACACCGAGAGTACTGAGCACACAGCACCCTGAGCACTGAGCACCCAGCACCCTGAGTACTGAGCAACCAGCACCCTGAGTACTGACCACCCAGCACCCTGAACACTGAGCACTGAGCACCCAACACCCTGAGCACTGAGCACTGAGCACCCAGCACCCCGAGCACTGAGCACCGAGCACCCCGAGCACTGAGCACCCAGCACCCTGAGCACTGAGCACCCTGAGGACTGAGCACCCAGCACCCTGAGCAGTGAGCACCCAGCACGCTGAGTACTGAGCACCGATCACCCTGAGCACTGAGCACCCAGGACCCCGAGCACTGAGCACCCAGCACCCTGAGTACAGAGCACACAGCACCCCGAGTACTGAGCACCCAGCACCACGAGCACTGAGCACCCAGCACCCTGAGTACTGAGCACCCTGAGTACTGAGCACCCATCACCCTGAGCACTGAGCACCCAGCACCCTGAGTACTGAGCACCCAGCACCCTGAGCACTGAGCACCCAGCACCCTGAGCACTGAGCACCCAGCACCCTGAGTACTGAGCACCCAGCACCCTGAGTACTGAGTACCCAGCACCCTGACCACTGAGCACCCAGCACCCTGAGTACTGAGCACCGAGCACCCTGAGTACTGAGCACCCTGCACCCTTAGTACTGAGCACCCAGCACCCTGAGCACTGAGCACCCAGCACCCTGAGTACTGAGCACCCAGCACTCTGAGTACTGAGCACCCAGCACCCAGAGCACTGAGCACCCAGCACCCTGAGCACGGAGCACCCAGGACCCCGAGCACTGAGTACTGAGCACCCAGCACCCTGAGTACTGATCACCGAGCTCCCCGAGCACTGAGCACCCTGAGTACTGAGCACCCAGCACCCCGATCACTGAGCACCCAGCACCCTGAGCACTGAGCACCCAGCACCCTGAGCACTGAGCACCCTGCACACTGAGTACTGAGCACCCAGCACGCTGAGTACTGAGAACCCAGCACCCCGAGCACTGAGCACACAGCACCCTGAGTACTGAGCACTGAGCACCCAGCACCCCGAGCACTGAGCACCCAGCACCCTGTGTACTGAGCACTGAGCACCCTGAGTACTAAGCACCCAGCACCCTGAGTACTGAGCACCCAGGACCCTGAGCCCTGAGCACCGAGCACCCCGAGCACTGAGCACCCAGCACCCTGAGCACTCAGCACCCAGCACCCCGAGCACTGAGCACCCAGCACCCTGAGCACTGAGCACCCAGCACCATGAGCACGGAGCACCCCGAGGACTGAGCACCCAGCACCCTGAGCACTGAGCACCCAGCACCTTCAGTACTGAGCACCGAGCACCTCGAGCACTAAGCACCCAGCACCCTGAGTACTGAGCACCCAGCACCCTGAGCACTGAGCACCCAGAAACCTGAGCACTGAGCACCCAGCACCCTGAGCACGGAGCACCCAGCACCCTGAGTACTGAGCACCCAACACCCAGAGTACTGAGCAGCCAGCACCCTGAGCACTGAGTACTGAGCACTGAGCAACCTGAGCACTGAGCACCCAGCACCCCGAGTACTGAGCACCCAGCACCCCGAGCACTGAGCACCCAGCGCCCCGAGCACTGAGCACCCAGCACCCCGAGCACTGAGCACTGAGCACCCTGAGCACTGAGCACCCATCACCACGAGTACTGAGCACCGAGCACCCTTAGTACTGAGCACCAAGCACCCCGAGTACTGAGCACTGAGCACCCTGAATACTGAGCACCCAGCACCCTGAGCACTGAGCACCCAGCACCCTGAGTACTGAGCACTGAGACCCCTGAGTAATGAGCACCGAGCACCCTGAGTACTGAGCACCCAGCACCCTGATCACTGAGCACGGAGCACCCCGAGGACTGAGCACCCAGCACCCCGAGCACTGAGCACCCAGCACCTTGAGTACTGAGCACCGAGCACAACGAGCACTGAGCACCCAGCACCCTGAGTACTGAGCACCCAGCACCCTGAGCACTGAGCACCCAGCTCCCTGAGCACTGAGCACAGAGCACCCTGAGCACTGAGCACTGAGCACCCAGCACCCTGAGCACTGAGCACTGAGCACCCAGCACCACAGCCCTGAGCACCCAGCACCCCGAGCACTGAGCACCCAGCACCCTGAGCACTGAGCACCCAGCACCCTGAGTACTGAGCAACCAGCAACCTGAGTACTGAGCACCCAGCACCCTGAGTACTGAGCACTCAGCACCCTGAGTACTGAGCACCGAGCACACCGAGCAATGAGCACCCAGCACCCTGAGCACTGAGCACCCGGAGGACTGTGCACCCAGCACCCTGAGCACTGAGCACCGATCACCCTGAGCAGTGAGCACCCAGCACCCCGAGCACTGAGCACCCAGCACCCTGAGTACTGAGCACCCAGCACCCCGAGTACTGAGCACCCAGCACCCAGAGTACTGAGCACCCAGCACCCCGAGCACTGAGCACCCAGCACCCTGAGTACTGAGCACCCTGATTACTGAGCACTGAGCACCGAGCATCCTGAGTACTGAGCACCCAGCACGCCGAGCACTGAGCACCCAGCACCCTGAGCACTGAGCACCCAGCACCCTGAGGACTGAGCACCCAGCACCATGAGTACTGAGCACCCAGCACCCTGAGTACTGAGTACCCAGCACCCTGAGCTCTGAGCACCCAGCACCCTGAGTACTGAGCACCGAGCACCCTGAGTACTGAGCACCCAGCACCCTGAGCACTGAGCACCCAGCACCCCGAGTACTGAGCACCCAGCACCACCCTCAGCACTGAGCACCCAGCACCCCGAGCACTGAGCACCCAGCACCCCGAGCACTGAGCACCCAGCACCCCGAGTACTGAGCACCCTGCACCCCGAGTACTGAGCAACGAGCACCCCGAGCACTGAGCACCCAGCACCCCGAGTACTGAGCACCCAGCACCCTGAGTACTGAGCACCGAGCACCCCGAGTACTGAGCACCCAGCACCCTGAGTACTGAGCACCCAGCACACCGAGCACTGAGCAGCCAGCAACCTGAGTACTGAGAACAGATCACCCTGAGTACTGAGCACCCTGCACCCCGAGTACTGAGCCCCCAGCACCCTGAGTACTGAGCACCCAGCACCCCGAGCACTGAGCACCCAGCACCCCGAGAATGAGCACCCAGCACCCTGAGCACTGAGCCCCCAGCACCCTGAGTACTGAGCACCCAGCAACCCGAGCACTGAGCACCCAGCACCCTGAGAATGAGCACCCAGCACCATGAGTACTGAGCACCCAGCACCCTGAGTACTGAGCACTAAGCACCCAGAGCACTGAGCACCCAGCATCCCGAGCACGGAGCACCCAGGACCCCGAGCACTGAGAACTGAGCACCCAGCACCCTGAGTACTGAGCACCCAGCAACCCGAGCACTGAGCACCCAGAACCCTGAGCACTGAGCACCCAGCACCCTGAGCACGGAGCACCCAGCACCCTGAGTACTGAGCACCCAACACCCAGAGTACTGAGCACCCAGCACCCTGAGCACTGAGCACCCAGCACCCTGAGTACTGAGCACCCAGCACCCTGAGTACTGAACACCCAGCACCCTGAGCACTGAGCACTGAGCACCCTGAGCACTGAGTACTGAGCACTGAGCACCCTGAGCACTGAGCACACAGCACCCCGAGTACTGAGCACCCAGCACCCCGAGCACTGAGCACCCAGCACCCCGAGCACTGAGCACTGAGCACCCTGAGCACTGAGCACCCAGCACCCCGAGTACTGAGCACTGAGCACCCTGAGTACTGAGCACCAAGCACCCTGAGTACTGAGCACCCAGCACCCTGAGTACTGAGCACCCAGCACCCTGAGCACTGAGCACCCAGCACCCCGAGCACTGAGCACCCAGCACCCTGAGTACTGAGCACAGAGCACTCTGAGCACTGAGCACCCAGCACCCTGAGTACTGAGCACCCAGCACCCTGAGTCCTGAGCAACCAGCAGCCTGAGCACTGAGAACCCAGCACCCTGAGCACTGAGCACTGAGCACCCAGCACCACAGCCCTGAGCACCCAGCACCCCGAGCACTGAGCAACCAGCAACCTGAGTACTGAGCAACCAGCAACCTGAGTACTGAGCACCCAGCAACCTGAGTACTGAGCACTCAGCACCCTGAGTACTGAGCACCGAGCACACCGAGCAATGAGCACCCAGCACCCTGAGCACTGAGCACCCGGAGGACTGAGCACCCAGCACCCTGAGCACTGAGCACCGATCACCCTGAGCAGTGAGCACCCAGCACCCCGAGCACTGAGCACTCAGCACCCTGAGTACTGAGCACCCAGCACCCCGAGTACTGAGCACCCAGCACCCTGAGTACTGAGCACCCAGCACCCCGAGCACTGAGCACCCAGCACCCTGAGTACAGAGCACCCTGATTACTGAGCACTGAGCACCGAGCATCCTGAGTACTGAGCACCCAGCACCCCGAGCACTGAGCACCCAGCACCCTGAGCACTGAGCACCCAGCACCCTGAGCACTGAGCACCCAGCACCCTGAGTACTGAGTACCCAGCACCCTGAGCTCTGAGCACCCAGCACCCTGAGTACTGAGCACCGAGCACCCTGAGTACTGAGCACCCAGCACCCTTAGTACTGAGCACCCAGCACCCTGAGTACTGAGCACCCAGCACCCTGAGTACTGAGCACCCAGCACCACCCTCAGCACTGAGCACCCAGCACCCCGAGCACTGAGCACCCAGCTCCCTGAACACTGAGCACCCAGCACCCCGAGCACTTAGCACCCAGCACCCTGAGTACTGAGCACCCAGCACCCTGAGTACTGAGCACTGAGCACCCCGAGTACTGAGCACCCAGCACCCTGAGCACTGAGCACCCAGCAACCTGAGTACTGAGAACAGATCACCCTGAGTACTGAGCACCCAGCACCCTGAGTACTGAGCCCCCAGCACCCTGAGTACTGAGCACCCAGCACCCCGAGCACTGAGCACCCAGCACCCCGAGAATGAGCACCCAGCACCCTGAGTACTGAGAACCGAGCACCCTGAGTACTGAGCACCCAGCACCCTGAGTACTGAGCCCCCAGCACCCTGAGTACTGAGCACCCAGCAACCCGAGCACTGAGCACCCAGCACCATGAGAATGAGCACCCAGCACCATGAGTACTGAGCACCCAGCACCCTGAGTACTGAGCACTAAGCACCCAGAGCACTGAGCACCCAGCACCCCGAGCACGGAGCACTGAGCACCCTGAGCACTGAGCACCCAGCACTACGAGTACTGAGCACCGAGCACCCTGAGTACTGAGCACCAAGCACCCCGAGTACTGAGCACTGAGCACCCTGAGTACTGAGCACCCAGCACCCTGAGCACTGAGCACCCAGCACCCTGAGTACTGAGCACTGAGACCCCTGAGTACTGAGCACCGAGCACCCTGAGTACTGAGCACCCAGCACCCTGATCACTGAGCACGGAGCACCCCGAGGACTGAGCACCCAGCACCCTGAGCACTGAGCACCCAGCACCTTGAGTACTGAGCACCGAGCACAACGAGCACTGAGCACCCAGCACACTGAGTACTGAGCACCCAGCACCCTGAGCACTGAGCACCCAGCTCCCTGAGCACTGAGCACGCAGCACCCCGAGCACTGAGCACCCAGCACCCTGAGTACTGAGCACAGAGCACCCTGAGCACTGAGCACTGAGCACCCAGCACCCTGAGCACTGAGCACCCAGCACCACAGCCCTGAGCACCCAGCACCCCGAGCACTGAGCACCCAGCACCCTGAGCACTGAGCACCCAGCACCCTGAGTACTGAGCAACCAGCAACCTGAGTACTGAGCACCCAGCACCCTAAGTACTGAGCACTCAGCACCCTGAGTACTGAGCACCGAGCACACCGAGCAATGAGCACCCAGCACCCTGAGTACTGAGCACCCGGAGGACTGAGCACCCAGCACCCTGAGCACAGAGCACCGATCACCCTGAGCAGTGAGCACCCAGCACCCCGAGCACTGAGCACCCAGCACCCTGAGTACTGAGCACCCAGCACCCCGAGTACTGAGCACCCAGCACCCTGAGTACTGAGCACCCAGCACCCTGAGCACTGAGCACCCAGCACCCTGAGTACTGAGCACCCTGATTACTGAGCACTGAGCACCGAGCATCCTGAGTACTGAGCACCCAACACGCCGAGCACTGAGCACCCAGCACCCTGAGCACTGAGCACCCAGCACCCTGAGCACTGAGCACCCAGCACCCTGAGTACTGAGCACCCAGCACCCTGATTACTGATTACCCAGCACCCTGAGCTCTGAGCACCCAGCACCCTGAGTACTGAGCACCGAGCACCCTGAGTACTGAGCACCCAGCACCCTTAGTACTGAGCACCCAGCACCCTGAGCACTGAGCACCCAGCACCCTGAGTACTGAGCACCCAGCACCACCCTCAGCACTGAGCACCCAGCACCCCGAGCACTGAGCACCCAGCACCCTGAGCACTGAGCACCCTGATTACTGAGCACTGAGCACCGAGCATCCTGAGTACTGAGCACCCAGCACCCCGAGCACTGAGCACCCAGCACCCTGAGCACTGAGCACCCAGCACCCTGAGCACTGAGCACCCAGCACCCTGAGTACTGAGCACTCAGCACCCTGAGTACTGAGTACCCAGCACCCTGAGCTCTGAGCACCCAGCACCCTGAGTACTGAGCACCGAGCACCCTGAGTACTGAGCACCCAGCACCCTTAGTACTGAGCACCCAGCACCCTGAGCACTGAGCAACCAGCACCCTGAGTACTGACCACCCAGCACCCTGAACACTGAGCACTGAGCACCCAACACCCTGAGCACTGAGCACTGAGCACCCAGCACCCCGAGCACTGAGCACCGAGCACCACGAGCACTGAGCACCCAGCACCCTGAGCACTGAGCACCCTGAGGACTGAGCACCCAGCACCCTGAGCAGTGAGCACCCAGCACGCTGAGTACTGAGCACCGATCACCCTGAGCACTGAGCACCCAGGACCCCGAGCACTGAGCACCCAGCACCCTGAGTACAGAGCACACAGCACCCCGAGTACTGAGCACCCAGCACCACGAGCACTGAGCACCCAGCACCCTGAGTACTGAGCACCCTGAGTACTGAGCACCCATCACCCTGAGCACTGAGCACCCAGCACCCTGAGTACTGAGCACCCAGCACCCTGAGCACTGAGCACCCAGCACCCTGAGCACTGAGCACCCAGCACCCTGAGTACTGAGCACCCAGCACCCTGAGTACTGAGTACCCAGCACCCTGAGCACTGAGCACCCAGCACCCTGAGTACTGAGCACCGAGCACCCTGAGTACTGAGCAGCCTGCACCCTGAGTACTGAGCACCCAGCACCCTGAGCACTGAGCACCCAGCACCCTGAGTACTGAGCACCCAGCACTCTGAGTACTGAGCACCCAGCACCCAGAGCACTGAGCACCCAGCACCCTGAGCACGGAGCACCCAGGACCCCGAGCACTGAGTACTGAGCACCCAGCACCCTGAGTACTGATCACCGAGCTCCCCGAGCACTGAGCACCCTGAGTACTGAGCACCCAGCACCCCGATCACTGAGCACCCAGCACCCTGAGCACTGAGCACCCAGCACCCTGAGCACTGAGCACCCTGCACACTGAGTACTGAGCACCCAGCACCCTGAGCACTGAGCACCCAGCACCCTGAGTACTGAGCACTGAGACCCCTGAGTACTGAGCACCGAGCACCCTGAGTACTGAGCACCCAGCACCCTGATCACTGAGCACGGAGCACCCCGAGGACTGAGCACCCAGCACCCTGAGCACTGAGCACCCAGCACCTTGAGTACTGAGCACCGAGCACAACGAGCACTGAGCACCCAGCACACTGAGTACTGAGCACCCAGCACCCTGAGCACTGAGCACCCAGCTCCCTGAGCACTGAGCACGCAGCACCCCGAGCACTGAGCACCCAGCACCCTGAGTACTGAGCACAGAGCACCCTGAGCACTGAGCACTGAGCACCCAGCACCCTGAGCACTGAGCACCCAGCACCACAGCCCTGAGCACCCAGCACCCCGAGCACTGAGCACCCAGCACCCTGAGCACTGAGCACCCAGCACCCTGAGTACTGAGCAACCAGCAACCTGAGTACTGAGCACCCAGCACCCTAAGTACTGAGCACTCAGCACCCTGAGTACTGAGCACCGAGCACACCGAGCAATGAGCACCCAGCACCCTGAGTACTGAGCACCCGGAGGACTGAGCACCCAGCACCCTGAGCACAGAGCACCGATCACCCTGAGCAGTGAGCACCCAGCACCCCGAGCACTGAGCACCCAGCACCCTGAGTACTGAGCACCCAGCACCCCGAGTACTGAGCACCCAGCACCCTGAGTACTGAGCACCCAGCACCCTGAGCACTGAGCACCCAGCACCCTGAGTACTGAGCACCCTGATTACTGAGCACTGAGCACCGAGCATCCTGAGTACTGAGCACCCAGCACGCCGAGCACTGAGCACCCAGCACCCTGAGCACTGAGCACCCAGCACCCTGAGCACTGAGCACCCAGCACCCTGAGTACTGAGCACCCAGCACCCTGATTACTGATTACCCAGCACCCTGAGCTCTGAGCACCCAGCACCCTGAGTACTGAGCACCGAGCACCCTGAGTACTGAGCACCCAGCACCCTTAGTACTGAGCACCCAGCACCCTGAGCACTGAGCACCCAGCACCCTGAGTACTGAGCACCCAGCACCACCCTCAGCACTGAGCACCCAGCACCCCGAGCACTGAGCACCCAGCACCCTGAGCACTGAGCACCCTGATTACTGAGCACTGAGCACCGAGCATCCTGAGTACTGAGCACCCAGCACCCCGAGCACTGAGCACCCAGCACCCTGAGCACTGAGCACCCAGCACCCTGAGCACTGAGCACCCAGCACCCTGAGTACTGAGCACTCAGCACCCTGAGTACTGAGTACCCAGCACCCTGAGCTCTGAGCACCCAGCACCCTGAGTACTGAGCACCGAGCACCCTGAGTACTGAGCACCCAGCACCCTTAGTACTGAGCACCCAGCACCCTGAGCACTGAGCAACCAGCACCCTGAGTACTGACCACCCAGCACCCTGAACACTGAGCACTGAGCACCCAACACCCTGAGCACTGAGCACTGAGCACCCAGCACCCCGAGCACTGAGCACCGAGCACCACGAGCACTGAGCACCCAGCACCCTGAGCACTGAGCACCCTGAGGACTGAGCACCCAGCACCCTGAGCAGTGAGCACCCAGCACGCTGAGTACTGAGCACCGATCACCCTGAGCACTGAGCACCCAGGACCCCGAGCACTGAGCACCCAGCACCCTGAGTACAGAGCACACAGCACCCCGAGTACTGAGCACCCAGCACCACGAGCACTGAGCACCCAGCACCCTGAGTACTGAGCACCCTGAGTACTGAGCACCCATCACCCTGAGCACTGAGCACCCAGCACCCTGAGTACTGAGCACCCAGCACCCTGAGCACTGAGCACCCAGCACCCTGAGCACTGAGCACCCAGCACCCTGAGTACTGAGCACCCAGCACCCTGAGTACTGAGTACCCAGCACCCTGAGCACTGAGCACCCAGCACCCTGAGTACTGAGCACCGAGCACCCTGAGTACTGAGCACCCTGCACCCTGAGTACTGAGCACCCAGCACCCTGAGCACTGAGCACCCAGCACCCTGAGTACTGAGCACCCAGCACTCTGAGTACTGAGCACCCAGCACCCAGAGCACTGAGCACCCAGCACCCTGAGCACGGAGCACCCAGGACCCCGAGCACTGAGTACTGAGCACCCAGCACCCTGAGTACTGATCACCGAGCTCCCCGAGCACTGAGCACCCTGAGTACTGAGCACCCAGCACCCCGATCACTGAGCACCCAGCACCCTGAGCACTGAGCACCCAGCACCCTGAGCACTGAGCACCCTGCACACTGAGTACTGAGCACCCAGCACGCTGAGTACTGAGAACCCAGCACCCCGAGCACTGAGCACACAGCACCCTGAGTACTGAGCACTGAGCACCCAGCACCCCGAGCACTGAGCACCCAGCACCCTGTGTACTGAGCACTGAGCACCCTGAGTACTAAGCACCCAGCACCCTGAGTACTGAGCACCCAGGACCCTGAGCCCTGAGCACCGAGCACCCCGAGCACTGAGCACCCAGCACCCTGAGCACTCAGCACCCAGCACCCCGAGCACTGAGCACCCAGCACCCTGAGCACTGAGCACCCAGCACCATGAGCACGGAGCACCCCGAGGACTGAGCACCCAGCACCCTGAGCACTGAGCACCCAGCACCTTCAGTACTGAGCACCGAGCACCTCGAGCACTAAGCACCCAGCACCCTGAGTACTGAGCACCCAGCACCCTGAGCACTGAGCACCCAGAAACCTGAGCACTGAGCACCCAGCACCCTGAGCACGGAGCACCCAGCACCCTGAGTACTGAGCACCCAACACCCAGAGTACTGAGCAGCCAGCACCCTGAGCACTGAGTACTGAGCACTGAGCAACCTGAGCACTGAGCACCCAGCACCCCGAGTACTGAGCACCCAGCACCCCGAGCACTGAGCACCCAGCGCCCCGAGCACTGAGCACCCAGCACCCCGAGCACTGAGCACTGAGCACCCTGAGCACTGAGCACCCATCACCACGAGTACTGAGCACCGAGCACCCTTAGTACTGAGCACCAAGCACCCCGAGTACTGAGCACTGAGCACCCTGAATACTGAGCACCCAGCACCCTGAGCACTGAGCACCCAGCACCCTGAGTACTGAGCACTGAGACCCCTGAGTAATGAGCACCGAGCACCCTGAGTACTGAGCACCCAGCACCCTGATCACTGAGCACGGAGCACCCCGAGGACTGAGCACCCAGCACCCCGAGCACTGAGCACCCAGCACCTTGAGTACTGAGCACCGAGCACAACGAGCACTGAGCACCCAGCACCCTGAGTACTGAGCACCCAGCACCCTGAGCACTGAGCACCCAGCTCCCTGAGCACTGAGCACAGAGCACCCTGAGCACTGAGCACTGAGCACCCAGCACCCTGAGCACTGAGCACTGAGCACCCAGCACCACAGCCCTGAGCACCCAGCACCCCGAGCACTGAGAACTCAGCACCCTGAGTACTGAGCACCGAGCACACCGAGCAATGAGCACCCAGCACCCTGAGTACTGAGCACCCAGCACCCCGAGTACTGAGCACCCAGCACCCAGAGTACTGAGCACCCAGCACCCCGAGCACTGAGCACCCAGCACCCTGAGTACTGAGCACCCTGATTACTGAGCACTGAGCACCGAGCATCCTGAGTACTGAGCACCCAGCACGCCGAGCACTGAGCACCCAGCACCCTGAGCACTGAGCACCCAGCACCCTGAGGACTGAGCACCCAGCACCCTGAGTACTGAGCACCCAGCACCCTGAGTACTGAGTACCCAGCACCCTGAGCTCTGAGCACCCAGCACCCTGAGTACTGAGCACCGAGCACCCTGAGTACTGAGCACCCAGCACCCTTAGTACTGAGCACCCAGCACCCTGAGCACTGAGCACCCAGCACCCCGAGTACTGAGCACCCAGCACCACCCTCAGCACTGAGCACCCAGCACCCCGAGCACTGAGCACCCAGCACCCCGAGCACTGAGCACCCAGCACCCCGAGTACTGAGCACCCTGCACCCCGAGTACTGAGCAACGAGCACCCCAAGCACTGAGCACCCAGCACCCCGAGTACTGAGCACCCAGCACCCTGAGTACTGAGCACCGAGCACCCCGAGTACTGAGCACCCAGCACCCTGAGTACTGAGCACCCAGCACACCGAGCACTGAGCAGCCAGCAACCTGAGTACTGAGAACAGATCACCCTGAGTACTGAGCACCCTGCACCCCGAGTACTGAGCCCCCAGCACCCTGAGTACTGAGCACCCAGCACCCCGAGCACTGAGCACCCAGCACCCCGAGAATGAGCACCCAGCACCCTGAGTACTGAGCCCCCAGCACCCTGAGTACTGAGCACCCAGCAACCCGAGCACTGAGCACCCAGCACCCTGAGAATGAGCACCCAGCACCATGAGTACTGAGCACCCAGCACCCTGAGTACTGAGCACTAAGCACCCAGAGCACTGAGCACCCAGCATCCCGAGCACGGAGCACCCAGGACCCCGAGCACTGAGAACTGAGCACCCAGCACCCTGAGTACTGAGCACCGAGATCCCCGAGCACTGAGCACACTGAGTACTGAGCACCCAGCACCCCGAGCACTGAGCACCCAGCACCCTGAGCACTGAGCACCCAGCACCATGAGCACGGAGCACCCCGAGGACTGAGCACCCAGCACCCTGAGCACTGAGCACCCAGCACCTTGAGTACTGAGCACCGAGCACCTCGAGCACTAAGCACCCAGCACCCTGAGTACTGAGCACCCAGCACCCTGAGCACTGAGCACCCAGAACCCTGAGCACTGAGCACCCAGCACCCTGAGCACGGAGCACCCAGCACCCTGAGTACTGAGCAGCCAACACCCAGAGTACTGAGCACCCAGCACCCTGAGCACTGAGCACCCAGCACCCTGAGTACTGAGCACCCAGCACCCTGAGTACTGAACACCCAGCACCCTGAGTACTGAGCACTGAGCACCCTGAGCACTGAGTACTGAGCACTGAGCACCCTGAGCACTGAGCACACAGCACCCCGAGTACTGAGCACCCAGCACCCCGAGCACTGAGCACCCAGCACCCTGAGCACTGAGCACTGAGCACCCTGAGCACTGAGCACCCAGCACCCCGAGTACTGAGCACTGAGCACCCTGAGTACTGAGCACCAAGCACCCTGAGTACTGAGCACCCAGCACCCTGAGTACTGAGCACCCAGCACCCTGAGCACTGAGCACCCAGCACCCCGAGCACTGAGCACCCAGCACCCTGAGTACTGAGCACAGAGCACTCTGAGCACTGAGCACCCAGCACCCTGAGTACTGAGCACCCAGCACCCTGAGTCCTGAGCAACCAGCAGCCTGAGCACTGAGAACCCAGCACCCTGAGCACTGAGCACTGAGCACCCAGCACCACAGCCCTGAGCACCCAGCACCCCGAGCACTGAGCAACCAGCAACCTGAGTACTGAGCAACCAGCAACCTGAGTACTGAGCACCCAGCAACCTGAGTACTGAGCACTCAGCACCCTGAGTACTGAGCACCGAGCACACCGAGCAATGAGCACCCAGCACCCTGAGCACTGAGCACCCGGAGGACTGAGCACCCAGCACCCTGAGCACTGAGCACCGATCACCCTGAGCAGTGAGCACCCAGCACCCCGAGCACTGAGCACTCAGCACCCTGAGTACTGAGCACCCAGCACCCCGAGTACTGAGCACACAGCACCCTGAGTACTGAGCACCCAGCACCCCGAGCACTGAGCACCCAGCACCCTGAGTACAGAGCACCCTGATTACTGAGCACTGAGCACCGAGCATCCTGAGTACTGAGCACCCAGCACCCCGAGCACTGAGCACCCAGCACCCTGAGCACTGAGCACCCAGCACCCTGAGCACTGAGCACCCAGCACCCTGAGTACTGAGTACCCAGCACCCTGAGCTCTGAGCACCCAGCACCCTGAGTACTGAGCACCGAGCACCCTGAGTACTGAGCACCCAGCACCCTTAGTACTGAGCACCCAGCACCCTGAGTACTGAGCACCCAGCACCCTGAGTACTGAGCACCCAGCACCACCCTCAGCACTGAGCACCCAGCACCCCGAGCACTGAGCACCCAGCTCCCTGAACACTGAGCACCCAGCACCCCGAGCACTTAGCACCCAGCACCCTGAGTACTGAGCACCCAGCACCCTGAGTACTGAGCACTGAGCACCCCGAGTACTGAGCACCCAGCACCCTGAGCACTGAGCACCCAGCAACCTGAGTACTGAGAACAGATCACCCTGAGTACTGAGCACCCAGCACCCTGAGTACTGAGCCCCCAGCACCCTGAGTACTGAGCACCCAGCACCCCGAGCACTGAGCACCCAGCAGCCCGAGAATGAGCACCCAGCACCCTGAGTACTGAGAACCGAGCACCCTGAGTACTGAGCACCCAGCACCCTGAGTACTGAGCCCCCAGCACCCTGAGTACTGAGCACCCAGCAACCCGAGCACTGAGCACCCAGCACCATGAGAATGAGCACCCAGCACCATGAGTACTGAGCACCCAGCACCCTGAGTACTGAGCACTAAGCACCCAGAGCACTGAGCACCCAGCACCCCGAGCACGGAGCACTGAGCACCCTGAGCACTGAGCACCCAGCACTACGAGTACTGAGCACCGAGCACCCTGAGTACTGAGCACCAAGCACCCTGAGTACTGAGCACTGAGCACCCTGAGTACTGAGCACCCAGCACCCTGAGCACTGAGCACCCAGCACCCTGAGTACTGAGCACTGAGACCCCTGAGTACTGAGCACCGAGCACCCTGAGTACTGAGCACCCAGCACCCTGATCACTGAGCACGGAGCACCCCGAGGACTGAGCACCCAGCACCCTGAGCACTGAGCACCCAGCACCTTGAGTACTGAGCACCGAGCACAACGAGCACTGAGCACCCAGCACACTGAGTACTGAGCACCCAGCACCCTGAGCACTGAGCACCCAGCTCCCTGAGCACTGAGCACGCAGCACCCCGAGCACTGAGCACCCAGCACCCTGAGTACTGAGCACAGAGCACCCTGAGCACTGAGCACTGAGCACCCAGCACCCTGAGCACTGAGCACCCAGCACCACAGCCCTGAGCACCCAGCACCCCGAGCACTGAGCACCCAGCACCCTGAGCACTGAGCACCCAGCACCCTGAGTACTGAGCAACCAGCAACCTGAGTACTGAGCACCCAGCACCCTAAGTACTGAGCACTCAGCACCCTGAGTACTGAGCACCGAGCACACCGAGCAATGAGCACCCAGCACCCTGAGTACTGAGCACCCGGAGGACTGAGCACCCAGCACCCTGAGCACAGAGCACCGATCACCCTGAGCAGTGAGCACCCAGCACCCCGAGCACTGAGCACCCAGCACCCTGAGTACTGAGCACCCAGCACCCCGAGTACTGAGCACCCAGCACCCTGAGTACTGAGCACCCAGCACCCCGAGCACTGAGCACCCAGCACCCTGAGTACTGAGCACCCTGATTACTGAGCACTGAGCACCGAGCATCCTGAGTACTGAGCACCCAGCACGCCGAGCACTGAGCACCCAGCACCCTGAGCACTGAGCACGGAGCACCCTGAGCACTGAGCACCCAGCACCCTGAGTACTGAGCACCCAGCACCCTGATTACTGATTACCCAGCACCCTGAGCTCTGAGCACCCAGCACCCTGAGTACTGAGCACCGAGCACCCTGAGTACTGAGCACCCAGCACCCTTAGTACTGAGCACCCAGCACCCTGAGCACTGAGCACCCAGCACCCTGAGTACTGAGCACCCAGCACCACCCTCAGCACTGAGCACCCAGCACCCCGAGCACTGAGCACCCAGCACCCTGAGCACTGAGCACCCTGATTACTGAGCACTGAGCACCGAGCATCCTGAGTACTGAGCACCCAGCACCCCGAGCACTGAGCACCCAGCACCCTGAGCACTGAGCACCCAGCACCCTGAGCACTGAGCACCCAGCACCCTGAGTACTGAGCACTCAGCACCCTGAGTACTGAGTACCCAGCACCCTGAGCTCTGAGCACCCAGCACCCTGAGTACTGAGCACCGAGCACCCTGAGTACTGAGCACCCAGCACCCTTAGTACTGAGCACCCAGCACCCTGAGCACTGAGCACCCAGCACCCTGAGTACTGAGCACCCAGCACCACCCTCAGCACTGAGCACCCAGCACCCCGAGCACTGAGCACCCAGCTCCCTGAACACTGAGCACCCAGCACCCCGAGTACTGAGCACACTGCACCCCGAGTACTGAGCACCGAGCACCCCGAGCACTGAGCACCCAGCACCCTGAGTACTGAGCACCCAGCACCCTGAGTACTGAGCACTGAGCACCCCGAGTACTGAGCACCCAGCACCCCGAGCACTGAGCACCCAGCAACCTGAGTACTGAGAACAGATCACCCTGAGTACTGAGCACCCAGCACCCTGAGTACTGAGCCCCCAGCACCCTGAGTACTGAGCACCCAGCACCCCGAGCACTGAGCACCCAGCACCCTGAGAATGAGCACCCAGCACCCTGAGTACTAAGAACCGAGCACCCTGAGTACTGAGCACCCAGCACCCTGAGTACTGAGCCCCCAGCACCCTGAGTACTGAGCACCCAGCAACCCGAGCACTGAGCACCCAGCACCCTGAGAATGAGAACCCAGCACCATGAGTACTGAGCACCCAGCACCCTGAGTACTGAGCACTAAGCACCCAGAGCACTGAGCACCCAGCACCCCGAGCACGGAGCACTGAGCACCCTGAGCACTGAGCACCCAGCACCACGAGTACTGAGCACCGAGCACCCTGAGTACTGAGCACCAAGCACCCCGAGTACTGAGCACTGAGCACCCTGAGTACTGAGCACCCAGCACCCTGAGCACTGAGCACCCAGCACCCTGAGTACTGAGCACTGAGACCCCTGAGTACTGAGCACCGAGCACCCTGAGTACTGAGCACCCAGCACCCTGATCACTGAGCACGGAGCACCCCGAGGACTGAGCACCCAGAACCCTGAGCACTGAGCACCCAGCACCTTGAGTACTGAGCACCGAGCACAACAAGCACTGAGCACCCAGCACCCTGAGTACTGAGCACCCAGCACCCTGAGCACTGAGCACCCAGCTCCCTGAGCACTGAGCACGCAGCACCCCGAGCACTGAGCACCCAGCACCCTGAGTACTGAGCACAGAGCAACCTGAGCACTGAGCACTGAGCACCCAGCACCCTGAGCACTGAGCACTGAGCACCCAGCACCAAAGCCCTGAGCACCCAGCACCCCGAACACTGAGCACCCAGCACCCTGAGCACTGAGCACCCATCACCCTGAGTACTGAGAAACCAGCAACCTGAGTACTGAGCACCCAGCACCCTGAGTACTGAGCACTCAGCACCCTGAGTACTGAGCACCGAGCACACCGAGCGATGAGCACCCAGCACCCTGAGCACTGAGCACCCGGAGGACTGAGCACCCAGCACCCTGAGCACTGAGCACCGATCACCCTGAGCAGTGAGCACCCAGCACCCCGTGCACTGAGCACCCAGCACCCTGAGTACTGAGCACACAGCACCCTGAGTACTGAGCACCCAGCACCCTGAGTACTGAGCACCCAGCACCCCGAGCACTGAGCACCCAGCACCCTGAGTACTGAGCACCCTGATTACTGAGCACTGAGCACCGAGCATCCTGAGTACTGAGCACCCAGCACGCCGAGCACTAAGCACCCAGCACCCTGAGCACTGAGCACCCAGGACCCTGAGCACTGAGCACCCAGCACCCTGAGTACTGAGCACCAAGCACCCTGAGTACTGAGTACCCAGCACCCTGAGCTCTGAGCACCCAGCGCCCTGAGTACTGAGCACCGAGCACCCTGAGTACTGAGCACCCAGCACCCTTAGTACTGAGCACCCAGCACCCCGAGCACTGAGCACCCAGCACCCTGAGTACTGAGCACCCAGCACCACCCTCAGCACTGAGCACCCAGCACCCCGAGCACTGAGCACCCAGCACCCCGAGCACTGAGCACCCAGCACCCCGAGTACTGAGCACCCTGCACCCCGAGTACTGAGCACCGAGCACCCCGAGCACTGAGCACCCAGCACCCTGAGTACTGAGCACCCAGCACCCTGAGTACTGAGCACTGAGCACCCCGAGTACTGAGCACCCAGCACCCCGAGCACTGAGCACCCAGCACCCCGAGAATGAGCACCCAGCACCCTGAGTACTGAGAACCGAGCACCCTGATACTGAGCACCCAGCACCCTGAGTACTGAGCCCCCAGCACCCTGAGTACTGAGCACCCAGCAACCCGAGCACTGAGCACCCAGCACCCTGAGAATGAGCACCCAGCACCATGAGTACTGAGCACCCAGCACACTGAGTACTGAGCACTAAGCACCCAGAGCACTGAGCACCCAGCACCCCGAGCACGGAGCACCCAGGACCCCGAGCACTGAGAACTGAGCACCCAGCACCCTGAGTACTGAGCACCGAGATCCCCGAGCACTGAGCACACTGAGTACTGAGCACCCAGCACCCCGAGCACTGAGCACCCAGCACCCTGAGCACTGAGCACCCAGCACCATGAGCACGGAGCACCCCGAGCACTGAGCACCCAGCACCCTGAGCACTGAGCACCCAGCACCTTGAGTACTGAGCACCGAGCACCTCGAGCACTAAGCACCGAGCACCCTGAGTACTGAGCACCCAGCACCCTGAGCACTGAGCACCCAGAACCCTGAGCACTGAGCACCCAGCACCCTGAGCACGGAGCACCCAGCACCCTGAGTACTGAGCACCCAACACCCAGAGTACTGAGCACCCAGCACCCTGAGCACTGAGCACCCAGCACCCTGAGTACTGAGCACCCAGCACCCTGAGTACTGAACACCCAGCACCCTGAGCACTGAGCACTGAGCACCCTGAGCACTGAGTACTGAGCACTGAGCACCCTGAGCACTGAGCACCCAGCACCCCGAGTACTGAGCACCCAGCACCCCGAGCACTGAGCACCCAGCACCCCGAGCACTGAGCACTGAGCACCCTGAGCACTGAGCACCCAGCACCCCGAGTACTGAGCACTGAGCACCCTGAGTACTGAGCACCAAGCAGCCTGAGTACTGAGCACCCAGCACCCTGAGTACTGAGCACCCAGCACCCTGAGCACTGAGCACCCAGCACCCCGAGCACTGAGCACCCACAACCCTGAGTACTGAGCACAGAGCACTCTGAGCACTGAGCACCCAGCACCCCGAGCACTGAGCACCCAGCACCCTGAGCACTGAGCACCCAGCACCCTGAGTACTGAGCAACCAGCAACCTGAGTACTGAGCAACCTGCACCCTGAGTACTGAGCACTCAGCACCCTGAGTACTGAGCACCGAGCACACCGAGCAATGAGCACCCAGCACCCTGAGCACTGAGCACCCGAAGGACTGAGCACCTAGCACCCTGAGCACTGAGCACCGATCACCCTGAGCAGTGAGCACCCAGCACCCCGAGCACTGAGCACTCAGCACCCTGAGTACTGAGCACCAAGCACCCTGAGTACTGAGCACTCAGCACCCTGAGTACTGAGCACCCAGCACCCTGAGCACTGAGCACCCAGCACCCTGAGTACTGAGCACCCTGATTACTGAGCACTGAGCACCGAGTATCCTGAGTACTGAGCACCCAGCACCCCGAGCACTGAGCACCCAGCACCCTGAGCACTGAGCACCCAGCACCCTGAGTACTGAGCACTCAGCACCCTGAGTACTGAGTACCCAGCACCCTGAGCTCTGAGCACCCAGCACCCTGAGTACTGAGCACCCAACACCCAGAGTACTGAGCACCCAGCACCCTGAGAACTGAGTACCCAGCACCCTGAGCTCTGAGCACCCAGCAACCTGAGTACTGAGCACCGAGCACCCTCAGTACTGAGCACCCAGCACCCTTAGTACTGAGCACCCAGCACCCTGAGCACTGAGCACCCAGCACCCTGAGTACTGAGCACCCAGCACCACCCTCAGCACTGAGCACACAGCACCCCGAGCACTGAGCACCCAGCTCCCTGAGCACTGAGCACCCAGCACCCCGAGTACTGAGCAGCCTGCACCACGAGTACTGAGCACCGAGCACCCCGAGCACTGAGCACCCAGCACCCTGAGTACTGAGCACCCAGCACCCTGAGTACTGAGCACCCAGCACCCTGAGTACTGAACACCCAGCACCCTGAGCACTGAGCACTGAGCACCCTGAGCACTGAGTACTGAGCACTGAGCACCCTGAGCACTGAGCACAAAGCACCCCGAGTACTGAGCACCCAGCACCCCGAGCACTGAGCACCCAGCACCCCGAGCACTGAGCACCCTGAGCACTGAGCACCCAGCACCCCGAGTACTGAGCACTGAGCACCCTGAGTACAGAGCACCAAGCACCCTGAGTACTGAGCACCCAGCACCCTGAGTACTGCGCACCCAGCACCCTGAGCACTGAGCACCCAGCACCCCGAGCACTGAGCACCCAGCACCCTGAGTACTGAGCACAGAGCACTCTGAGCACTGAGCACCCAGCACCCTGAGTACTGAGCACCCAGCACCCTGAGTACTGAGCAACCAGCACCCTGAGCACTGAGCACTGAGCACCCAGCACCCTGAGCACTGAGCACTGAGCACCCAGCACCACAGCCCTGAGCACCCAGCTCCCCGAGCACTGAGCACCCAACACCCTGAGCACTGAGCACCCAGCACCCTGAGTACTGAGCAACCAGCAACCTGAGTACTGAGCACCCAGCACCCTGAGTACTGAGCACTCAGCACCCTGAGTACTGAGCACCGAGCACACCGAGCAATGAGCACCCAGCACCCTGAGCACTGAGCACCCGGAGGACTGAGAACCCAGCACCCTGAGCACTGAGCACCGATCACCCTGAGCAGTGAGCACCCAGCACCCCGAGCACTGAGCACTCAGCACCCTGAGTACTGAGCACCCAGCACCCCGAGTACTGAGCACCCAGCACCCTGAGTACTGAGCACCCAGCACCCCGAGCACTGAGCACCCAGCACCCTGAGTACTGAGCACCCTGATTACTGAGCACTGAGCCCCGAGCATCCTGAGTACTGAGCACCCAACACCCCGAGCACTGAGCACCCAGCACCCTGAGTACTGAGCACCCAGCACCCTGAGCACTGACCACCCAGCACGCTGAGTACTGAGCACTCAGCACCCTGAGTACTGAGTACCCAGCACTCTGAGCTCTGAGCACCCAGCACCCTGAGTACTGAGCACCGAGCACCCTGAGTACTGAGCACCCAGCACCCTTAGTACTGAGCTCCCAGCACCCTGAGCACTGAGCACCCAGCTCCCTGAACACTGAGCACCCAGCACCCCGAGTACTGAGCACCCTGCACCCCGAGGACTGAGCACCGAGCACCCCGAGCACTGAGCACCCAGCACCCGGAGTACTGAGCACCCAGCACCCTGAGTACTGAGCACTGAGCACCCCGAATACTGAGCACCCAGCACCCCGAGCACTGAGCACCCAGCAACCTGAGTACTGAGAACAGATCACCCTGTGTACTGAGCACCCAGCACCCTGAGTACTGAGCCCCCAGCACCCTGAGTACTGAGCACCCAGCACCCCGAGCACTGAGCACCCAGCACCCCGAGAATGAGCACCCAGCACCCTGAGTACTGAGAACCGAGCACCATGAGTACTGAGCACCCAGCACCCTGAGTACTGAGCCCCCAGCACCCTGAGTACTGAGCACCCAGCAACCCGAGCACTGAGCACCCAGCACCCTGAGAATGAGCACCCAGCACCATGAGTACTGAGCACCCAGCACCCTGAGTACTGAGCACTAAGCACCCAGAGCACTGAGCACCCAGCACCCCGAGCACGGAGCAACCAGGACCCCGAGCACTGAGCACACTGAGTACTGAGCAGCCAGCACCCCGAGCACTGAGCACCCAGCACCCTGAGCACTGAGCACCAAGCACCATGAGCACGGAGCACCCCGAGGACTGAGCACCCAGCACCCTGAGCACTGAGCACCCAGCACCTTGAGTACTGAGCACCGAGCATCTCGAGCACTAAGCACCCAGCACCCTGAGTACTGAGCACCCAGCACCCTGAGCACTGAGCACCCAGAACCCTGAGCACTGAGCACCCAGCACCCTGAGCACGGAGCAACCAGCACCCTGAGTACTGAGCACCCAACACCCAGAGTACTGAGCACCCAGCACCCTGAGTGCTGAGTACCCAGAACCCTGAGCTCTGAGCACCCAGCACCCTGAGTACTGAGCAACGAGCACCCTGAGTACTGAGCACCCAGCACCCTTAGTACTGAGCACCCAGCACCCTGAGCACTGAGCACCCAGCACCCTGAGTACTGAGCACCCAGCACCACCCTCAGCACTGAGCACCCAGCACCCCGAGCACTGAGCACCCAGCTCCCGGAGCACTGAGCACCCAGAACCCCGAGTACTGAGCACCCTGCACCCCGAGTACTGAGCACCGAGCACCCCGAGCACTGAGCACCCAGCACCCTGAGTACTGAGCACCCAGCACCCTGAGTACTGAGCACTGAGCACCCCGAGTACTGAGCACCCAGCACCCCCAGCACTGAGCACCCAGCAACCTGAGTACTGAGAACAGATCACCCTGAGTACTGAGCACCCAGCACCCTGAGTACTGAGCCCCCAGCACCCTGAGTACTGAGCACCCAGCACCCCGAGCACTGAGCTCCCCGCACCCCGACAATGAGCACCCAGCACCCTGAGTACTGAGAACCGAGCACCCTGAGTACTGAGCACCCAGCACCCTGAGTACTGAGCCCCCAGCACCCTGAGTACTAAGCACCCAGCATCCCGAGCACTGAGCACCCAGCACCCTGAGAATGAGCACCCAGCACCATGAGTACTGAGCACCCAGCACCCTGAGTACTGAGCACTAAGCACCCAGAGCACTGAGCACCCAGCACCCTGAGCACGGAGCACCCAGGACCCCGAGCACTGAGAACTGAGCACCCAGCACCCTGAGTACTGAGCACCGAGCTCCCCGAGCACTGAACACACTGAGTACTGAGCACCCAGCACCCCGAGCACTGAGCACCCAGCACCCTGAGCACTGAGCACCCAGCACCCTGAGTACTGAGCACCCAGCACCCTGAGTACTGAACACCCAGCACCCTGAGCACTGAGCACTGAGCACCCTGAGCACTGAGCACCCAGCACCCCGAGTACTGAGCACCGAGCACCCCGAGCACTGAGCACCCAGCGCCCCGAGCACTGAGCACACAGCACCCCGAGCACTGAGCACTGAGCACCCTGAGCACTGAGCACCCAGGACCCCGAGTACTGAGCACTGAGCACCCTGAGTACTGAGCACCAAGCACCCCGAGAACTGAGCACTGAGCACCCTGAGTACTGAGCACCCAGCACCCTGAGCACTGAGCACCCAGCACCCTGAGTACTGAGCACTGAGATCCCTGAGTACTGAGCACCGAGCACCCTGAGTACTGAGCACCCAGCACCCTCATCACTGAGCACGGAGCACCCCGAGGGCTGAGCAACGAGCACAACGAGCACTGAGCACCCAGCACCCTGAGTACTGAGCACCCAGCACCCTGAGCACTGAGCACCCAGCTCCCTGAGCAATGAGCACGCAGCACCCCGAGCACTGAGCACCCAGCACCCTGAGTACTGAGCACAGAGCACCCTGAGCACTGAGCACCCAGCACCCTGAGTACTGAGCACCCAGCACCCTGAGTACTGGGCAACCAGCACCCTGAGCACTGAGCACTGAGCACCCAGCACCCTGAGCACTGAGAACTGAGCACCCAGCACCACAGCCGTGAGCACCCAGCACCCCGAGCACTGAGCACCCAGCACCCTGAGCACTGAGCACCCAGCACCCTGAGTACTGAGCAACCAGCAACCTGAGTACTGAGCACCCAGCACCCTGAGTACTGAGCACTCAGCACCCTGAGTACTGAGCACCCAGCACCCTGAGCACTGAGCACCCAGCACCCCGAGTACTGAGCACCCTGCACACCGAGTACTGAGCACCGAGCACCCCGAGCACTGAGCACCCAGCACCCTGAGTACTGAGCACCCAACACCCTGAGTACTGAACACTGAGCACCCCGAGTACTGAGCACCCAGCACCCCGAGCACTGAGCACCCAGCAACCTGAGTACTGAGAACAGATCACCCTGAGTACTGAGCACCCAGCACCCCGAGCACTGAGCACCCAGCACCCTGAGTACTGAGCACCCTGATTACTGAGCACTGAGCACCGAGCATCCTGAGTACTGAGCACCCAACACCCCGAGCACTGAGCACCCAGCACCCTGAGCACTGAGCACCCAGCACCCTGTGCACTGACCACCCAGCACGCTGAGTACTGAGCACTCAGCACCCTGAGTTCTGAGTACCCAGCACTCTGAGCTCTGAGCACCCAGCACCCTGAGTACTGAGCACCGAGCACCCTGAGTACTGAGCACCGAGCACCCTGAGTACTGAGCACCCAGCACCCTTAGTACTGAGCTCCCAGCACCCTGAGCACTGAGCACCCAGCTCCCTGAACACTGAGCACCCAGCACCCCGAGTACTGAGCACCCTGCACCCCGAGTACTGAGCACCGAGCACCCCGAGCACTGAGCACCCAGCACCCGGAGTACTGAGCACCCAGCACCCTGAGTACTGAGCACTGAGCACCCCGAATACTGAGCACCCAGCACCCCGAGCACTGAGCACCCAGCAACCTGAGTACTGAGAACAGATCACCCTGTGTACTGAGCACCCAGCACCCTGAGTACTGAGCCCCCAGCACCCTGAGTACTGAGCACCCAGCACCCCGAGCACTGAGCACCCAGCACCCCGAGAATGAGCACCCAGCACCCTGAGTACTGAGAACCGAGCACCATGAGTACTGAGCACCCAGCACCCTGAGTACTGAGCCCCCAGCACCCTGAGTACTGAGCACCCAGCAACCCGAGCACTGAGCACCCAGCACCCTGAGAATGAGCACCCAGCACCATGAGTACTGAGCACCCAGCACCCTGAGTACTGAGCACTAAGCACCCAGAGCACTGAGCACCCAGCACCCCGAGCACGGAGCAACCAGGACCCCGAGCACTGAGCACACTGAGTACTGAGCAGCCAGCACCCCGAGCACTGAGCACCCAGCACCCTGAGCACTGAGCACCCAGCACCATGAGCTCGGAGCACCCCGAGGACTGAGCACCCAGCACCCTGAGCACTGAGCACCCAGCACCTTGAGTACTGAGCACCGAGCATCTCGAGCACTAAGCACCCAGCACCCTGAGTACTGAGCACCCAGCACCCTGAGCACTGAGCACCCAGAACCCTGAGCACTGAGCACCCAGCACCCTGAGCACGGAGCAACCAGCACCCTGAGTACTGAGCACCCAACACCCAGAGTACTGAGCACCCAGCACCCTGAGTGCTGAGTACCCAGAACCCTGAGCTCTGAGCACCCAGCACCCTGAGTACTGAGCAACGAGCACCCTGAGTACTGAGCACCCAGCACCCTTAGTACTGAGCACCCAGCACCCTGAGCACTGAGCACCCAGCACCCTGAGTACTGAGCACCCAGCACCACCCTCAGCACTGAGCACCCAGCACCCCGAGCACTGAGCACCCAGCTCCCGGAGCACTGAGCACCCAGAACCCCGAGTACTGAGCACCCTGCACCCCGAGTACTGAGCACCGAGCACCCCGAGCACTGAGCACCCAGCACCCTGAGTACTGAGCACCCAGCACCCTGAGTACTGAGCACTGAGCACCCCGAGTACTGAGCACCCAGCACCCCCAGCACTGAGCACCCAGCAACCTGAGTACTGAGAACAGATCACCCTGAGTACTGAGCACCCAGCACCCTGAGTACTGAGCCCCCAGCACCCTGAGTACTGAGCACCCAGCACCCCGAGCACTGAGCTCCCCGCACCCCGACAATGAGCACCCAGCACCCTGAGTACTGAGAACCGAGCACCCTGAGTACTGAGCACCCAGCACCCTGAGTACTGAGCCCCCAGCACCCTGAGTACTAAGCACCCAGCAACCCGAGCACTGAGCACCCAGCACCCTGAGAATGAGCACCCAGCACCATGAGTACTGAGCACCCAGCACCCTGAGTACTGAGCACTAAGCACCCAGAGCACTGAGCACCCAGCACCCTGAGCACGGAGCACCCAGGACCCCGAGCACTGAGAACTGAGCACCCAGCACCCTGAGTACTGAGCACCGAGCTCCCCGAGCACTGAACACACTGAGTACTGAGCACCCAGCACCCCGAGCACTGAGCACCCAGCACCCTGAGCACTGAGCACCCAGCACCCTGAGTACTGAGCACCCAGCACCCTGAGTACTGAACACCCAGCACCCTGAGCACTGAGCACTGAGCACCCTGAGCACTGAGCACCCAGCACCCCGAGTACTGAGCACCGAGCACCCCGAGCACTGAGCACCCAGCGCCCCGAGCAATGAGCACACAGCACCCCGAGCACTGAGCAGTGAGCACCCTGAGCACTGAGCACCCAGGACCCCGAGTACTGAGCACTGAGCACCCTGAGTACTGAGCACCAAGCACCCCGAGAACTGAGCACTGAGCACCCTGAGTACTGAGCACCCAGCACCCTGGGCACTGAGCACCCAGCACCCTGAGTACTGAGCACTGAGATCCCTGAGTACTGAGCACCGAGCACCCTGAGTACTGAGCACCCAGCACCCTCATCACTGAGCACGGAGCACCCCGAGGGCTGAGCAACGAGCACAACGAGCACTGAGCACCCAGCACCCTGAGTACTGAGCACCCAGCACCCTGAGCACTGAGCACCCAGCTCCCTGAGCACTGAGCACGCAGCACCCCGAGCACTGAGCACCCAGCACCCTGAGTACTGAGCACAGAGCACCCTGAGCACTGAGCACCCAGCACCCTGAGTACTGAGCACCCAGCACCCTGAGTACTGGGCAACCAGCACCCTGAGCACTGAGCACTGAGCACCCAGCACCCTGAGCACTGAGAACTGAGCACCCAGCACCACAGCCGTGAGCACCCAGCACCCCGAGCACTGAGCACCCAGCACCCTGAGCACTGAGCACCCAGCACCCTGAGTACTGAGCAACCAGCAACCTGAGTACTGAGCACCCAGCACCCTGAGTACTGAGCACTCAGCACCCTGAGTACTGAGCACCCAGCACCCTGAGCACTGAGCACCCAGCACCCCGAGTACTGAGCACCCTGCACACCGAGTACTGAGCACCGAGCACCCCGAGCACTGAACACCCAGCACCCTGAGTACTGAGCACCCAACACCCTGAGTACTGAACACTGAGCACCCCGAGTACTGAGCACCCAGCACCCCGAGCACTGAGCACCCAGCAACCTGAGTACTGAGAACAGATCACCCTGAGTACTGAGCACCCAGCACCCCGAGCACTGAGCACCCAGCACCCTGAGTACTGAGCACCCTGATTACTGAGCACTGAGCACCGAGCATCCTGAGTACTGAGCACCCAACACCCCGAGCACTGAGCACCCAGCACCCTGAGCACTGAGCACCCAGCACCCTGAGCACTGACCACCCAGCACGCTGAGTACTGAGCACTCAGCACCCTGAGTACTGAGTACCCAGCACTCTGAGCTCTGAGCACCCAGCACCCTGAGTACTGAGCACCGAGCACCCTGAGTACTGAGCACCGAGCACCCTGAGTACTGAGCACCCAGCACCCTTAGTACTGAGCTCCCAGCACCCTGAGCACTGAGCACCCAGCTCCCTGAACACTGAGCACCCAGCACCCCGAGTACTGAGCACCCTGCACCCCGAGTACTGAGCACCGAGCACCCCGAGCACTGAGCACCCAGCACCCGGAGTACTGAGCACCCAGCACCCTGAGTACTGAGCACTGAGCACCCCGAATACTGAGCACCCAGCACCCCGAGCACTGAGCACCCAGCAACCTGAGTACTGAGAACAGATCACCCTGTGTACTGAGCACCCAGCACCCTGAGTACTGAGCCCCCAGCACCCTGAGTACTGAGCACCCAGCACCCCGAGCACTGAGCACCCAGCACCCCGAGAATGAGCACCCAGCACCCTGAGTACTGAGAACCGAGCACCATGAGTACTGAGCACCCAGCACCCTGAGTACTGAGCCCCCAGCACCCTGAGTACTGAGCACCCAGCAACCCGAGCACTGAGCACCCAGCACCCTGAGAATGAGCACCCAGCACCATGAGTACTGAGCACCCAGCACCCTGAGTACTGAGCACTAAGCACCCAGAGCACTGAGCACCCAGCACCCCGAGCACGGAGCAACCAGGACCCCGAGCACTGAGCACACTGAGTACTGAGCAGCCAGCACCCCGAGCACTGAGCACCCAGCACCCTGAGCACTGAGCACCCAGCACCATGAGCACGGAGCACCCCGAGGACTGAGCACCCAGCACCCTGAGCACTGAGCACCCAGCACCTTGAGTACTGAGCACCGAGCACCTCGAGCACTAAGCACCCAGCACCCTGAGTACTGAGCACCCAGCACCCTGAGCACTGAGCACCCAGAACCCTGAGCACTGAGCACCCAGCACCCTGAGCACGGAGCAACCAGCACCCTGAGTACTGAGCACCCAACACCCAGAGTACTGAGCACCCAGCACCCTGAGTGCTGAGTACCCAGAACCCTGAGCTCTGAGCACCCAGCACCCTGAGTACTGAGCAACGAGCACCCTGAGTACTGAGCACCCAGCACCCTTAGTACTGAGCACCCAGCACCCTGAGCACTGAGCACCCAGCACCCTGAGTACTGAGCACACAGCACCACCCTCAGCACTGAGCACCCAGCACCCCGAGCACTGAGCACCCAGCTCCCGGAGCACTGAGCACCCAGAACCCCGAGTACTGAGCACCCTGCACCCCGAGTACTGAGCACCGAGCACCCCGAGCACTGAGCACCCAGCACCCTGAGTACTGAGCACCCAGCACCCTGAGTACTGAGCACTGAGCACCCCGAGTACTGAGCACCCAGCACCCCCAGCACTGAGCACCCAGCAACCTGAGTACTGAGAACAGATCACCCTGAGTACTGAGCACCCAGCACCCTGAGTACTGAGCCCCCAGCACCCTGAGTACTGAGCACCCAGCACCCCGAGCTCTGAGCTCCCCGCACCCCGACAATGAGCACCCAGCACCCTGAGTACTGAGAACCGAGCACCCTGAGTACTGAGCACCCAGCACCCTGAGTACTGAGCCCCCAGCACCCTGAGTACTAAGCACCCAGCAACCCGAGCACTGAGCACCCAGCACCCTGAGAATGAGCACCCAGCACCATGAGTACTTAGCACCCAGCACCCTGAGTACTGAGCACTAAGCACCCAGAGCACTGAGCACCCAGCACCCCGAGCACGGAGCACCCAGGACCCCGAGCACTGAGAACTGAGCACCCAGCACCCTGAGTACTGAGCACCGAGCTCCCCGAGCACTGAACAAACTGAGTACTGAGCACCCAGCACCCCGAGCACTGAGCACCCAGCACCCTGAGCACTGAGCACCCAGCACAATGAGTACTGAGCACCCAGCACCCTGAGTACTGAACACCCAGCACCCTGAGCACTGAGCACTGAGCACCCTGAGCACTGAGCACCCAGCACCCCGAGTACTGAGCACCGAGCACCCCGAGCACTGAGCACCCAGCGCCCCGAGCACTGAGCACACAGCACCCCGAGCACTGAGCACCCTGAGCACTGAGCACCCAGGACCCCGAGTACTGAGCACTGAGCACCCTGAGTACTGAGCACCAAGCACCCCGAGAACTGAGCACTGAGCACCCTGAGTACTGAGCACCCAGCACCCTGAGCACTGAGCACCCAGCACCCTGAGTACTGAGCACTGAGATCCCTGAGTACTGAGCACCGAGCACCCTGAGTACTGAGCACCCAGCACCCTCATCACTGAGCACGGAGCACCCCGAGGGCTGAGCAACGAGCACAACGAGCACTGAGCACCCAGCACCCTGAGTACTGAGCACCCAGCACCCTGAGCACTGAGCACCCAGCTCCCTGAGCACTGAGCACGCAGCACCCCGAGCACTGAGCACCCAGCACCCTGAGTACTGAGCACAGAGCACCCTGAGCACTGAGCACCCAGCACCCTGAGTACTGAGCACCCAGCACCCTGAGTACTGGGCAACCAGCACCCTGAGCACTGAGCACTGAGCACCCAGCACCCTGAGCACTGAGAACTGAGCACCCAGCACCACAGCCCTGAGCACCCAGCACCCCGAGCACTGAGCACCCAGCATCCTGAGCACTGAGCACCCACCACCCTGAGTACTGAGCAACCAGCAACCTGAGTACTGAGCACCCAGCACCCTGAGTACTGAGCACTCAGCACCCTGAGTACTGAGCACCCAGCACCCTGAGCACTGAGCACCCAGCACCCCGAGTACTGAGCACCCTGCACACCGAGTACTGAGCACCGAGCACCCCGAGCACTGAGCACCCAGCACCCTGAGTACTGAGCACCCAACACCCTGAGTACTGAACACTGAGCACCCCGAGTACTGAGCACCCAGCACCCCGAGCACTGAGCACCCAGCAACCTGAGTACTGAGAACAGATCACCCTGAGTACTGAGCACCCAGCACCCTGAGAACTGAGCCCTCAGCACCCTGAGTACTGAGCACCCAGCACCCCGAGCACTGAGCACCCAGCACCCCGAGAATGAGCACCCAGCAATCTGAGTACAGAGAACCGAGCACCCTGAGTACTGAGCACCCAGCACCCTGAGTACTGAGCCCCCAGCACCCTGAGTACTGAGCACCCAGCAACCCGAGCACTGAGCACCCAGCACCCTGAGAATGAGCACCCAGCACCATGAGTACTGAGCACCCAGCACCCTGAGTACTGAGCACTAAGCACCCAGAGCACTGAGCACCCAGCACCCCGAGCACGGAGCACCCAGGACCCCGAGCACTGAGAACTGAGCACCCAGCACCCTGAGTACTGAGCACCGAGCTCCCCGAGCACTGAGCACACTGAGTACTGAGCACCCAGCACCCCGATCACTGAGCACCCAGCACCCTAAGCACTGAGCACCCAGCACCCTGAGCACTGAGCACCCAGCACCCTGAGTACTGAGCACACAGCACCCCGAGCACTGAGCACTGAGCACCCTGAGCACTGAGCACCCAGGACCCCGAGTACTGAGCACTGAGCACCCTGAGTACTGAGCACCAAGCACCCCGAGAACTGAGCACTGAGCACCCTGAGTACTGAGCACCCAGCACCCTGAGCACTGAGCACCCAGCACCCTGAGTACTGAGCACTGAGACCCCTGAGTACTGAGCACCGAGCACCCTGAGTACTGAGCACCCAGCACCCTGATCACTGAGCACGGAGCACCCCGAGGACTGAGCACCGAGCACAACGAGCACTGAGCACCCAGCACCCTGAGTACTGAGCACCCAGCACCCTGAGCACTGAGCACCCAGCTCCCTGAGCACTGAGCACGCAGCACCCTGAGCACTGAGCACCCAGCACCCTGAGTACTGAGCACAGAGCACCCTGAGCACTGAGCACCCAGCACCCTGAGTACTGAGCACCCAGCACCCTGAGTACTGGGCAACCAGCACCCTGAGCACTGAGCACTGAGCACCCAGCACCCTGAGCACTGAGAACTGAGCACCCAGCACCACAGCCCTGAGCACCCAGCACCCCGAGCACTGAGCACCCAGCACCCTGAGCACTGAGCACCCAGCACCCTGAGTACTGAGCAACCAGCAACCTGAGTACTGAGCACCCAGCACCCTGAGTACTGAGCACTCAGCACCCTGAGTACTGAGCACCCAGCACCCTGAGCACTGAGCACCCAGCACCCCGAGTACTGAGCACCCTGCACACCGAGTACTGAGCACCGAGCACCCCGAGCACTGAGCACCCAGCACCCTGAGAACTGAGCACCCAACACCCTGAGTACTGAACACTGAGCACCCCGAGTACTGAGCACCCAGCACCCCGAGCACTGAGCACCCAGCAACCTGAGTACTGAGAACAGATCACCCTGAGTACTGAGCACCCAGCACCCTGAGAACTGAGCCCCCAGCACCCTGAGTACTGAGCACCCAGCACCCCGAGCACTGAGCACCCAGCACCCCGAGAATGAGCACCCAGCAATCTGAGTACTGAGAACCGAGCACCCTGAGTACTGAGCACCCAGCACCCTGAGTACTGAGCCCCCAGCACCCTGAGTACTGAGCACCCAGCAACCCGAGCACTGAGCACCCAGCACCCTGAGAATGAGCACCCAGCACCATGAGTACTGAGCACCCAGCACCCTGAGTACTGAGCACTAAGCACCCAGAGCACTGAGCACCCAGCACCCCGAGCACGGAGCACCCAGGACCCCGAGCACTGAGAACTGAGCACCCAGCACCCTGAGTACTGAGCACCGAGCTCCCCGAGCACTGAGCACACTGAGTACTGAGCACCCAGCACCCCGATCACTGAGCACCCAGCACCCTGAGCACTGAGCACCCAGCACCCTGAGCACTGAGCACCCAGCACCCTGAGTACTGAGCACCCAGCACGCTGAGCACTGAGCACCCAGCACCCCGAGCACGGAGCACCCAGGACCCCGAGCACTGAGAACTGAGCACCCAGCACCCTGAGTACTGAGCACCGAGCTCCCCGAGCACTGAGCACACTGAGTACTGAGCACCCAGCACCCCGATCACTGAGCACCCAGCACCCTGAGCACTGAGCACCCAGCACCCTGAGCACTGAGCACCAAGCACCCTGAGTACTGAGCACCCAGCACGCTGAGTACTGAGCACCCAGCACACCGAGCACTGAGCACCCAGCACCCTGAGTACTGAGCACTGAGCACCCAGCACCCCGAGCACTGAGCACCCAGCACCCTGTGTACTGAGCACTGAGCACCCTGAGTACTAAGCACCCAGCACCCTGAGTACTGAGCACCCAGGACCCTGAGCACTGAGCACCGAGCAGCCCGAGCACTGAGCTCCCAGCACCCTGAGCACTCAGCACCCAGCACCCCGAGCACTGAGCACCCAGCACCCTGAGCACTGAGCACCCAGCACCCTGAGCACGGAGCACCCCGAGTACTGAGCACCCAGCACCCTGAGCACTGAGCACCCAGCACCCTGAGCACAGAGCACCCAGCACCCTGAGCACTGAGCACCCAGCACCCCGAGCACGGAGCACCCAGCACCCTGAGTACTGAGCACCCAACACCCAGAGTACTGAGCACCCAGCACCCTGAGCACTGAGCACCCAGCACCCTGAGTACTGAGCACCCAGCACCCTGAGTACTGAACACCCAGCACCCTGAGCACTGAGCACTGAGCACCCTGAGCACTGAGTACTGAGCACTGAGCACCCTGAGCACTGAGCACCCAGCACCCCGAGTACTGAGCACCCAGCACCCCGAGCACTGAGCACCCAGCGCCCCGAGCACTGAGCACCCAGCACCCCGAGCACTGAGAACTGAGCACCCTGAGCACTGAGCACCCAGCACCCCGAGTACTGAGCACTGAGCACCCTGAGTACTGAGCAACAAGCACCCCGAGTACTGAGCACTGAGCACCCTGAGTACTGAGCACCCAGCACCCTGAGAAATGAGCACCCAGCACCCTGAGTACTGAGCACTGAGAACCCTGAGTACTGAGCACCGAGCACCCTGAGTACTGAGCACTGAGCACCCAGCACCCTGAGCACTGACCCTGAGCAACCAGCACCACAGCCCTGAGCACCCCGAGTACTGAGCAACAAGCACCCCGAGTACTGAGCACTGAGCACCCTGAGTACTGAGCACCCAGCACCCTGAGCACTGAGCACCCAGCACACTGAGCACTGAGCACGCAGCACCCCGAGCACTGAGCACCCAGCACCCTGAGTACTGAGCACAGAGCACCCTGAGCCATGAGCACCCAGCAACCTGAGTACTGAGCACCCAGCACCCTGAGTACTGAGCAACCAGCACCCTGAGCACTGAGCACTGAGCACCCAGCACCCTGAGCACTGACCACTGAGCACCCAGCACCACAGCCCTGAGCACCCAGCACCCCGAGCACTGAGCACCCAGCACCCTGAGTACTGAGCACCCAGCACCCTGAGCACCCAGCACCCTGAGTACTGAGCACCCACCACCCTGAGTACTGAGCACCCAGCATCCTGAGTACTGAGCACTCAGCACCCTGAGTACTGAGCACCGAGCACCCCGAGCACTGAGCACCCAGCACCCTGAGCACTGTGCACCCGGAGGACTGAGCACCCAGCACCCTGAGCACTGAGCACCGATCACCCTGAGCACTGAGCACCCAGCACCCCTAGCACTGAGCACCCAGCACCCTGAGTACTGAGCACCCAGCACCCCGAGTACTGAGCACCCAGCACCCTGAGAACTGAGCACCCAGCACCCCGAGCACTGAGCAACCCGCACCCTGAGTACTGAGCACCCTGAGTACTGAGCACTGAGCACCCAGCAACCCGAGCACTGAGCACCCAGCACCCTGAGAATGAGCACCCAGCACCATGAGTACTGAGCACCCAGCTCCCTGAGTACTGAGCACTAAGCACCCAGAGCACTGAGCACCCAGCACCCCGAGCACGGAGCACCCAGGACCCCGAGCACTGAGAACTGAGCACCCAGCACCGTGAGTACTGAGCACCGAGCTCCCCGAGCACTGAGCACACTGAGTACTGAGCACCCAGCACCCTGAGTACTGAGCACCCAGCACCCCGAGCACTGAGCACCCAGCACCCCGAGAATGAGCACCCAGCACCCTGAGTACTGAGAACCGAGCACCCTGAGTACTGAGCACCCAGCACCCTGAGTACTGAGCCCCCAGCACCCTGAGTACTGAGCACCCAGCAACCCGAGCACTGAGCACCCAGCACCCTGAGAATGAGCACCCAGCACCATGAGTACTGAGCACCCAGCTCCCTGAGTACTGAGCACTAAGCACCCAGAGCACTGAGCACCCAGCACCCCGAGCACGGAGCACCCAGGACCCCGAGCACTGAGAACTGAGCACCCAGCACCCTGAGTACTGAGCACCGAGCTCCCCGAGCACTGAGCACACTGAGTACTGAGCACCCAGCACCCCGATCACTGAGCACCCAGCACCCTGAGCACTGAGCACCCAGCACCCTGAGTACTGAGCACCCAGGACCCTGAGCACTGAGCACCGAGCAGCCCGAGCACTGAGCACCCAGCACCCTGAGCACTCAGCACCCAGCACCCCGAGCACTGAGCACCCAGCACCCTGAGCACTGAGCACCCAGCACCCTGAGCACGGAGCACCCCGAGTACTGAGCACCCAGCACCCTGAGCACTGAGCACCCAGCACCCTGAGCACTGAGCACCCAGCACACTGAGCACTGAGCACGCAGCACCCCGAGCACTGAGCACCCAGCACCCTGAGTACTGAGCACAGAGCACCCTGAGCCATGAGCACCCAGCACCCTGAGTACTGAGCACCCAGCACCCTGAGTACTGAGCAACCAGCACCCTGAGCACTGAGCACTGAGCACCCAGCACCCTGAGCACTGACCACTGAGCACCCAGCACCACAGCCCTGAGCACCCAGCACCCCGAGCACTGAGCACCCAGCACACTGAGTACTGAGCACCCAGCACCCTGAGCACCCAGCACCCTGAGTACTGAGCACCCACCACCCTGAGTACTGAGCACCCAGCACCCTGAGTACTGAGCACTCAGCACCCTGAGTACTGAGCACCGAGCACCCCGAGCACTGAGCACCCAGCACCCTGAGCACTGTGCACCCGGAGGACTGAGCACCCAGCACCCTGAGCACTGAGCACCGATCACCCTGAGCACTGAGCACCCAGCACCCCTAGCACTGAGCACCCAGCACCCTGAGTACTGAGCACCCAGCACCCCGAGTACTGAGCACCCAGCACCCTGAGAACTGAGCACCCAGCACCCCGAGCACTGAGCAACCCGCACCCTGAGTACTGAGCACCCTGAGTACTGAGCACTGAGCACCGAGCAAGCTGAGTACTGAGCACCCTGTGGACTGAGCACCCAGCACCCTGAGTACTGAGCACCCAGCACCCCGAGCACTGAGCACCCAGCACCCCGAGAATGAGCACCCAGCACCCTGAGTACTGAGAACCGAGCACCCTGAGTACTGAGCACCCAGCACCCTGAGTACTGAGCCCCCAGCACCCTGAGTACTGAGCACCCAGCAACCCGAGCACTGAGCACCCAGCACCCTGAGAATGAGCACCCAGGACCATGAGTACTGAGCACCCAGCACCCTGAGTACTGAGCACTAAGCACCCAGAGCACTGAGCACACAGCACCCCGAGCACGGAGCACCCAGGACCCCGAGCACTGAGAACTGAGCACCCAGCACCTTGAGTACTGAGCACCGAGCTCCCCGAGCACTGAGCACACTGAGTACTGAGCACCCAGCACCCCGATCACTGAGCACCCAGCACCCTGAGCACTGAGCACCCAGCACCCTGAGAACTGAGCACCCAGCACCCTGAGTACTGAGCACCCAGCACGCTGAGTACTGAGCACCAAGCACCCCGAGCACTGAGCACCCAGCACCCTGAGTACTGAGCACTGAGCACCCAGCACCCCGAGCACTGAGCACCCAGCACCCTGTGTACTGAGCACTGAGCACCCTGAGTACTAAGCACCCAGCACCCTGAGTACTGAGCACCCAGGACCCTGAGCACTGAGCACCGAGCAGCCCGAGCACTGAGCACCCAGCACCCTGAGCACTCAGCACCCAGCACCCCGAGCACTGAGCACCCAGCACCCTGAGCACTCAGCACCCAGCACCCCGAGCACTGAGCACCCAGCACCCTGAGCACTGAGCACCCAGCACCCTGAGCACGGAGCACCCCGAGTACTGAGCACCCAGCACCCTGAGTACTGAGCACCCAACACCCAGAGTACTGAGCACCCAGCACCCTGAGCACTGAGCACCCAACACCCTGAGTACTGAGCACCCAGCACCCTGAGTACTGAACACCCAGCACCCTGAGCACTGAGCACTGAGCACCCTGAGCACTGAGTACTGAGCACTGAGCACCCTGAGCACTGAGCACCCAGCACCCTGAGCACTGAGCACCCAACACCCTGAGTACTGAGCACCAAACACCCCGAGCACTGAGCACCCAGCACCCTGAGCACTGAGCACCCGGAGGACTGAGCACCCAGCACCCTGAGCACTGAGCACCGATCACCCTGAGCACTGAGCACCCAGCACCCCGAGCACTGAGCACCCAGCACCCTGAGTACTGAGCACCCAGCACCCCGAGTACTGAGCACCCAGCACCCTGAGTACTGAGCACCCAGCACCCCGAGCACTGAGCAACCAGCACCCTGAGTACTGAGCACCCTGAGTACTGAGCACTGAGCACCGAGCACCCTGAGTACTGAGCACCCTGAGGACTGAGCACACAGCACCCTGAGCACTGAGCACCCAGCACCCTGAGTACTGAGCACTGATCACCCTGAGCACTGATCACCCAGCACCCCGAGCACTGAGCACCCAGCACCCTGAGTACTGATCACCTAGCACCCTGAGCACTGAGCACCGAGCACCCTGAGTACTGAACACCCAGCACCCTGAGCACTGAGCACTGAGCACCCAGGACCCTGAGCACTGAGCACTGAGCACCCAGCACCCTGAGCACTGAGCACCCAGCACCCTGAGCACCCAGCACCCTGATCACTGAGCACCCTGAGCACTGAGCACCCTGAGCACTGAGCACTGAGCACCCAGCAGCCTGAGTACTGAGCACCCAACACTCTGAGCACTGAGCACCCAGCACGCTGAGTACTGAGCACTGAGCACACAGCACCCTGAGTACTGAGCACCCAGCACCCCGAGCACTGAGCTCCCAGCGCCCCGAGCACTGAGCACCCAGCACCCTGAGCACTGAGCACTGAGCACACTGAGCACTGAGCACCCAGCACCCCGAGTACTGAGCACTGAGCACCCTGAGTACTGAGCACCCAACACCCAGAGTACTAATCACCCAGCACCCTGAGAACTGAGCACCCAGCACCCTGAGTACTGAGCACCCAGCACCCTGAGTACTGAGCACCCAGCTGCCTGAGCACTGAGCACTGAGCACCCAGCACCTTGAGCACTGAGCACTGACCACCCAGCACCCCGAGCACTGAGCACCCAGCACCCCGAGCACTGAGCACCCAGCGCCCTGAGCACTGAGCACCCAGCACACTGAGCACTGAGCACCCAGCCCCCTGAGTACTGAGCACCCAGCACCATGAGTACTGAGCACCCAGTACCCTGAGTACTGAGCACTCAGCACCCTGAGTACTGAGCACCGAGCACCCCGAGCACTGAGCACCAAGCACCCTGAGCACAGAGCACCCTGAGGACTGAGCACCCAGCACCCTGAGCACTGAGCACCCAGCACCCTGAGTACTGAGCACCGATCACCCTGAGCACTGAGCACCCAGCACCCTGAGTACTGAGCACCCAGCTGCCTGAGCACTGAGCACTGAGCACCCAGCACCTTGAGCACTGAGCACTGACCACCCAGCACCCCGAGCACTGAGCACCCAGCACCCCGAGCACTGAGCACCCAGCGCCCTGAGCACTGAGCACCCAGCACACTGAGCACTGAGCACCCAGCCCCCTGAGTACTGAGCACCCAGCACCATGAGTACTGAGCACCCAGTACCCTGAGTACTGAGCACTCAGAACCCTGAGTACTGAGCACCGAGCAACCCGAGCACTGAGCACCAAGCACCCTGAGCACAGAGCACCCTGAGGACTGAGCACCCAGCACCCTGAGCACTGAGCACCCAGCACCCTGAGTACTGAGCACCCAGCACCCTGAGCACTGAGCACCCAGCACCCTGAGTACTGAGCACCCTGAGTACTGAGCACCGATCACCCTGAGCACTGAGCACCCAGCACCCTGAGTACTGAGCACCCAGCACCCTGAGCACTGAGCACCCAGCACCCTGAGCACTGAGCACCCAGCACCCTGAGTACTGAGCACCCAGCACCCTGAGCACGGAGCACCCAGGACCCCGAGCACTGAGTACTGAGCACCCAGCACCCTGAGTACTGAGCACCGAGCTCCCCGAGCACTGAGCACCCAGCACCCTGAGCACTGAGCACCCAGCACCCTGAGCACTGAGCACCCAGCACCCTGAGTACTGAGCACACAGCACGCTGAGTACTGAGCACTCAGCACCCTGAGCACTGAGCACCCAGCACCCTGAGTACTGAGCACTGAGCACCCAGCACCCCGAGCACTGAGCACCCAGCACCCCGAGCACTGAGCATGGAGCACCCCGAGGACTGAGCACCCCGCACCCTGAGCACTGAGCATGGAGCACCCCGAGGACTGAGCACCCCGCACCCTGAGCACTGAGCACCCAGCACCTTGAGTACTGAGCACCGAGCACCCCGAGCACTGAGCTCCCAGCACCCTGAGTACAGAGCACCCAGCACCCTGAGCACTGAGCACCCAGCACCCTGAGCACTGAGCACCCAGCACCCCGAGCACTGAGCACCCAGCATCCTGAGTACTGAGCACCCAACACCCAGAGTACTGAGCACCCAGGAGCCTGAGAACTGAGCACCCAGCACCCTGAGTACTGAGCACCCAGCACCCTGAGTACTGAGCACCCAGCACCCTGAGCACTGAGCACTGAGCACCCAGCACCCTGAGCACTGAGCACTGACCACCCAGCACCCCGAGAACTGAGCACCCAGCACCCCGAGCACTGAGCACCCAGCACCCTGAGCACTGAGCACACAGCACCCTGAGCACTGAGCACCCAGCCCCCTGAGTACTGAGCACCCAGCACCATGAGTACTGAGCACCCAGCACCCTGAGTACTGAGCACTCAGCACCCTGAGTACTGAGCACCGAGCACCCCGAGCACTGAGCTCCCTGCACCCTGAGCACTGAGCACCCTGAGGACTGAGCACCCAGCAACCTGAGCACTGAGCACCCAGCACCCTGAGTACTGAGCACCGATCACCCTGAGCACTGAGCACCCAGCACCCCGAGCACTGAGCACCCAGCACCCTGAGTACTGAGCACCCAGCACCCTGAGCACTGAGCACCCAGCACCCTGAGTACTGAGCACCCTGAGTACTGAGCAACGATCACCCTGAGCACTGAGCACCCAGCACCCTGAGTACTGAGCACCCAGCACCCTGAGCACTGAGCACCCAGCACCCTGAGCACTGAGCACCCAGCACCCTGAGTTATGAGCACCCAGAACCCTGAGTTCTGTGTACAAAGCACCCTGAGCACTGAGCACCCAGCACCCTGAGTACGGAGCACCGAGCACCCTGAGTACTGAGCACCCAGTACCCTGAGCACTGAGCACCCTGAGCACTGAGCACCCTGAGCACTGAGCACTGAGCACCCAGCACCCTGAGTACTGAGCACCCAAAACTCTGAGCACTGAGCACCCAGCACGCTGAGTACTGAGCACTGAGCACACAGCACCCTGAGTACTGAGCACCCAGCACCCCGAGCACTGAGCTCCCAGCGCCCCGAGCACTGAGCACCCAGCACCCTGAGCACTGAGCACTGAGCACACTGAGCACTGAGCACCCAGCACCCCGAGTACTGAGCACTGAGCACCCTGAGTACTGAGCACCCAACACCCAGAGTACTGATCACCCAGCACCCTGAGAACTGAGCACCAAGCACCCTGAGTACTGAGCACCCAGCACCCTGAGTACTGAGCACCCAGCTGCCTGAGCACTGAGCACTGAGCACCCAGCACCTTGAGCACTGAGCACTGAGCACCCAGCCCCCTGAGTACTGAGCACCCAGCACCATGAGTACTGAGCACCCAGTACCCTGAGTACTGAGCACTCAGCACCCTGAGTACTGAGCACCGAGCACCCCGAGCACTGAGCACCAAGCACCCTGAGCACTGAGCACCCTGAGGACTGAGCACCCAGCACCCTGAGCACTGAGCACCCAGCACCCTGAGTACTGAGCACCGATCACCCTGAGCACTGAGCACCCAGCACCCCGTGCACTGAGCACCCAGCAACCTGAGTACTGAGCACCCAGCACCCTGAGCACTGAGCACCCAGCAACCTGAGTACTGAGCACCCTGAGTACTGAGCACCGATCACCCTGAGCACTGAGCACCCAGCACCCGGAGTACTGAGCACCCAGCACCCTGAGCACTGAGCACCCAGCACCCTGAGCACTGAGCACCCAGCACCCTGAGTACTGAGCACCCAGCACCCTGAGCACGGAGCACCCAGGACCCCGAGCACTGAGTACTGAGCACCCAGCACCCTGAGTACTGAGCACCGAGCTCCCCGAGCACTGAGCACCCAGCACCCTGAGCACTGAGCACCCAGCACCCTGAGCACTGAGCACCCAGCACCCTGAGTACTGAGCACCCAGCACGCTGAGTACTGAGCACTCAGCACCCTGAGCACTGAGCACCCAGCACCCTGAGTACTGAGCACTGAGCACCCAGCACCCCGAGCACTGAGCACCCAGCACCCCGAGCACTGAGCATGGAGCACCCCGAGGACTGAGCACCCCGCACCCTGAGCACTGAGCATGGAGCACCCCGAGGACTGAGCACCCCGCACCCTGAGCACTGAACACCCAGCACCTTGAGTACTGAGCACCGAGCACCCCGAGCACTGAGCTCCCAGCACCCTGAGTACTGAGCACCCAGCACCCTGAGCACTGAGCACCCAGCACCCTGAGCACTGAGCACCCAGCACCCCGAGCACTGACCACCCAGCATCCTGAGTACTGAGCACCCAACATCCAGAGTACTGAGCACCCAGCAGGGTGAGAACTGAGCACCCAGCACCCTGAGTACTGAGCACCCAGCACCCTGAGTACTGAGCACCCAGCACCCTGAGCACTGAGCACTGAGCACGCAGCACCCTGAGCACTGAGCACTGACCACCCAGCACCCCGAGAACTGAGCACCCAGCACCCCGAGCACTGAGCACCCAGCACCCTGAGCACTGAGCACCCAGCACCCTGAGCACTGAGCACCCAGCCCCCTGAGTACTGAGCACCCAGCACCATGAGTACTGAGCACCCAGCACCCTGAGTACTGAGCACTCAGCACCCTGAGTACTGAGCACCGAGCACCCCGAGCACTGAGCTCCCTGCACCCTGAGCACTGAGCACCCTGAGGACTGAGCACCCAGCAACCTGAGCACTGAGCACCCAGCACCCTGAGTACTGAGCACCGATCACCCTGAGCACTGAGCACCCAGCACCCCGAGCACTGAGCACCCAGCACCCTGAGTACTGAGCACGCAGCACCCTGAGCACTGAGCACCCAGCACCCTGAGTACTGAGCACCCTGAGTACTGAGCAACGATCACCCTGAGCACTGAGCACCCAGCACCCTGAGTACTGAGCACCCAGCACCCTGAGCACTGAGCACCCAGCACCCTGAGCACTGAGCACCCAGCACCCTGAGTTATGAGCACCCAGAACCCTGAGTACTGAGTACAAAGCACCCTGAGCACTGAGCACCCAGCACCCTGAGTACTGAGCACCGAGCACCCTGAGTACTGAGCACCCAGCACCCTGAGTACTGAGCACCCAGCACCCTGAGCACTGAGCACCCAGCACCCTGAGTACTGAGCACCCAGCACCCTGAGTACTGAGCACCCAGCACCCTGAGTACTGAGCACCCAGCACCCTGAGCACTGTGCACCCAGCACCCTGAGTACTGAGCACCGAGCACCCCGAGCACTGAGCAACCAGCACCCTGAGTACTGAGCACTGAGCCCCCTGGGTACTAAGCACTGAACACCCTGAGTACTGAGCACCCAGCACACTGAGGACTGAGCACCCAGCACCGTGAGCACTGAGCACCCAGCACCCTGAGTAATGAGCACCCAGCACCCTGAGTACTGAGCACCCAGCACCCTGAGCACTGAGCACCCAGCACCCCGAGCACTGAGCACCCAGCACCCCGAGCACTGAGCACCCAGCACCCCGAGCACTGAGCACCCAGCACCCCGAGCACTGAGCACCCAGCACCCTGAGAACTGAGCACCCAGCACCCTGAGCACTGAGCACCCAGCACACTGAGTACTGAGTACTCAACACCCTGAGCACTGAGCACCCAGCACCCTGAGTACTGATCACCGAGCACCCCGAGCACTGAGCACCCAGCACCCTGAGTACTGATCACCGAGCACCCCGAGCACTGAGCACCCAGCACCCTGAGTACTGAGCACCCAGCACCCTGAGCACTGAGCACCCAGCACCCCGAGCACTGAGCACCCAGCACCCCGAGCACTGAGCACCCAGCACCCCGAGCACTGAGCACCCAGCACCCCGAGCACTGAGCACCCAGCACCCTGAGCACTGAAAACCCAGCACCCTGAGCACTGAGCACCCAGCACCCTGAGTACTGAGTACTCAGCACCCTGAGCACTGAGCACCCAGCACCCTGAGAACTGATCACCGAGCACCCTGAGCACTGAGCACCCAGCACCCTGAGCACTGAGCACCCAGCACCCCGAGCACTGAGCACCCAGCACCCTGAGCACTGAGCACCCAGCACCCTGAGAACTGATCACCGAGCACCCTGAGCACTGAGCACCCAGCACCCTGAGCACTGAGCACCCAGCACCTTGAGTACTGAGCACCGAGCACCCCGAGCACTGAGCTCCCAGCACCCTGAGTACTGAGCACCCAGCACCCTGAGCACTGAGCACCCAGCACCCTGAGCACTGAGCACCCAGCACCCCGAGCACTGACCACCCAGCATCCTGAGTACTGAGCACCCAACATCCAGAGTACTGAGCACCCAGCAGGGTGAGAACTGAGCACCCAGCACCCTGAGTACTGAGCACCCAGCACCCTGAGTACTGAGCACCCAGCACCCTGAGCACTGAGCACTGAGCACGCAGCACCCTGAGCACTGAGCACTGACCACCCAGCACCCCGAGAACTGAGCACCCAGCACCCCGAGCACTGAGCACCCAGCACCCTGAGCACTGAGCACCCAGCACCCTGAGCACTGAGCACCCAGCCCCCTGAGTACTGAGCACCCAGCACCATGAGTACTGAGCACCCAGCACCCTGAGTACTGAGCACTCAGCACCCTGAGTACTGAGCACCGAGCACCCCGAGCACTGAGCTCCCTGCACCCTGAGCACTGAGCACCCTGAGGACTGAGCACCCAGCAACCTGAGCACTGAGCACCCAGCACCCTGAGTACTGAGCACCGATCACCCTGAGCACTGAGCACCCAGCACCCCGAGCACTGAGCACCCAGCACCCTGAGTACTGAGCACGCAGCACCCTGAGCACTGAGCACCCAGCACCCTGAGTACTGAGCACCCTGAGTACTGAGCAACGATCACCCTGAGCACTGAGCACCCAGCACCCTGAGTACTGAGCACCCAGCACCCTGAGCACTGAGCACCCAGCACCCTGAGCACTGAGCACCCAGCACCCTGAGTTATGAGCACCCAGAACCCTGAGTACTGAGTACAAAGCACCCTGAGCACTGAGCACCCAGCACCCTGAGTACTGAGCACCGAGCACCCTGAGTACTGAGCACCCAGCACCCTGAGTACTGAGCACCCAGCACCCTGAGCACTGAGCACCCAGCACCCTGAGTACTGAGCACCCAGCACCCTGAGTACTGAGCACCCAGCACCCTGAGTACTGAGCACCCAGCACCCTGAGCACTGTGCACCCAGCACCCTGAGTACTGAGCACCGAGCACCCCGAGCACTGAGCAACCAGCACGCTGAGTACTGAGCACTGAGCCCCCTGGGTACTAAGCACTGAACACCCTGAGTACTGAGCACCCAGCACACTGAGGACTGAGCACCCAGCACCGTGAGCACTGAGCACCCAGCACCCTGAGTAATGAGCACCCAGCACCCTGAGTACTGAGCACCCAGCACCCTGAGCACTGAGCACCCAGCACCCCGAGCACTGAGCACCCAGCACCCCGAGCACTGAGCACCCAGCACCCCGAGCACTGAGCACCCAGCACCCCGAGCACTGAGCACCCAGCACCCTGAGCACTGAGCACCCAGCACCCTGAGCACTGAGCACCCAGCACCCTGAGTACTGAGTACTCAACACCCTGAGCACTGAGCACCCAGCACCCTGAGTACTGATCACCGAGCACCCCGAGCACTGAGCACCCAGCACCCTGAGTACTGATCACCGAGCACCCCGAGCACTGAGCACCCAGCACCCTGAGTACTGAGCACCCAGCACCCTGAGCACTGAGCACCCAGCACCCCGAGCACTGAGCACCCAGCACCCCGAGCACTGAGCACCAAGCACCCTGAGCACAGAGCACCCTGAGGACTGAGCACCCAGCACCCTGAGCACTGAGCACCCAGCACCCTGAGTACTGAGCACCGATCACCCTGAGCACTGAGCACCCAGCACCCTGAGTACTGAGCACCCAGCTGCCTGAGCACTGAGCACTGAGCACCCAGCACCTTGAGCACTGAGCACTGACCACCCAGCACCCCGAGCACTGAGCACCCAGCACCCCGAGCACTGAGCACCCAGCGCCCTGAGCACTGAGCACCCAGCACACTGAGCACTGAGCACCCAGCCCCCTGAGTACTGAGCACCCAGCACCATGAGTACTGAGCACCCAGTACCCTGAGTACTGAGCACTCAGAACCCTGAGTACTGAGCACCGAGCAACCCGAGCACTGAGCACCAAGCACCCTGAGCACAGAGCACCCTGAGGACTGAGCACCCAGCACCCTGAGCACTGAGCACCCAGCACCCTGAGTACTGAGCACCCAGCACCCTGAGCACTGAGCACCCAGCACCCTGAGTACTGAGCACCCTGAGTACTGAGCACCGATCACCCTGAGCACTGAGCACCCAGCACCCTGAGTACTGAGCACCCAGCACCCTGAGCACTGAGCACCCAGCACCCTGAGCACTGAGCACCCAGCACCTTGAGTACTGAGCACCCAGCACCCTGAGCACGGAGCACCCAGGACCCCGAGCACTGAGTACTGAGCACCCAGCACCCTGAGTACTGAGCACCGAGCTCCCCGAGCACTGAGCACCCAGCACCCTGAGCACTGAGCACCCAGCACCCTGAGCACTGAGCACCCAGCACCCTGAGTACTGAGCACACAGCACGCTGAGTACTGAGCACTCAGCACCCTGAGCACTGAGCACCCAGCACCCTGAGTACTGAGCACTGAGCACCCAGCACCCCGAGCACTGAGCACCCAGCACCCCGAGCACTGAGCATGGAGCACCCCGAGGACTGAGCACCCCGCACCCTGAGCACTGAGCATGGAGCACCCCGAGGACTGAGCACCCCGCACCCTGAGCACTGAGCACCCAGCACCTTGAGTACTGAGCACCGAGCACCCCGAGCACTGAGCTCCCAGCACCCTGAGTACTGAGCACCCAGCACCCTGAGCACTGAGCACCCAGCACCCTGAGCACTGAGCACCCAGCACCCCGAGCACTGAGCACCCAGCATCCTGAGTACTGAGCACCCAACACCCAGAGTACTGAGCACCCAGCAGCCTGAGAACTGAGCACCCAGCACCCTGAGTACTGAGCACCCAGCACCCTGAGTACTGAGCACCCAGCACCCTGAGCACTGAGCACTGAGCACCCAGCACCCTGAGCACTGAGCACTGACCACCCAGCACCCCGAGAACTGAGCACCCAGCACCCCGAGCACTGAGCACCCAGCACCCTGAGCACTGAGCACCCAGCACCCTGAGCACTGAGCACCCAGCCCCCTGAGTACTGAGCACCCAGCACCATGAGTACTGAGCACCCAGCACCCTGAGTACTGAGCACTCAGCACCCTGAGTACTGAGCACCGAGCACCCCGAGCACTGAGCACCCAGCACCCTGAGTACTGATCACCGAGCACCCCGAGCACTGAGCACCCAGCACCCTGAGTACTGAGCACCCAGCACCCTGAGCACTGAGCACCCAGCACCCCGAGCACTGAGCACCCAGCACCCCGAGCACTGAGCACCCAGCACCCCGAGCACTGAGCACCCAGCACCCCGAGCACTGAGCACCCAGCACCCTGAGCACTGAAAACCCAGCACCCTGAGCACTGAGCACCCAGCACCCTGAGTACTGAGTACTCAGCACCCTGAGCACTGAGCACCCAGCACCCTGAGAACTGATCACCGAGCACCCTGAGCACTGAGCACCCAGCACCCTGAGCACTGAGCACCCAGCACCCCGAGCACTGAGCACCCAGCACCCTGAGCACTGAGCACCCAGCACCCTGAGAACTGATCACCGAGCACCCTGAGCACTGAGCACCCAGCACCCTGAGCACTGAGCACCCAGCACCCTGAGCACTGAGCACCCAGCACCCTGAGCACTGAGCACCCAGCACCTTGAGCACTGAGCACTGACCACCCAGCACCCCGAGCACTGAGCACCCAGCACCCCGAGCACTGAGCACCCAGCGCCCTGAGCACTGAGCACCCAGCACACTGAGCACTGAGCACCCAGCCCCCTGAGTACTGAGCACCCAGCACCATGAGTACTGAGCACCCAGTACCCTGAGTACTGAGCACTCAGCACCCTGAGTACTGAGCACCGAGCACCCCGAGCACTGAGCACCAAGCACCCTGAGCACAGAGCACCCTGAGGACTGAGCACCCAGCACCCTGAGCACTGAGCACCCAGCACCCTGAGTACTGAGCACCGATCACCCTGAGCACTGAGCACCCAGCACCCTGAGTACTGAGCACCCAGCTGCCTGAGCACTGAGCACTGAGCACCCAGCACCTTGAGCACTGAGCACTGACCACCCAGCACCCCGAGCACTGAGCACCCAGCACCCCGAGCACTGAGCACCCAGCGCCCTGAGCACTGAGCACCCAGCACACTGAGCACTGAGCACCCAGCCCCCTGAGTACTGAGCACCCAGCACCATGAGTACTGAGCACCCAGTACCCTGAGTACTGAGCACTCAGAACCCTGAGTACTGAGCACCGAGCAACCCGAGCACTGAGCACCAAGCACCCTGAGCACAGAGCACCCTGAGGACTGAGCACCCAGCACCCTGAGCACTGAGCACCCAGCACCCTGAGTACTGAGCACCCAGCACCCTGAGCACTGAGCACCCAGCACCCTGAGTACTGAGCACCCTGAGTACTGAGCACCGATCACCCTGAGCACTGAGCACCCAGCACCCTGAGTACTGAGCACCCAGCACCCTGAGCACTGAGCACCCAGCACCCTGAGCACTGAGCACCCAGCACCCTGAGTACTGAGCACCCAGCACCCTGAGCACGGAGCACCCAGGACCCCGAGCACTGAGTACTGAGCACCCAGCACCCTGAGTACTGAGCACCGAGCTCCCCGAGCACTGAGCACCCAGCACCCTGAGCACTGAGCACCCAGCACCCTGAGCACTGAGCACCCAGCACCCTGAGTACTGAGCACACAGCACGCTGAGTACTGAGCACTCAGCACCCTGAGCACTGAGCACCCAGCACCCTGAGTACTGAGCACTGAGCACCCAGCACCCCGAGCACTGAGCACCCAGCACCCCGAGCACTGAGCATGGAGCACCCCGAGGACTGAGCACCCCGCACCCTGAGCACTGAGCATGGAGCACCCCGAGGACTGAGCACCCCGCACCCTGAGCACTGAGCACCCAGCACCTTGAGTACTGAGCACCGAGCACCCCGAGCACTGAGCTCCCAGCACCCTGAGTACTGAGCACCCAGCACCCTGAGCACTGAGCACCCAGCACCCTGAGCACTGAGCACCCAGCACCCCGAGCACTGAGCACCCAGCATCCTGAGTACTGAGCACCCAACACCCAGAGTACTGAGCACCCAGCAGCCTGAGAACTGAGCACCCAGCACCCTGAGTACTGAGCACCCAGCACCCTGAGTACTGAGCACCCAGCACCCTGAGCACTGAGCACTGAGCACCCAGCACCCTGAGCACTGAGCACTGACCACCCAGCACCCCGAGAACTGAGCACCCAGCACCCCGAGCACTGAGCACCCAGCACCCTGAGCACTGAGCACCCAGCACACTGAGCACTGAGCACCCAGCCCCCTGAGTACTGAGCACCCAGCACCATGAGTACTGAGCACCCAGCACCCTGAGTACTGAGCACTCAGCACCCTGAGTACTGAGCACCGAGCACCCCGAGCACTGAGCTCCCTGCACCCTGAGCACTGAGCACCCTGAGGACTGAGCACCCAGCAACCTGAGCACTGAGCACCCAGCACCCTGAGTACTGAGCACCGATCACCCTGAGCACTGAGCACCCAGCACCCCGAGCACTGAGCACCCAGCACCCTGAGTACTGAGCACCCAGCACCCTGAGCACTGAGCACCCAGCACCCTGAGTACTGAGCACCCTGAGTACTGAGCAACGATCACCCTGAGCACTGAGCACCCAGCACCCTGAGTACTGAGCACCCAGCACCCTGAGCACTGAGCACCCAGCACCCTGAGCACTGAGCACCCAGCACCCTGAGTTATGAGCACCCAGAACCCTGAGTACTGAGTACAAAGCACCCTGAGCACTGAGCACCCAGCACCCTGAGTACGGAGCACCGAGCACCCTGAGTACTGAGCACCCAGTACCCTGAGCACTGAGCACCCTGAGCACTGAGCACCCTGAGCACTGAGCACTGAGCACCCAGCACCCTGAGTACTGAGCACCCAAAACTCTGAGCACTGAGCACCCAGCACGCTGAGTACTGAGCACTGAGCACACAGCACCCTGAGTACTGAGCACCCAGCACCCCGAGCACTGAGCACCCAGCACCCTGAGCACTGAGCACTGAGCACACTGAGCACTGAGCACCCAGCACCCCGAGTACTGAGCACTGAGCACCCTGAGTACTGAGCACCCAACACCCAGAGTACTGAGCACCCAGCTGCCTGAGCACTGAGCACTGAGCACCCAGCACCTTGAGCACTGAGCACTGAGCACCCAGCCCCCTGAGTACTGAGCACCCAGCACCCTGAGTACTGAGCACCCAGCTGCCTGAGCACTGAGCACTGAGCACCCAGCACCTTGAGCACTGAGCACTGAGCACCCAGCCCCCTGAGTACTGAGCACCCAGCACCATGAGTACTGAGCACCCAGTACCCTGAGTACTGAGCACTCAGCACCCTGAGTACTGAGAACCGAGCACCCCGAGCACTGAGCACCAAGCACCCTGAGCACTGAGCACCCTGAGGACTGAGCACCCAGCACCCTGAGCACTGAGCACCCAGCACCCTGAGTACTGAGCACCGATCACCCTGAGCACTGAGCACCCAGCACCCCGTGCACTGAGCACCCAGCAACCTGAGTACTGAGCACCCAGCACCCTGAGCACTGAGCACCCAGCAACCTGAGTACTGAGCACCCTGAGTACTGAGCACCGATCACCCTGAGCACTGAGCACCCAGCACCCGGAGTACTGAGCACCCAGCACCCTGAGCACTGAGCACCCAGCACCCTGAGCACTGAGCACCCAGCACCCTGAGTACTGAGCACCCAGCACCCTGAGCACGGAGCACCCAGGACCCCGAGCACTGAGTACTGAGCACCCAGCACCCTGAGTACTGAGCACCGTGCTCCCCGAGCACTGAGCACCCAGCACCCTGAGCACTGAGCACCCAGCACCCTGAGCACTGAGCACCCAGCACCCTGAGTACTGAGCACCCAGCACGCTGAGTACTGAGCACTCAGCACCCTGAGCACTGAGCACCCAGCACCCTGAGTACTGAGCACTGAGCACCCAGCACCCCGAGCACTGAGCACCCAGCACCCCGAGCACTGAGCATGGAGCACCCCGAGGACTGAGCACCCCGCACCCTGAGCACTGAGCATGGAGCACCCCGAGGACTGAGCACCCCGCACCCTGAGCACTGAACACCCAGCACCTTGAGTACTGAGCACCGAGCACCCCGAGCACTGAGCTCCCAGCACCCTGAGTACTGAGCACCCAGCACCCTGAGCACTGAGCACCCAGCACCCTGAGCACTGAGCACCCAGCACCCCGAGCACTGACCACCCAGCATCCTTAGTACTGAGCACCCAACATCCAGAGTACTGAGCACCCAGCAGGGTGAGAACTGAGCACCCAGCACCCTGAGTACTGAGCACCCAGCACCCTGAGTACTGAGCACCCAGCACCCTGAGCACTGAGCACTGAGCACGCAGCACCCTGAGCACTGAGCACTGACCACCCAGCACCCCGAGAACTGAGCACCCAGCACCCCGAGCACTGAGCACCCAGCACCCTGAGCACTGAGCACCCAGCACCCTGAGCACTGAGCACCCAGCCCCCTGAGTACTGAGCACCCAGCACCATGAGTACTGAGCACCCAGCACCCTGAGTACTGAGCACTCAGCACCCTGAGTACTGAGCACCGAGCACCCCGAGCACTGAGCTCCCTGCACCCTGAGCACTGAGCACCCTGAGGACTGAGCACCCAGCAACCTGAGCACTGAGCACCCAGCACCCTGAGTACTGAGCACCGATCACCCTGAGCACTGAGCACCCAGCACCCCGAGCACTGAGCACCCAGCACCCTGAGTACTGAGCACCCAGCACCCTGAGCACTGAGCACCCAGCACCCTGAGTACTGAGCACCCTGAGTACTGAGCAACGATCACCCTGAGCACTGAGCACCCAGCACCCTGAGTACTGAGCACCCAGCACCCTGAGCACTGAGCACCCAGCACCCTGAGCACTGAGCACCCAGCAACCTGAGCACTGAGCACCCAGCACCCTGAGTACTGAGCACCGATCACCCTGAGCACTGAGCACCCAGCACCCCGAGCACTGAGCACCCAGCACCCTGAGTACTGAGCACCCAGCACCCTGAGCACTGAGCACCCAGCACCCTGAGTACTGAGCACCCTGAGTACTGAGCAACGATCACCCTGAGCACTGAGCACCCAGCACCCTGAGTACTGAGCACCCAGCACCCTAAGCACTGAGCACCCAGCACCCTGAGCACTGAGCACCCAGCACCCTGAGTTATGAGCACCCAGAACCCTGAGTACTGAGTACAAAGCACCCTGAGCACTGAGCACCCAGCACCCTGAGTACTGAGCACCGAGCACCCTGAGTACTGAGCACCCAGCACCCTGAGTACTGAGCACCCAGCACCCTGAGCACTGAGCACCCAGCACCCTGAGTACTGAGCACCCAGCACCCTGAGTACTGAGCACCCAGCACCCTGAGTACTGAGCACCCAGCACCCTGAGCACTGTGCACCCAGCACCCTGAGTACTGAGCACCGAGCACCCCGAGCACTGAGCAACCAGCACCCTGAGTACTGAGCACTGAGCCCCCTGGGTACTAAGCACTGAACACCCTGAGTACTGAGCACCCAGCACCCTGAGGACTGAGCACCCAGCACCCTGAGCACTGAGCACCCAGCACCCTGAGTAATGAGCACCCAGCACCCTGAGTACTGAGCACCCAGCACCCTGAGCACTGAGCACCCAGCACCCCGAGCACTGAGCACCCAGCACCCCGAGCACTGAGCACCCAGCACCCCGAGCACTGAGCACCCAGCACCCCGAGCACTGAGCACCCAGCACCCTGAGCACTGAGCACCCAGCACCCTGAGCACTGAGCACCCAGCACCCTGAGTACTGAGTACTCAACACCCTGAGCACTGAGCACCCAGCACCCTGAGTACTGATCACCGAGCACCCCGAGCACTGAGCACCCAGCACCCTGAGTACTGATCACCGAGCACCCCGAGCACTGAGCACCCAGCACCCTGAGTACTGAGCACCCAGCACCCTGAGCACTGAGCACCCAGCACCCCGAGCACTGAGCACCCAGCACCCCGAGCACTGAGCACCCAGCACCCCGAGCACTGAGCACCCAGCACCCCGAGCACTGAGCACCCAGCACCCTGAGCACTGAAAACCCAGCACCCTGAGCACTGAGCACCCAGCACCCTGAGTACTGAGTACTCAGCACCCTGAGCACTGAGCACCCAGCACCCTGAGAACTGATCACCGAGCACCCTGAGCACTGAGCACCCAGCACCCTGAGCACTGAGCACCCAGCACCCTGAGTACTGAGCACCCAGTATCCTGAGTACTGAGGTCCCCGAGTACTGAGCACCCAGGACCCCGAGCAATGAGCACCCAGCACCCTGAGTACTGAGAACAGATCACCCTGAGTACTGAGCACCCAGCACCCTGAGTACTGAGCCCCCAGCACCCTGAGTAATGAGCACCCAGCACCCCGAGCACTGAGCACCCAGCACCACGAGAATGAGCACCCAGCACCCTGAGTACTGAGAACCGAGCACCCTGAGTACTGAGCACCCAGCACCCTGAGTACTGAGCCCCCAGCACCCTGAGTACTGAGCAAACAGCACCCCGAGCACTGAGCACCCAGCACCCCGAGAATGAGCACCCAGCACACTGAGTACTGAGCACCCAGCACCCCGAGCACGGAGCACCCAGGACCCCGAGCACTGAGTACTGAGCACCCATCACCCTGAGTACTGAGCACCGAGCTCCCCGAGCACTGAGCACCCAGCACCCTGAGCACTGAGCACCCAGCACCCTGAGCACTGAGCACCCAGCACCCTCAGTACTGAGCACCCAGCATGCTGAGTACTGAGCACTCAGCACCCTGAGCACTGAGCACCCAGCACCCTGAGTACTGAGCACCCAGGAACCTGAGCACTGAGCAACCAGCAACCTGAGTACTGAGCACCCTGAGTACTGAGCACCGATCACCCTGAGCACTGAGCACCCAGCACCCGGAGTACTGAGCACCCAGCACCCTGAGCACTGAGCACCCAGCACCCTGAGCACTGAGCACCCAGCACCCTGAGTACTGAGCACCCAGCACCCTGAGCACGGAGCACCCAGGACCCCGAGCACTGAGTACTGAGCACCCAGCACCCTGAGTACTGAGCACCGAGCTCCCCGAGCACTGAGCACCCAGCACCCTGAGCACTGAGCACCCAGCACCCTGAGCACTGAGCACCCAGCACCCTGAGTACTGAGCACCCAGCACGCTGAGTACTGAGCACTCAGCACCCAGAGCACTGAGCACCCAGCACCCTGAGTACTGAGCACTGAGCACCCAGCACCCCGAGCACTGAGCACCCAGCACCCCGAGCACTGAGCATGGAGCACCCCGAGGACTGAGCACCCCGCACCCTGAGCACTGAGCATGGAGCACCCCGAGGACTGAGCACCCCGCACCCTGAGCACTGAACACCCAGCACCTTGAGTACTGAGCACCGAGCACCCCGAGCACTGAGCTCCCAGCACCCTGAGTACTGAGCACCTAGCACCCTGAGCACTGAGCACCCAGCACCCTGAGCACTGAGCACCCAGCACCCCGAGCACTGACCACCCAGCATCCTGAGTACTGAGCACCCAACACCCAGAGTACTGAGCACCCAGCAGGGTGAGAACTGAGCACCCAGCACCCTGAGTACTGAGCACCCAGCACCCTGAGTACTGAGCACCCAGCACCCTGAGCACTGAGCACTGAGCACGCAGCACCCTGAGCACTGAGCACTGACCACCCAGCACCCCGAGAACTGAGCACCCAGCACCCCGAGCACTGAGCACCCAACAACCTGAGCACTGAGCACCCATCACCCTGAGCACTGAGCACCCAGCCCCCTGAGTACTGAGCACCCAGCACCATGAGTACTGAGCACCCAGCACCCTGAGTACTGAGCACTCAGCACCCTGAGTACTGAGCACCGAGCACCCCGAGCACTGAGCTCCCTGCACCCTGAGCACTGAGCACCCTGAGGACTGAGCACCCAGCAACCTGAGCACTGAGCACCCAGCACCCTGAGTACTGAGCACCGATCACCCTGAGCACTGAGCACCCAGCACCCCGAGCACTGAGCACCCAGCACCCTGAGTACTGAGCACCCAGCACCCTGAGCACTGAGCACCCAGCACCCTGAGTACTGAGCACCCTGAGTACTGAGCAACGATCACCCTGAGCACTGAGCACCCAGCACCCTGAGTACTGAGCACCCAGCACCCTGAGCACTGAGCACCCAGCACCCTGAGCACTGAGCACCCAGCACCCTGAGTTATGAGCACCCAGAACCCTGAGTACTGAGTACAAAGCACCCTGAGCACTGAGCACCCAGCACCCCGAGCACTGAGCACCCAGCACCCTGAGCACTGAGCACCCAGCACCCTGAGCACTGAGCACCCAGCACCCGAGTACTGAGCACCCAGCACCCTGAGTACTGAGCACCCAGCACCCTGAGCACTGAGCACCCAGCACCCCGAGCACTGAGCACCCAGCACCCCGAGCACTGAGCACCCAGCACCCCGAGCACTGAGCACCCAGCACCCCGAGCACTGAGCACCCAGCACCCTGAGCACTGAAAACCCAGCACCCTGAGCACTGAGCACCCAGCACCCTGAGTACTGAGTACTCAGCACCCTGAGCACTGAGCACCCAGCACCCTGAGAACTGATCACCGAGCACCCTGAGCACTGAGCACCCAGCACCCTGAGCACTGAGCACCCAGCACCCTGAGTACTGAGCACCCAGTACCCTGAGTACTGAGCTCCCCGAGTACTGAGCACCCAGGACCCCGAGCACTGAGCACCCAGCACCCTGAGTACTGAGAACAGATCACCCTGAGTACTGAGCACCCAGCACCCTGAGTACTGAGCCCCCAGCACCCTGAGTAATGAGCACCCAGCACCCCGAGCACTGAGCACCCAGCACCACGAGAATGAGCACCCAGCACCCTGAGTACTGAGAACCGAGCACCCTGAGTACTGAGCACCCAGCACCCTGAGTACTGAGCCCCCAGCACCCTGAGTACTGAGCAAACAGCACCCCGAGCACTGAGCACCCAGCACCCCGAGAATGAGCACCCAGCACCCTGAGTACTGAGCACCCAGCACCCCGAGCACGGAGCACCCAGGACCCCGAGCACTGAGTACTGAGCACCCAGCACCCTGAGTACTGAGCACCGAGCTCCCCGAGCACTGAGCACCCAGCACCCTGAGCACTGAGCACCCAGCACCCTGAGCACTGAGCACCCAGCACCCTCAGTACTGAGCACCCAGCATGCTGAGTACTGAGCACTCAGCACCCTGAGCACTGAGCACCCAGCACCCTGAGTACTGAGCACCCAGGACCCTGAGCACTGAGCAACCAGCAACCTGAGTACTGAGCACCCTGAGTACTGAGCACCGATCACCCTGAGCACTGAGCACCCAGCACCCGGAGTACTGAGCACCCAGCACCCTGAGCACTGAGCACCCAGCACCCTGAGCACTGAGCACCCAGCACCCTGAGTACTGAGCACCCAGCACCCTGAGCACGGAGCACCCAGGACCCCGAGCACTGAGTACTGAGCACCCAGCACCCTGAGTACTGAGCACCGAGCTCCCCGAGCACTGAGCACCCAGCACCCTGAGCACTGAGCACCCAGCACCCTGAGCACTGAGCACCCAGCACCCTGAGTACTGAGCACCCAGCACGCTGAGTACTGAGCACTCAGCACCCAGAGCACTGAGCACCCAGCACCCTGAGTACTGAGCACTGAGCACCCAGCACCCCGAGCACTGAGCACCCAGCACCCCGAGCACTGAGCATGGAGCACCCCGAGGACTGAGCACCCCGCACCCTGAGCACTGAGCATGGAGCACCCCGAGGACTGAGCACCCCGCACCCTGAGCACTGAACACCCAGCACCTTGAGTACTGAGCACCGAGCACCCCGAGCACTGAGCTCCCAGCACCCTGAGTACTGAGCACCTAGCACCCTGAGCACTGAGCACCCAGCACCCTGAGCACTGAGCACCCAGCACCCCGAGCACTGACCACCCAGCATCCTGAGTACTGAGCACCCAACACCCAGAGTACTGAGCACCCAGCAGGGTGAGAACTGAGCACCCAGCACCCTGAGTACTGAGCACCCAGCACCCTGAGTACTGAGCACCCAGCACCCTGAGCACTGAGCACTGAGCACGCAGCACCCTGAGCACTGAGCACTGACCACCCAGCACCCCGAGAACTGAGCACCCAGCACCCCGAGCACTGAGCACCCAACAACCTGAGCACTGAGCACCCATCACCCTGAGCACTGAGCACCCAGCCCCCTGAGTACTGAGCACCCAGCACCATGAGTACTGAGCACCCAGCACCCTGAGTACTGAGCACTCAGCACCCTGAGTACTGAGCACCGAGCACCCCGAGCACTGAGCTCCCTGCACCCTGAGCACTGAGCACCCTGAGGACTGAGCACCCAGCAACCTGAGCACTGAGCACCCAGCACCCTGAGTACTGAGCACCGATCACCCTGAGCACTGAGCACCCAGCACCCCGAGCACTGAGCACCCAGCACCCTGAGTACTGAGCACCCAGCACCCTGAGCACTGAGCACCCAGCACCCTGAGTACTGAGCACCCTGAGTACTGAGCAACGATCACCCTGAGCACTGAGCACCCAGCACCCTGAGTACTGAGCACCCAGCACCCTGAGCACTGAGCACCCAGCACCCTGAGCACTGAGCACCCAGCACCCTGAGTTATGAGCACCCAGAACCCTGAGTACTGAGTACAAAGCACCCTGAGCACTGAGCACCCAGCACCCTGAGTACTGAGCACCGAGCACCCTGAGTACTGAGCACCCAGCACCCTGAGTACTGAGCACCCAGCACCCTGAGTACTGAGCACCCAGCACCCTGAGTACTGAGTACCCAGCACCCTGAGCACTGTGCACCCAGCACCCTGAGTACTGAGCACCGAGCACCCCGAGCACTGAGCAACCAGCACCCTGAGTACTGAGCACTGAACCCCCTGAGTACTAAGCACCGAACACCCTGAGTACTGAGCACCCAGCACCCTGAGGACTGAGCACCCAGCACCCTGAGCACTGAGCACCCAGCACCCTGAGTAATGAGCACCCAGCACCCTGAGTACTGAGCACCCAGCACCCCGAGCACTGAGCACCCAGCACCCCGAGCACTGAGCACCCAGCACCCCGAGCACTGAGCACCCAGCACCCCGAGCACTGAGCACCCAGCACCCCGAGCACTGAGACCCAGCACCCTGAGCACTGAGCACCCAGCACCCTGAGCACTGAGCACCCAGCACCCTGAGTACTGAGTACTCAGCACCCTGAGCACTGAGCACCCAGCACCCTGAGTACTGATCACCGAGCACCCCGAGCACTGAGCACCCAGCACCCTGAGTACTGATCACCGAGCACCCCGAGCACTGAGCACCCAGCACCCTGAGTACTGAGCACCCAGCACCCCGAGCACTGAGCACCCAGCACCCCGAGCACTGAGCACCCAGCACCCCGAGCACTGAGCACCCAGCACCCCGAGCACTGAGCACCCAGCACCCCGAGCACTGAGCACCCAGCACCCTGAGCACTGAAAACCCAGCACCCTGAGCACTGAGCACCCAGCACCCTGAGTACTGAGTACTCAGCACCCTGAGCACTGAGCACCCAGCACCCTGAGAACTGATCACCGAGCACCCTGAGCACTGAGCACCCAGCACCCTGAGTACTGATCACCGAGCACCCCGAGCACTGAGCACCCAGCATCCTGAGTACTGAGCACCCAGCACCCTGAGTACTGAGCACCCAGCACCCTGAGTACTGAGCACCCACCACCCCGAGCACTGAGCACCCAGCACCCTGAGCACTGAGCAGCCAGCACCCTCAGCACTGAGCACCCACCACCCCGAGCACTGAGCACCCAGCACCCTGAGCACTGAGCACCCAGCACCCCGAGTACTGAGCACCCAGCACCCCGAGTACTTAGCACCGAGCACCCCGAGCACTGAGCACCCAGCACCCTGAGTACTGAGCACCCAGTACCCTGAGTACTGAGCTCCCCGAGTACTGAGCACCCAGCACCCCGAGCACTGAGCACCCAGCACCCTGAGTACTGAGAACAGATCACCCTGAGTACTGAGCACCCAGCACCCTGAGTACTGAGCCCCCAGCACCCTGAGTACTGAGCACCCAGCACCCTGAGCACTGAGCACCCAGCACCCTGAGCACTGAGCACCCAGCACCCTGAGTTATGAGCACCCAGAACCCTGAGTACTGAGTACAAAGCACCCTGAGCACTGAGCTCCCTGCACCCTGAGCACTGAGCACCCTGAGGACTGAGCACCCAGCAACCTGAGCACTGAGCACCCAGCACCCTGAGTACTGAGCACCGATCACCCTGAGCACTGAGCACCCAGCACCCCGAGCACTAAGCACCCAGCACCCTGAGTACTGAGCACCCAGCACCCTGAGCACTGAGCACCCAGCACCCTGAGTACTGAGCACCCTGAGTACTGAGCAACGATCACCCTGAGCACTGAGCACCCAGCACCCTGAGTACTGAGCACCCAGCACCCTGAGCACTGAGCACCCAGCACCCTGAGCACTGAGCACACAGCACCCTGAGTTATGAGCACCCAGAACCCTGAGTACTGAGTACAAAGCACCCTGAGCACTGAGCACCCAGCACCCTGAGTACTGAGCACCGAGCACCCTGAGTACTGAGCACCCAGCACCCTGAGTACTGAGCACCCAGCACCCTGAGTACTGAGCACCCAGCACCCTGAGTACTGAGCACCCAGCACCCTGAGCACTGTGCACCCAGCACCCTGAGTACTGAGCACCCAGCACCCCGAGCACTGAGCACCCAGCACCCCGAGCACTGAGCACCCAGCACCCTGAGTACTGATCACCGAGCACCCTGAGCACTGAGCACCCAGCACCCTGAGTACTGAGTACTCAGCACCCTGAGCACTGAGCACCCAGCACCCTGAGTACTGATCACCGAGCACCCCGAGCACTGAGCACCCAGCACCCTGAGTACTGATCACCGAGCACCCCGAGCACTGAGCACCCAGCACCCTGAGTACTGAGCACCCAGCACCCTGAGCACTGAGCACCCAGCACCCCGAGCACTGAAAACCCAGCACCCTGAGCACTGAGCACCCAGCACCCCGAGCACTGAGCACCCAGCACCCCGAGCACTGAGCACCCAGCACCCTGAGAACTGATCACCGAGCACCCTGAGCACTGAGCACCCAGCACCCTGAGTACTGATCACCGAGCACCCCGAGCACTGAGCACCCAGCATCCTGAGTACTGAGCACCCAGCACCCTGAGTACTGAGCACCCAGCACCCTGAGTACTGAGCACCCACCACCCCGAGCACTGAGCACCCAGCACCCTGAGCACTGAGCAGCCAGCACCCTCAGCACTAAGCACCCACCACCCCGAGCACTGAGCACCCAGCACCCTGAGCACTGAGCACCCAGCACCCCGAGTACTGAGCACCCAGCACCCCGAGTACTTAGCACCGAGCACCCCGAGCACTGAGCACCCAGCACCCTGAGTACTGAGCACCCAGTACCCTGAGTACTGAGCTCCCCGAGTACTGAGCACCCAGCACCCCGAGCACTGAGCACCCAGCACCCTGAGTACTGAGAACAGATCACCCTGAGTACTGAGCACCCAGCACCCTGAGTACTGAGCCCCCAGCACCCTGAGTACTGAGCACCCAGCACCCCGAGCACTGAGCACCCAGCACCACGAGAATGAGCACCCAGCACCCTGAGTACTGAGAACCGAGCACCCTGAGTACTGAGCACCCAGCACCCTGAGTACTGAGCCCCCAGCACCCTGAGTACTGAGCACCCAGCACCCCGAGCACTGAGCACCCAGCACCTCGAGAATGAGCACCCAGCACCCTGAGTACTGAGCACCCAGCAACCCGAGCACGGAGCACCCAGGACCCTGAGCACTGAGTACTGAGCACCCAGCACCCTGAGTACTGAGCACCGAGCTCCCCGAGCACTGAGCACCCAGCACCCTGAGCACTGAGCACCCAGCACCCTGAGCACTGAGCACCCAGCACCCTCAGTACTGAGCACCCAGCACCCCGAGCACTGAGCACCCAGCACCACGAGAATGAGCACCCAGCACCCTGAGTACTGAGAACCGAGCACCCTGAGTACTGAGCACCCAGCACCCTGAGTACTGAGCCCCCAGCACCCTGAGTACTGAGCACCCAGCACCCCGAGCACTGAGCACCCAGCACCTCGAGAATGAGCACCCAGCACCCTGAGTACTGAGCACCCAGCACCCCGAGCACGGAGCACCCAGGACCCTGAGCACTGAGTACTGAGCACCCAGCACCCTGAGTACTGAGCACCGAGCTCCCCGAGCACTGAGCACCCAGCACCCTGAGTACTGAGCACTCAGCACCCTGAGCACTGAGCACCCAGCACCCTGAGTACTGAGCACTGAGAACCCAGCACCCCGAGCACTGAGCACCAGCACCCTGTGTACTGAGCACTGAGCACCCTGATTACTAAGCACCCAGCACCCTGAGTACTGAGAACCCAGGACCCTGAGCACTGAGCACCGAGCACCCCGAGCACTGAGCACCCAGCACCCTGAGCACTCAGCACCCATCACCCCGATCACTGAGCACCCAGCACCCTGAGCACTGAGCACCCAGCACCCTGAGCACTGAGCACCCAGCACCCAGAGCACTGAGCACCCAGCACCCTGAGCACTGAGCACCCAGCACCCTGAGTACTGAGCACCCAGCACCCTGAGTACTGAGCACCCACCACCCCGAGCACTGAGCACCCAGCACCCTGAGCACTGAGCAGCCAGCACCCTCAGCACTAAGCACCCACCACCCCGAGCACTGAGCACCCAGCACCCTGAGCACTGAGCACCCAGCACCCCGAGGACTGAGCACCCAGCACCCCGAGTACTTAGCACCGAGCACCCCGAGCACTGAGCACCCAGCACCCTGAGTACTGAGCACCCAGTACCCTGAGTACTGAGCTCCCCGAGTACTGAGCACCCAGCACCCCGAGCACTGAGCACCCAGCACCCTGAGTACTGAGAACAGATCACCCTGAGTACTGAGCACCCAGCACCCTGAGTACTGAGCCCCCAGCACCCTGAGTACTGAGCACCCAGCACCCCGAGCACTGAGCACCCAGCACCACGAGAATGAGCACCCAGCACCCTGAGTACTGAGAACCGAGCACCCTGAGTACTGAGCACCCAGCACCCTGAGTACTGAGCCCCCAGCACCCTGAGTACTGAGCACCCAGCACCCCGAGCACTGAGCACCCAGCACCTCGAGAATGAGCACCCAGCACCCTGAGTACTGAGCACCCAGCACCCCGAGCACGGAGCACCCAGGACCCTGAGCACTGAGTACTGAGCACCCAGCACCCTGAGTACTGAGCACCGAGCTCCCCGAGCACTGAGCACCCAGCACCCTGAGCACTGAGCACCCAGCACCCTGAGCACTGAGCACCCAGCACCCTCAGTACTGAGCACCCAGCACCCCGAGCACTGAGCACCCAGCACCACGAGAATGAGCACCCAGCACCCTGAGTACTGAGAACCGAGCACCCTGAGTACTGAGCACCCAGCACCCTGAGTACTGAGCCCCCAGCACCCTGAGTACTGAGCACCCAGCACCCCGAGCACTGAGCACCCAGCACCTCGAGAATGAGCACCCAGCACCCTGAGTACTGAGCACCCAGCACCCCGAGCACGGAGCACCCAGGACCCTGAGCACTGAGTACTGAGCACCCAGCACCCTGAGTACTGAGCACCGAGCTCCCCGAGCACTGAGCACCCAGCACCCTGAGTACTGAGCACTCAGCACCCTGAGCACTGAGCACCCAGCACCCTGAGTACTGAGCACTGAGAACCCAGCACCCCGAGCACTGAGCACCAGCACCCTGTGTACTGAGCACTGAGCACCCTGATTACTAAGCACCCAGCACCCTGAGTACTGAGAACCCAGGACCCTGAGCACTGAGCACCGAGCACCCCGAGCACTGAGCACCCAGCACCCTGAGCACTCAGCACCCATCACCCCGATCACTGAGCACCCAGCACCCTGAGCACTGAGCACCCAGCACCCTGAGCACTGAGCACCCAGCACCCAGAGCACTGAGCACCCAGCACCCTGAGCACTGAGCACCCAGCACCCTGAGTACTGAGCACCCAGCACCCTGAGTACTGAGCACCCACCACCCCGAGCACTGAGCACCCAGCACCCTGAGCACTGAGCAGCCAGCACCCTCAGCACTAAGCACCCACCACCCCGAGCACTGAGCACCCAGCACCCTGAGCACTGAGCACCCAGCACCCCGAGTACTGAGCACCCAGCACCCCGAGTACTTAGCACCGAGCACCCCGAGCACTGAGCACCCAGCACCCTGAGTACTGAGCACCCAGTACCCTGAGTACTGAGCTCCCCGAGTACTGAGCACCCAGCACCCCGAGCACTGAGCACCCAGCACCCTGAGTACTGAGAACAGATCACCCTGAGTACTGAGCACCCAGCACCCTGAGTACTGAGCCCCCAGCACCCTGAGTACTGAGCACCCAGCACCCCGAGCACTGAGCACCCAGCACCACGAGAATGAGCACCCAGCACCCTGAGTACTGAGAACCGAGCACCCTGAGTACTGAGCACCCAGCACCCTGAGTACTGAGCCCCCAGCACCCTGAGTACTGAGCACCCAGCACCCCGAGCACTGAGCACCCAGCACCTCAAGAATGAGCACCCAGCACCCTGAGTACTGAGCACCCAGCACCCCGAGCACGGAGCACCCAGGACCCTGAGCACTGAGTACTGAGCACCCAGCACCCTGAGTACTGAGCACCGAGCTCCCCGAGCACTGAGCACCCAGCACCCTGAGCACTGAGCACCCAGCACCCTGAGCACTGAGCACCCAGCACCACGAGAATGAGCACCCAGCACCCTGAGTACTGAGAACCGAGCACCCTGAGTACTGAGCACCCAGCACCCTGAGTACTGAGCCCCCAGCACCCTGAGTACTGAGCACCCAGCACCCCGAGCACTGAGCACCCAGCACCTCGAGAATGAGCACCCAGCACCCTGAGTACTGAGCACCCAGCACCCCGAGCACGGAGCACCCAGGACCCTGAGCACTGAGTACTGAGCACCCAGCACCCTGAGTACTGAGCACCGAGCTCCCCGAGCACTGAGCACCCAGCACCTTGAGTACTGAGCACTCAGCACCCTGAGCACTGAGCACCCAGCACCCTGAGTACTGAGCACTGAGAACCCAGCACCCCGAGCACTGAGCACCCAGCACCCTGTGTACTGAGCACTGAGCACCCTGATTACTAAGCACCCAGCACCCTGAGTACTGAGAACCCAGGACCCTGAGCACTGAGCACCGAGCACCCCGAGCACTGAGCACCCAGCACCCTGAGCACTCAGCACCCATCACCCCGATCACTGAGCACCCAGCACCCTGAGCACTGAGCACCCAGCACCCTGAGCACTGAGCACCCAGCACCCAGAGCACTGAGCACCCAGCACCCTGAGCACTGAGCACCCAGCACCCTGAGTACTGAGCACCCAGCACCCTGAGTACTGAGCACCCTGAGTACTGAGCACCGATCACCCTGAGCACTGAGCACCCAGCACCCTGAGTACTGAGCACCCAGCACCCTGAGCACTGAGCACCCAGCACCCTGAGCATTGAGCACCCAGCACCCTGAGTACTGAGCACCCAGAACCCTGAGTACTGAGCACCCAGCACCCTGAGCACTGAGCACCCAGCACCCTGAGTACTGAGCAACCAGCACCCTGAGTACTGAGCACTGATCACCCTGAGCACTGAGCACCCAGCACCCCGAGCACTGAGCACCCAGCACCCTGAGTACTGAGCACCTAGCACCCTGAGCACTGAGCACCGAGCACCCTGAGTACTGAACACCCAGCACCCTGAGCACTGAGAACTGAGCACCCAGCACCCTGAGCACTGAGCACTGAGCACCCAGCACCCCGAGCACTGAGCACACAGCACCCTGAGCACCCAGCACCCTGAGCACTGAGCACCCTGAGCACTGAGCACCCTGAGCACTGAGCACTGAGCACCCAGCACCCTGAGTACTGAGCACCCAACACTCTGAGCACTGAGCACCCAGCACGCTGAGTACTGAGCACTGAGCACACAGCACCCTGAGCACTGAGCACCCAGCACCCTGAGCACTGAGCACTGAGCACCCAGCACCCCGAGCACTGAGCACCCAGCACCCTGAGCACCCAGCACCCTGAGCACTGAGCACCCTGAGTACTGAGCACCCAGCACCCTGAGCACTGAGCACACAGCACCCTGAGTACTGAGCACCCTGAGTACTGAGCACCGATCACCCTGAGCACTGAGCACCCAGCACCCTGAGTACTGAGCACCCAGCACCCTGAGCACTGAGCACCCAGCACCCTGAGTACTGAGCACCCAGAACCCTGAGTACTGAGTACAAAGCACCCTGAGCACTGAGCACCCAGCACCCTGAGTACTGAGCAGCGAGCACCCTGAGTACTGAGCACCCAACACCCTGAGTACTGAGCACCCAGCACCCTGAGCACTGAGCACCCAGCACCCTGAGTACTGAGCCCCCAGCACCCTGAGTACTGAGCACCCAGCACCCTGAGTACGGAGCACCCAGCACCCTGAGTACTGAGCACCCAGCACCCTGAGTATTGAGCACCGAGCACCCCGAGCACTGAGCAACCAGCACCCTGAGTACTGAGCACTGAGCACCCTGAGTACTAAGCACCGAACACCCTGAGTACTGAGCACCCAGCACCCTGAGGACTGAGCACCCAGCACCCTGAGCACTGAGCACCCAGCACCCTGAGTAATGAGCACCCAGCACCCTGAGTACTGAGCACCCAGCACCCTGAGCACTGAGCACCCAGCACCCTGAGTACTGAGTACTCAGCACCCTGAGCATTGAGCACCCAGCACGCTGAGTACTGATCACCGAGCACCCCGAGCACTGAGCACCCAGCACCCTGAGCACTGAGCACCCAGCACCCTGAATAATGAGCACCCAGCACCCAGAGTACTGATCACCGAGCACCCCGAGCACTGAGCACCCAGCACCCTGAGTACTGAGCACCCAGCACCCTGAATACTTAGCACCCAGCACCCTGAGTACTGAGCACCCAGCACCCTGCGCACTGAGCACAAAGCACGCTGAGTACTGAGCACTGAACACCCTGAGTACTGAGCACCGAGGACCCTGAGCACTGAGCACCCAGCACGCTGAGTACTGAGCACTGAGCACCCTGAGTACTGAGCACCTAGCACCCTGAGTACTGAGCACCCAGCACCCTGAGCACTGAGCAGCCAGCACCCTCAGCACTGAGCACCCAGCACCCCGAGCACTGAGCACCAAGCACCCTGAGCACTGAGCACCCAGCACCCCGAGTACTGAGCACCGAGCACCCCGAGCTCTGAGCACCCAGCAGCCTGAGTACTGAGCACCCAGTACCCTGAGTACTGAGCACACCGAGTACTGATCAACCAGCACCCCGAGCACTGAGCACCCAGCACCCTGAGTACTGAGAACAGATCACCCCGAGCACGGAGCACCCAGGACCCCGAGCACTGAGTACTGAGCACCCAGCACCCTGAGTACTGAGCACCGAGCTCCCCGAGCACTGAGCACCCAGCACCCTGAGCACTGAGCACCCAGCACCCTGAGCACTGAACACCCAGCACCCTGAGTACTGAGCACCCAGCACGCTGAGTACTGAGCACTCAGCACCCTGAGCACTGAGCACCCAGCACCCTGAGTACTGAGCACTGAGCACCCAGCACCCTGAGCACTGAGCACCCAGCACCCTGAGTACTGAGCACCCAGCACCCTGAGTACTGAGCACCCAGCACCCTGAGTACTGAGCACCGAGCACCCTGAGTACTGAGCACCGAGCACCCTGAGTACTGAGCACCCAGCACCCTGAGCACTGAGCACCCAGCACCCTGAGTACTGAGCACCCAGCACCCTGAGTACTGAGCACCCAGCACCCCGAGCACTGAGCACCCAGCACCCTGAGTACTGAGCACCTAGCACCCCGAGCACTGAGCACCTAGCACCCTGAGCACTGAGCACAAAGCACGCTGAGTACTGAGCACCCTGAGTACTGAGCATAGAGGACCCTGAGCACTGAGCACCCAGCACCCTGAGCACTGAGCACCCAGCACCCCGAGAATGAGCACCCAGCGCCCTGAGTACTGAGAACCGAGCACCCTGAGTACTGAGCACCCAGCACGCTGAGCACTGAGCACCCAGCACCCCGAGTACTGAGCACCCAGCACCCCGAGCACTGAGCACCCAGCACCCCGAGCACTGAGCACCCTGAATACTGAGCACCCAGCACCCTGAGTACTGTGCACTAAGCACCCAGAGCGCTGAGCACCCAGGACCCCGAGCACTGAGTACTGAGCACCCAGCACCCTGAGTACTGAGCACCGAGCTCCCCGAGCACTGAGCACCCTGAGTACTGAGCACCCAGCACCCTGAGTACTGAGCACCCAGCACCCTGAGCACTGAGCACACAGCACCCTGAGTAATGAGCACCCAGCACCATGAGCACTGAGCACACAGCACCCTGAGTACTGAGCACCCTGAGGACTGAGCACCGATCACCATGAGCACTGAGCACCCAGCACCCTGAGTACTGAGCACCCAGCACCCTGAGCACTGAGCACCCAGCACCCTGAGTACTGAGCAGAGAGCACACTGATCACTGAGCACCCAGCACCCTGAGTACTGAGCACCCAGCACCCTGAGTACTGAGCACCGAGCACCCCGAGTACTGAGCACCCAGCACCCTGAGCACTCAGCACCCAGCACACCGAGCACTGAGCACCCAGCACCCTGAGTACTGAGCTCCCAGCACCCCGAGCCCTGAGCACCCAGCACCCTGAGTACTGAGCACCCTGAGTACTGAGCACCGATCACCCTGAGCACTGAGCACCCAACACCCTGAGTACTGAGCACCCACCGTACTGAGCACTGAGCACACTGAGCACTGAGCACCCAGCACCCTGAGTACTGAGCACCGAGCACCCTGAGCACTGAGCACCCAGCACCCTGAGTACTGAGCACCGAGCACCCCGAGCACTGAGCACCCAGCACCCCGAGCACTGAGCACCCAGCACCCCGAGCACTGAGCACCCAGCACCCGTAGCACTGAGGACCCAGCACCCCGAGCAATGAGCACCCAGCACCCTGAGTACTGAGCACCCAGCACCCCGAGTACGGAGCACCCAGCAAACTGAGCACCGAGCACCCAGCACCCCGAGCACTGAGCACCCACCACCCTGAGCACTGAGCACCCAGCACCCTGAGTACTGAGCACTGAGCTCCCCGAGTACTGAGCACCCACCACCCCGTGCACTGAGCACCGACGACACCGAGCACTGAGCACCCAGCTCCCCGAGCACTGAGCACCCAGCACCCTGAGCACTGAGCACCCAGCACCCTGAGCACTGAGCACCCAGCACCCCGAGCACTGAGCACCCAGCAACCCGAGCACTGAGCACCCAGCACCCCGAGCACTGAGCACCCAGCACCCTGAGTACTGAGCACCCAGCACCCTGAGTACTCAGCACCCAGCACCCTGAGCACTGAGCAACCAGCACCCTGAGTACTGAGCACCCTGCACCCCAAGCACTAAGCACCCTGAGAACTGAGCACCCAGCACCCCAAGCACTGAGCACCCTGAGTACTGAGCACCCAGCACCCTGATTAATGAGCACACAGCACCCCGAGAACTGAGCACCCAGCACCCTGAGTATTGAGCACCGAGCACCCTGAGTACTGAGCACCCAGCACCCTGAGTACTGAGCACCCAGTGTACTGAGCACCGAGCACCCAGCACCCTGAGTACTGAGCACCCAGCCCCCTGAGCACTGAGCACCCAGCACCCTGAGTACTGAGCACCGAGCACCCTGAGTACTGAGCACCCAGCACCCCGAGCACTGAGCACCCAGCACCCCGAGCACTGAGCACCCAGCACCCTGAGCACTGAGCACCCTGAGTACTGAGCACTGAGCACCCTGAGTACTGAGCACCCAGCACCCTGAGTATTGAGCACCCAGCAACCTGAGCACTGAGCACCGAGCACCCTGAGCACTGAGCACCAAGCACCCTGAGTACTGAGCACCCTGAGTACTGAGCACACAGCACCGTGAGCACTGAGCACCCAGCACCCCGAGCACTGAGCACCCAGCACCCTGAGCACTGAGCACCCTGAGTACTGAGCACTGAGCACCCTGAGTACTGAGCACTGAGCACCCTGAGTACTGAGCACCCAGCACCCTGAGTACTGAGCACCCAGCACCCTGAGCAATGAGCACCCGGAGTACTGAGCACCCAGCACCCTGAGTACTAAGCACCGAGCACCCTGAGTACTGAGCACCCAGTACCCTGAGCACTGAACACACAGCACCCTGAGTACTGAGCACCCCGAGCATTGAGCACCGAGCACCCTGAGCACTGAGGACCCAGCACCCTGAGTACTGAGCACCCAGCAACCTGAGCACTGAGCACCCAGCACCCTGAGTACTGAGTACTCAGCACCCTGAGCACTGAGCACCCAGCACCCTGAGTACTGATCACCCTGAGTACTGAGCACCGATCACCCTGAGCACTGAGCACCCAGCACCCTGAGTACTGAGCACACAGCACCCTGAGCACTGAGCACCCAGCACCCTGAGCACTGAGCACCCAGCACCCTGAGTACTGAGCACCCAGAACCCTGAGTACTGAGTACAAAGCACCCTGAGCACTGAGCACCCAGCACCCTGAGTACTGAGCAGCGAGCACCCTGAGTACTGAGCACCCAGCACCCTGAGTACTGAGCACCCAGCACCCTGAGCACTGAGCACCCAGCACCCTGAGTACTGAGCCCCCAGCACCCTGAGTACTGAGCACCCAGCACCCTGAGTACGGAGCACCCAGCACCCTGAGTACTGAGCACCCAGCACCCTGAGTATTGAGCACCGAGCACCCCGAGCACTGAGCAACCAGCACCCTGAGTACTGAGCACTGAGCACCCTGAGTACTAAGCACCGAACACCCTGAGTACTGAGCACCCAGCACCCTGAGGACTGAGCACCCAGCACCCTGAGCACTGAGCACCCAGCACCCTGAGTAATGAGCACCCAGCACCCTGAGTACTGAGCACCCAGAACCCTGAGCACTGAGCACCCAGCACCCTGAGTACTGAGTACTCAGCACCCTGAGCACTGAGCACCCAGCACCCTGAGTACTGATCACCGAGCACCCCGAGCACTGAGCACCCAGCACCCTGAGCACTGAGCACCCAGCACCCTGAATAATGAGCACCCAGCACCCTGAGTACTGATCACCGAGCACCCCGAGCACTGAGCACCCAGCACCCTGAGTACTGAGCACCCAGCACCCTGAATACTGAGCACCGAGCACCCTGAGTACTGAGCACCCAGCACCCTGCGCACTGAGCACAAAGCACGCTGAGTACTGAGCACTGAACACCCTGAGTACTGAGCACCGAGGACCCTGAGCACTGAGCACCCAGCACGCTGAGTACTGAGCACTGAGCACCCTGAGTACTGAGCACCCACCGTACTGAGCACTGAGCACACTGAGCACTGAGCACCCAGCACCCTGAGTACTGAGCACCGAGCACCCTGAGCACTGAGCACCCAGCACCCTGAGTACTGAGCACCGAGCACCCCGAGCACTGAGCACCCAGCACCCCGAGCACTGAGCACCCAGCACCCCGAGCACTGAGCACCCAGCACCCGTAGCACTGAGGACCCAGCACCCCGAGCAATGAGCACCCAGCACCCTGAGTACTGAGCACCCAGCACCCCGAGTACGGAGCACCCAGCAAACTGAGCACCGAGCACCCAGCACCCCGAGCACTGAGCACCCACCACCCTGAGCACTGAGCACCCAGCACCCTGAGTACTGAGCACTGAGCTCCCCGAGTACTGAGCACCCACCACCCCGTGCACTGAGCACCGACGACACCGAGCACTGAGCACCCAGCTCCCCGAGCACTGAGCACCCAGCACCCTGAGCACTGAGCACCCAGCACCCTGAGCACTGAGCACCCAGCACCCCGAGCACTGAGCACCCAGCAACCCGAGCACTGAGCACCCAGCACCCCGAGCACTGAGCACCCAGCACCCTGAGTACTGAGCACCCAGCACCCTGAGTACTCAGCACCCAGCACCCTGAGCACTGAGCAACCAGCACCCTGAGTACTGAGCACCCTGCACCCCAAGCACTAAGCACCCTGAGAACTGAGCACCCAGCACCCCAAGCACTGAGCACCCTGAGTACTGAGCACCCAGCACCCTGATTAATGAGCACACAGCACCCCGAGAACTGAGCACCCAGCACCCTGAGTATTGAGCACCGAGCACCCTGAGTACTGAGCACCCAGCACCCTGAGTACTGAGCACCCAGTGTACTGAGCACCGAGCACCCAGCACCCTGAGTACTGAGCACCCAGCCCCCTGAGCACTGAGCACCCAGCACCCTGAGTACTGAGCACCGAGCACCCTGAGTACTGAGCACCCAGCACCCCGAGCACTGAGCACCCAGCACCCCGAGCACTGAGCACCCAGCACCCTGAGCACTGAGCACCCTGAGTACTGAGCACTGAGCACCCTGAGTACTGAGCACCCAGCACCCTGAGTATTGAGCACCCAGCAACCTGAGCACTGAGCACCGAGCACCCTGAGCACTGAGCACCAAGCACCCTGAGTACTGAGCACCCTGAGTACTGAGCACACAGCACCGTGAGCACTGAGCACCCAGCACCCCGAGCACTGAGCACCCAGCACCCTGAGCACTGAGCACCCTGAGTACTGAGCACTGAGCACCCTGAGTACTGAGCACTGAGCACCCTGAGTACTGAGCACCCAGCACCCTGAGTACTGAGCACCCAGCACCCTGAGCAATGAGCACCCGGAGTACTGAGCACCCAGCACCCTGAGTACTAAGCACCGAGCACCCTGAGTACTGAGCACCCAGTACCCTGAGCACTGAACACACAGCACCCTGAGTACTGAGCACCCCGAGCATTGAGCACCGAGCACCCTGAGCACTGAGGACCCAGCACCCTGAGTACTGAGCACCCAGCAACCTGAGCACTGAGCACCCAGCACCCTGAGTACTGAGTACTCAGCACCCTGAGCACTGAGCACCCAGCACCCTGAGTACTGATCACCCTGAGTACTGAGCACCGATCACCCTGAGCACTGAGCACCCAGCACCCTGAGTACTGAGCACACAGCACCCTGAGCACTGAGCACCCAGCACCCTGAGCACTGAGCACCCAGCACCCTGAGTACTGAGCACCCAGAACCCTGAGTACTGAGTACAAAGCACCCTGAGCACTGAGCACCCAGCACCCTGAGTACTGAGCAGCGAGCACCCTGAGTACTGAGCACCCAGCACCCTGAGTACTGAGCACCCAGCACCCTGAGCACTGAGCACCCAGCACCCTGAGTACTGAGCCCCCAGCACCCTGAGTACTGAGCACCCAGCACCCTGAGTACGGAGCACCCAGCACCCTGAGTACTGAGCACCCAGCACCCTGAGTATTGAGCACCGAGCACCCCGAGCACTGAGCAACCAGCACCCTGAGTACTGAGCACTGAGCACCCTGAGTACTAAGCACCGAACACCCTGAGTACTGAGCACCCAGCACCCTGAGGACTGAGCACCCAGCACCCTGAGCACTGAGCACCCAGCACCCTGAGTAATGAGCACCCAGCACCCTGAGTACTGAGCACCCAGAACCCTGAGCACTGAGCACCCAGCACCCTGAGTACTGAGTACTCAGCACCCTGAGCACTGAGCACCCAGCACCCTGAGTACTGATCACCGAGCACCCCGAGCACTGAGCACCCAGCACCCTGAGCACTGAGCACCCAGCACCCTGAATAATGAGCACCCAGCACCCTGAGTACTGATCACCGAGCACCCCGAGCACTGAGCACCCAGCACCCTGAGTACTGAGCACCCAGCACCCTGAATACTGAGCACCGAGCACCCTGAGTACTGAGCACCCAGCACCCTGCGCACTGAGCACAAAGCACGCTGAGTACTGAGCACTGAACACCCTGAGTACTGAGCACCGAGGACCCTGAGCACTGAGCACCCAGCACGCTGAGTACTGAGCACTGAGCACCCTGAGTACTGAGCACCTAGCACCCTGAGTACTGAGCACCCAGCACCCTGAGCACTGAGCAGCCAGCACCCTCAGCACTGAGCACCCAGCACCCCGAGCACTGAGCACCAATCACCATGAGCACTGAGCACCCAGCACCCCGAGTACTGAGCACCGAGCACCCCGAGCTCTGAGCACCCAGCAGCCTGAGTACTGAGCACCCAGTACCCTGAGTACTGAGCACCCCGAGTACTGATCACCCAGCACCCCGAGCACTGAGCACCCAGCACCCTGAGTACTGAGAACAGATCACCCCGAGCACGGAGCACCCAGGACCCCGAGCACTGAGTACTGAGCACCCAGCACCCTGAGTACTGAGCACCGAGCTCCCCGAGCACTGAGCACCCAGCACCCTGAGCACTGAGCACCCAGCACCCTGAGCACTGAACACCCAGCACCCTGAGTACTGAGCACCCAGCACGCTGAGTACTGAGCACTCAGCACCCTGAGCACTGAGCACCCAGCACCCTGAGTACTGAGCACTGAGCACCCAGCACCCTGAGCACTGAGCACCCCGCACCCTGAGTACTGAGCACCCAGCACCCTGAGTACTGAGCACCCAGCACCCTGAGTACTGAGCACCGAGCACCCTGAGTACTGAGCACCGAGCACCCTGAGTACTGAGCACCCAGCACCCTGAGCACTGAGCACCCGGAGTACTGAGCACCCAGCACCCTGAGTACTAAGCACCGAGCACCCTGAGTACTGAGCACCCAGTACCCTGAGCACTGAACACACAGCACCCTGAGTACTGAGCACCCCGAGCATTGAGCACCGAGCACCCTGAGCACTGAGGACCCAGCACCCTGAGTACTGAGCACCCAGCAACCTGAGCACTGAGCACCCAGCACCCTGAGTACTGAGTACTCAGCACCCTGAGCACTGAGCACCCAGCACCCTGAGTACTGATCACCCTGAGTACTGAGCACCGATCACCCTGAGCACTGAGCACCCAGCACCCTGAGTACTGAGCACACAGCACCCTGAGCACTGAGCACCCAGCACCCTGAGCACTGAGCACCCAGCACCCTGAGTACTGAGCACCCAGAACCCTGAGTACTGAGTACAAAGCACCCTGAGCACTGAGCACCCAGCACCCTGAGTACTGAGCAGCGAGCACCCTGAGTACTGAGCACCCAGCACCCTGAGTACTGAGCACCCAGCACCCTGAGCACTGAGCACCCAGCACCCTGAGTACTGAGCCCCCAGCACCCTGAGTACTGAGCACCCAGCACCCTGAGTACAGAGCACCCAGCACCCTGAGTACTGAGCACCCAGCACCCTGAGTATTGAGCACCGAGCACCCCGAGCACTGAGCAACCAGCACCCTGAGTACTGAGCACTGAGCACCCTGAGTACTAAGCACCGAACACCCTGAGTACTGAGCACCCAGCACCCTGAGGACTGAGCACCCAGCACCCTGAGCACTGAGCACCCAGCACCCTGAGTAATGAGCACCCAGCACCCTGAGTACTGAGCACCCAGAACCCTGAGCACTGAGCACCCAGCACCCTGAGTACTGAGTACTCAGCACCCTGAGCACTGAGCACCCAGCACCCTGAGTACTGATCACCGAGCACCCCGAGCACTGAGCACCCAGCACCCTGAGCACTGAGCACCCAGCACCCTGAATAATGAGCACCCAGCACCCTGAGTACTGATCACCGAGCACCCCGAGCACTGAGCACCCAGCACCCTGAGTACTGAGCACCCAGCACCCTGAATACTGAGCACCGAGCACCCTGAGTACTGAGCACCCAGCACCCTGCGCACTGAGCACAAAGCACGCTGAGTACTGAGCACTGAACACCCTGAGTACTGAGCACCGAGGACCCTGAGCACTGAGCACCCAGCACGCTGAGTACTGAGCACTGAGCACCCTGAGTACTGAGCACCTAGCACCCTGAGTACTGAGCACCCAGCACCCTGAGCACTGAGCAGCCAGCACCCTCAGCACTGAGCACCCAGCACCCCGAGCACTGAGCACCAATCACCATGAGCACTGAGCACCCAGCACCCCGAGTACTGAGCACCGAGCACCCCGAGCTCTGAGCACCCAGCAGCCTGAGTACTGAGCACCCAGTACCCTGAGTACTGAGCACCCCGAGTACTGATCACCCAGCACCCCGAGCACTGAGCACCCAGCACCCTGAGTACTGAGAACAGATCACCCCGAGCACGGAGCACCCAGGACCCCGAGCACTGAGTACTGAGCACCCAGCACCCTGAGTACTGAGCACCGAGCTCCCCGAGCACTGAGCACCCAGCACCCTGAGCACTGAGCACCCAGCACCCTGAGCACTGAACACCCAGCACCCTGAGTACTGAGCACCCAGCACGCTGAGTACTGAGCACTCAGCACCCTGAGCACTGAGCACCCAGCACCCTGAGTACTGAGCACTGAGCACCCAGCACCCTGAGCACTGAGCACCCAGCACCCTGAGTACTGAGCACCCAGCACCCTGAGTACTGAGCACCCAGCACCCTGAGTACTGAGCACCGAGCACCCTGAGTACTGAGCACCGAGCACCCTGAGTACTGAGCACCCAGCACCCTGAGCACTGAGCACCCAGCACCCTGAGTACTGAGCACCCAGCACCCTGAGTACTGAGCACCCAGCACCCCGAGCACTGAGCACCCAGCACCCTGAGTACTGAGCACCTAGAACCCCGAGCACTGAGCACCCAGCACCCTGAGCACTGAGCACAAAGCACGCTGAGTACTGAGCACCCTGAGTACTGAGCATAGAGGACCCTGAGCACTGAGCACCCAGCACCCTGAGCACTGAGCACCCAGCACCCCGAGAATGAGCACCCAACGCCCTGAGTACTGAGAACCGAGCACCCTGAGTACTGAGCACCCAGCACGCTGAGCACTGAGCACCAAGCACCCCGAGTACTGAGCACCCAGCACCCCGAGCACTGAGCACCCAGCACCACGAGAATGAGCACCCAGCACCCTGAGTACTGAGCACCCAGCACCCTGAGTAATGAGCACCCAGCACCCCGAGCACTGAGCACCCTGAATACTGAGCACCCAGCACCCTGAGTACTGTGCACTAAGCACCCAGAGCGCTGAGCACCCAGGACCCCGAGCACTGAGTACTGAGCACCCAGCACCCTGAGTACTGAGCACCGAGCTCCCCGAGCACTGAGCACCCTGAGTACTGAGCACCCAGCACCCTGAGTACTGAGCACCCAGCACACTGAGCACTGAGCACACAGCACCCTGAGTACTGAGCACCCAGCACCATGAGCACTGAGCACACAGCACCCTGAGTACTGAGCACCCTGAGGACTGAGCACCGATCACCATGAGCACTGAGCACCCAGCACCCTGAGTACTGAGCACCCAGCACCCTGAGCACTGAGCACCCAGCACCCTGAGTACTGAGCAGAGAGCACCCTGATCACTGAGCACCCAGCACCCTGAGTACTGAGCACACAGCACCCTGAGTACTGAGCACCGAGCACCCCGAGTACTGAGCACCCAGCACCCTGAGCACTCAGCACCCAGCACACCGAGCACTGAGCACCCAGCACCCTGAGTACTGAGCTCCCAGCACCCCGAGCCCTGAGCACCCAGCACCCTGAGTACTGAGCACCCTGAGTACTGAGCACCGATCACCCTGAGCACTGAGCACCCAACACCCTGAGTACTGAGCACCCACCGTACTGAGCACTGAGCACACTGAGCACTGAGCACCCAGCACCCTGAGTACTGAGCACCGAGCACCCTGAGCACTGAGCACCCAGCACCCTGAGTACTGAGCACCGAGCACCCCGAGCACTGAGCACCCAGCACCCCGAGCACTGAGCACCCAGCACCCCGAGCACTGAGCACCCAGCACCCGTAGCACTGAGGACCCAGCACCCCGAGCAATGAGCACCCAGCACCCTGAGTACTGAGCACCCAGCACCCAGAGTACTGAGCACCCAGCAAACTGAGCACCGAGCACCCAGCACCCCGAGCACTGAGCACCCACCACCCTGAGCACTGAGCACCCAGCACCCTGAGTACTGAGCACTGAGCTCCCCGAGTACTGAGCACCCACCACCCCGTGCACTGAGCACCGAGGACACCGAGCACTGAGCACCCAGCTCCCCGAGCACTGAGCACCCAGCACCCTGAGCACTGAGCACCCAGCACCCTGAGCACTGAGCACCCAGCACCCCGAGCACTAAGCACCCAGCAACCCGAGCACTGAGCACCCAGCACCCCGAGCACTGAGCACCCAGCACCCTGAGTACTGAGCACCCAGCACCCTGAGTACTCAGCACCCAGCACCCTGAGCACTGAGCAACCAGCACCCTGAGTACTGAGCACCCTGCACCCCAAGCACTAAGCACCCTGAGAACTGAGCACCCAGCACCCCAAGCACTGAGCACCCTGAGTACTGAGCACCAAGCACCCTGATTAATGAGCACCCAGCACCCCGAGAACTGAGCACCCAGCACCCTGAGTATTGAGCACCGAGCACCCTGAGTAGTGAGCACCCAGCACCCTGAGTACTGAGCACCCAGTGTACTGAGCACCGAGCACCCAGCACCCTGAGTACTGAGCACCCAGCCCCCTGAGCACTGAGCACCCAGCACCCTGAGTACTGAGCACCGAGCACCCTGAGTACTGAGCACCCAGCACCCCGAGCACTGAGCACCCAGCACCCCGAGCACTGAGCACCCAGCACCCTGAGCACTGAGCACCCTGAGTACTGAGCACTGAGCACCCTGAGTACTGAGCACCCAGCACCCTGAGTATTGAGCACCCAGCAACCTGAGCACTGAGCACCGAGCACCCTGAGCACTGAGCACCAAGCACCCTGAGTACTGAGCACCCTGAGTACTGAGCACACAGCACCGTGAGCACTGAGCACCCAGCACCCCGAGCACTGAGCACCCAGCACCCTGAGCACTGAGCACCCTGAGTACTGAGCACTGAGCACCCTGAGTACTGAGCACTGAGCACACTGAGTACTGAGCACCCAGCACCCTGAGTACTGAGCACCCAGCACCCTGAGTACTAAGCACCGAGCACCCTGAGTACTGAGCACCCAGTACCCTGAGCACTGAACACACAGCACCCTGAGTACTGAGCACCCCGAGCATTGAGCACCCAGCACCCTGAGCACTGAGGACCCAGCACCCTGAGTACTGAGCACCCAGCACCCTGAGCACTGAGCACCCAGCACCCTGAGTACTGAGCACCCAGCACCCTGAGCACTGAGCACCCAGCACCCTGAGTAATGAGCACTGAGCACCCAGCACCCCGAGCACTGAGCACTCAGCATCCTGTGTACTGAGCACTGAGTACCCAGCACCCCGAGCACTGAGCACCCAGCACCCTGAGCACTGAGCACCCTGAGTACTGAGCACCCAGCACCCTGAGCACTGAGCACCCAGCACTCTGAGCACTGAGCACCCAGCACCCAGAGCACTGAGCACCCTGAGTACTGAGCACTGAGCACCCTGAGCACTGAGCACCGAGCACCCTGAGTGCTGAGCACTGAGCACCCTGACCACTGAGCACCCAGCACCCTGAGTACTGAGCACCCAGCACCCTGAGCACTGAGGACGGAGCACCCTGAGTACTAAGCACAAAGCACCCTGAGTACTGAGCACCCAGCACCCTGAGCACTGAGCACCCAGCACACTGAGTACTGAGCACTGAGCACCCTGAGTACTGAGCACCGAGCACCCTGAGCACTGAGCACCCAGCACGCTGAGTACTGAGCACTGAGCACCCTGATTACTGAGCACTGAGCACCCTGAGTACTGAGCACCCAGCACCCTGAGTATTGAGCACCCAGCAACCTGAGCACTGAGCACCAAGCACCCTGAGCACTGAGCACCCAGCACGCTGAGCACTGAGCACCCAGCACCCTGAGCACTTAGCACCCTGAGGACTGAGCACCCAGCACCCTGAGTACTGAGCACCCAGCACCCTGAGTACTGAGCACCCAGCATCCTGAGTACTGAGCACCCTGAGTACTGAGCACCCAGCATCCCGAGCACTGAGCACCCAGCATCCTGAGTACTGTGCAACCTGAGCACTGAGCACCCAGCACCCTGAGTACTGAGCACCGAGCACCCTGAGCACTGAGCACCCAGCACCATGAGTACTGAGCACCGAGCACCCCGAGCACTGAGCACCCAGCACCCGTAGCACTGAGGACCCAGCACCCCGAGCAATGAGCACCCAGCACCCTGAGTACTGAGCACCCAGCACCCCGAGTACTGAGCACCCAGCAACCTGAGCACCGAGGACCCAGCACCCTGAGTACTGAGCACCCTTCACCCCAAGCACTGAGCACCCTGAGAACTGAGCACCCAGCACCCCAAGCACTGAGAACCCTGAGTACTGAGCACCCAGCACCCTGATTAATGAGCACCCAGCACCCCGAGAACTGAGCACCCAGCACCCTGAGTATTGAGCACCGAGCACCCTGAGTACTGAGCACCCAGCACCCTGAGTACTGAGCACCCAGTGTACTGAGCACCGAGCACCCAGCACCCTGAGTACTGAGCACCCAGCACCCTGAGCACTGAGCACCCAGCACCCTGAGTACTGAGCACCGAGCACCCTGAGTACTGAGCAACCAGCACCCCGAGCACTGAGCACCCAGCACCCCGAGCACTGAGCACCCAGCACCCTGAGCACTGAGCACCCTGAGTACTGATCACAGAGCACCCTGAGTACTGAGCACCCAGCACCCTGAGTATTGAGCACCCAGCAACCTGAGCACTGAGCACCAAGCACCCTGAGCACTGAGCACCAAGCACCCTGAGTACTGAGCACCCTGAGTACTGAGCACACAGCACCGTGAGCACTGAGCACCCAGCACCCCGAGCACTGAGCACCCAGCACCCTGAGCACTGAGCACCCTGAGTACTGAGCACTGAGCACCCTGTGTACTGAGCACTGAGCACCCTGAGTACTGAGCACCCAGCACCCTGAGTACTGAGCACCCAGCACCCTGAGCAATGAGCACCCGGAGTACTGAGCACCCAGCACCCTGAGTACTAAGCACCGAGCACCCTGAGTACTGAGCACCCAGTACCCTGAGCACTGAACACACAGCACCCTGAGTACTGAGCACCCTGAGCATTGAGCACCCAGCACCCTGAGCACTGAGGACCCAGCACCCTGAGTACTGAGCACCCAGCACCCTGAGCACTGAGCACCCAGCACCCTGAGTACTGAGCACCCAGCACCCTGAGCACTGAGCACTCTGAGTAATGAGCACTGAGCACCCAGCACCCCGAGCACTGAGCACTCAGCACCCTTTGTACTGAGCACTGAGTACCCAGCACCCCGAGCACTGAGCACCCAGCACCCTGAGCACTGAGCACCCTGAGTACTGAGCACCCAGCACCCTGAGCACTGAGCACCCAGCACCCTGAGCACTGAGCACCCAGCACCCAGAGCACTGAGCACCCTGAGTACTGAGCACTGAGCACCCTGAGCACTGAGCACCGAGCACCCTGAGTGCTGAGCACTGAGCACCCTGACCACTGAGCACCCAGCACCCTGAGTACTGAGCACCCAGCACTCTGAGCACTGAGGACCGAGCACCCTGAGTACTAAGCACAAAGCACCCTGAGTACTGAGCACCCAGCACCCTGAGCACTGAGCACCCAGCACACTGAGTACTGAGCACTGAGCACCATGAGTACTGAGCACCGAGCACCCTGAGCACTGAGCACCCAGCACGCTGAGTACTGAGCACTGAGCACCCTGATTAATGAGCACCCGGCACCCCGAGAACTGAGCACCCAGCACCCTGAGTATTGAGCACCGAGCACCCTGAGTACTGAGCACCCAGCACCCTGAGTACTGAGCACCCAGTGTACTGAGCACCGAGCACCCAGCACCCTGAGTACTGAGCACCCAGCACCCTGAGCACTGAGCACCCAGCACCCTGAGTACTGAGCACCGAGCACGATGAGTACTGAGCACCCAGCACCCCGAGCACTGAGCACCCAGCACCCCGAGCACTGAGCACCCAGCACACCGAGCACTCAGCACCCAGCACCCCGAGCACTGAGCACCCAGCACACCGAGCACTGAGCACCCAGCACCCCGAGCACCGAGCACCATGAGTACTAAGCACCGAGCACCCTGAGCACTGAGCACCCAGCACCCTGAGCACTGAGCACCCAGCACCCTGAGTACTGAGCCCCCAGCACCCCGAGCACTGAGCACCCAGCACCGTGAGTACTGAGCACCCAGCACCCTGAGCACTGAGCACCGAGCACCCTGAGCACTGAGCACCGAGCACCCTGAGCACAGAGCACCCAGCACCCTGAGCACTGAGCACCCAGCACCCTGAGTACTGAGCACCCAGCACCCTGAGTACTGAGCACCCAGCACCCCGAGCACTGAGCACCCAGCACCCTGAGCACTGAGATCTGAGCACCCAGCACCCCGAGCACTGAGCACCCAGCACCCTGAGCACCCAGCACCCTGAGCACTGAGCACCCTGAGCACTGTGCACCCTCAGCACTGAGCACTAAGCACCCAGCACCCTGAGTACTGAGCACCCAACACTCTGAGCACTGAGCACACAGCACGCTGAGTACTGAGCACTGAGCACACAGCACCCTGAGTACTGAGCACCCAGCACCCCGAGCACTGAGCACCCAGCGCCCCGAGCACTGAGCACCCAGCACCCTGAGCACTGAGCACTGAGCACACTGAGCACTGAGCACCCAGCACCCCGAGTACTGAGCACTGAGAACCCTGAGTACTGAGCACCCAACACCCAGAGTACTGATCACCCAGCACCCTGAGAACTGAGCACCCAGCACCCTGAGTACTGAGCACCCAGCACCCTGAGTACTGAGCACCCAGCACCCTGAGCACTGAGCACTGAGCACCCAGCACCTTGAGCACTGAGCACTGACCACCCAGCACCCCGAGCACTGAGCACCCAGCACCCCGAGCACTGAGCACCCAGCGCCCTGAGCACTGAGCACCCAGCACACTGAGCACTGAGCACTGAGCAACCAGCCCCCTGAGTACTGAGCACCCAGCACCATGAGTACTGAGCACCCAGCACCCTGAGCACTGAGCACCCTGAGGACTGAGCACCCAGCACCCTGAGCACTGAGCACCCAGCACCCTGAGTACTGAGCACCGATCACCCTGAGCACTGAGCACCCAGCACCCCGAGCACTGAGCACCCAGCACCCCGAGCACTGAGCACCCAGCACCCCGAGCACTGAGCACCCAGCACCCCGAGCACTGAGCACCCAGCACCCTGAGCACTGAAAACCCAGCACCCTGAGCACTGAGCACCCAGCACCCTGAGTACTGAGTACTCAGCACCCTGAGCACTGAGCACCCAGCACCCTGAGTACTGAGCACCAAGCACCCTGAGCACTGAGCACCCAGCACCCTGAGTACTGAGCTCCCTGAGTACTGAGCACCGATCACCCTGAGCACTGAGCACCCAGCACCCTGAGTACTGAGCACCCAGCACCCTGAGCACTGAGCACCCAGCACCCTGAGCACTGAGCACCCAGCACCCTGAGTACTGAGCACCCAGCACCCTGAGTACTGAGCACCCAGCACCCTGAGCACTGAGCACAAAGCACACTGAGTACTGAGCACCCTGAATACTGAGCATAGAGGACCCTGAGCACTGAGCACCCAGCACCCTGAGCACTGAGCACCCAGCACACCGAGAATGAGCACCCAGCACCCTGAGTACTGAGAACCGAGCACCCTGAGTACTGAGCACGCAGCACGCTGAGCACTGAGCACACAGCACCCCGAGTACTGAGCACCCAGCACCCCGAGCACTGAGCACCCAGCACCACGAGAATGAGCACCCAGCACACTGAGTACTGAGCACCCAGCACCCTGAGTACTGAGCACCCTGAGTACTGAGCACCGATCACCCTGAGCACTGAGCACCCAACACCCTGAGTACTGAGCACCCAACGTACTGAGCACCGAGCACACTGAGCACTGAGCACCCAGCACCCTGAGTACTGAGCACCGAGCACCCTGAGCACTGAGCACCCAGCACCCTGAGTACTGAGCACCGAGCACCCCGAGCACTGAGCACCCAGCGCCCCGAGCACTGAGCACCCAGCACCCCGAGCACTGAGCACCCAGCACCCGTAGCACTGAGGACCCAGCACCCCGAGCAATGAGCACCCAGCACCCTGAGTACTGAGCACAAAGCACCCCGAGTACTGAGCACCCAGCAACCTGAGCACCGAGCACCCAGCACCCCGAGCACTGAGCACCCAGCACCCTGAGCACTGAGCACCCAGCACCCTGAGTACTGAGCACTGAGCTCCCCGAGTACTGAGCACCCACCACCCCGAGCACTGAGCACCGAGGACACCGAGCACTGAGCACCCAGCACCCTGAGCACTGAGCACCCAGCACCCTGAGCACTGAGCACCCAGCACCCTGAGCACTGAGCACCCAGCACCCCGAGCACTAAGCACCCAGCAACCCGAGCACTGAGCACCCAGCACCCCGAGCACTGAGCACACAGCACCCTGAGTACTGAGCACCTAGCACCCTGAGTACTCAGCACCCAGCACCCTGAGCACTGAGCAACCAGCACCCTGAGTACTGAGCACCCTTCACCCCAAGCACTGAGCACCCTGAGAACTGAGCACCCAGCACCCCAAGCACTGAGAACCCTGAGTACTGAGCACCCAGCACCCTGATTAATGAGCACCCAGCACCCCGAGAACTGAGCACCCAGCACCCTGAGTATTGAGCACCGAGCAGCCTGAGTACTGAGCACCCAGCACCCTGAGTACTGAGCACCCAGTGTACTGAGCACCGAGCACCCAGCACCCTGAGTACTGAGCACCCAGCACCCTGAGCACTGAGCACCCAGCACCCTGAGTACTGAGCACCGAGCACCCTGAGTACTGAGCAACCAGCACCCCGAGCACTGAGCACCCAGCACCCCGAGCACTGACCAACCAGCACCCTGAGCACTGAGCACCCTGAGTACTGAGCACAGAGCACCCTGAGTACTGAGCACCCAGCACCCTGAGTATTGAGCACCCAGCAACCTGAGCACTGAGCACCAAGCACCCTGAGCACTGAGCACCAAGCACCCTGAGTACTGAGCACCCTGAGTACTGAGCACACAGCACTGTGAGCACTGAGCACCCAGCACCCCGAGCACTGAGCACCCAGCACCCTGAGCACTGAGCACCCTGAGTACTGAGCACTGAGCACCCTGAGTACTGAGCACTGAGCACCCTGAGTACTGAGCACCCAGCACCCTGAGCAATGAGCACCCGGAGTACTGAGCACCCAGCACCCTGAGTACTAAGCACCGAGTACCCTGAGTACTGAGCACCCAGTACCCTGAGCACTGAACACACAGCACCCTGAGTACTGAGCACCCTGAGCATTGAGCACCCAGCACCCTGTGCACTGAGGACCCAGCACCCTGAGTACTGAGCACCCAGCACCCTGAGCACTGAGCACCCAGCACCCTGAGTACTGAGCACCCAGCACCCTGAGCACTGAGCACTCTGAGTAATGAGCACTGAGCACCCAGCACCCCGAGCACTGAGCACTCAGCACCCTGTGTACTGAGCACTGAGTACCCAGCACCCCGAGCACTGAGCACCCAGCACCCTGAGCACTGAGCACCCTGAGTACTGAGCACCCAGCACCCTGAGCACTGAGCACCCAGCACCCTGAGCACTGAGCACCCAGCACCCAGAGCACTGAGCACCCTGAGTACTGAGCACTGAGCACCCTGAGCACTGAGCACCGAGCACCCTGAGTGCTGAGCACTGAGCACCCTGACCACTGAGCACCCAGCACCCTGAGTACTGAGCACCCAGCACCCTGAGCACTGAGGACCGAGCACCCTGAGTACTAAGCACAAAGCACCCTGAGTACTGAGCACCCAGCACCCTGAGCACTGAGCACCCAGCACACTGAGTACTGAGCACTGAGCACCCTGAGTACTGAGCACCGAGCACCCTGAGCACTGAGCACCCAGCACGCTGAGTACTGAGCACTGAGCACCCTGATTAATGAGCACCCGGCACCCCGAGAACTGAGCACCCAGCACCCTGAGTATTGAGCACCGAACACCCTGAGTACTGAGCACCCAGCACCCTGAGTACTGAGCACCCAGTGTACTGAGCACCGAGCACCCAGCACCCTGAGTACTGAGCACCCAGCACCCTGAGCACTGAGCACCCAGCACCCTGAGTACTGAGCACCGAGCACCCTGAGTACTGAGCACCCAGCACCCCGAGCACTGAGCACCCAGCACCCCGAGCACTGAGCACCCAGCACACCGAGCACTCAGCACCCAGCACCCCGAGCACTGAGCACCCAACACACCGAGCACTGAGCACCCAGCACCCCGAGCACCGAGCACCATGAGTACTAAGCACCGAGCACCCTGAGCACTGAGCACCCAGCACCCTGAGCACTGAGCACCCAGCACCCTGAGTACTGAGCCCCCAGCACCCTGATTAATGAGCACCCAGCACCCTGAGCACTGAACACACAGCACCCTGAGTACTGAGCACCCTGAGCATTGAGCACCCAGCACCCTGAGCACTGAGGACCCAGCACCCTGAGCACTGAGCACCCAGCACCCTGAGCACTGAGCACCCAGCACCCTGAGTACTGAGCCCCCAGCACCCTGATTAATGAGCACCCAGCACCCTGAGCACTGAACACACAGCAGCCTGAGTACTGAGCACCCTGAGCATTGAGCACCCAGCACCCTGAGCACTGAACACCCAGCACCCTGAGCACTGAGCACCCTGAGTACTGAGCACCCTGAGCATTGAGCACCCAGCACCCTGAGCACTGAGGACCCAGCACCCTGAGCACTGAGCACCCAGCACCCTGAGTACTGAGCACCCAGCACCCTGATTAATGAGCACCCAGCACCCCGAGAACTGAGCACCCAGCACCCTGAGTATTGAGCACCGAGCACCCTGAGTAGTGAGCACCCAGCACCCTGAGTACTGAGCACCCAGTGTACTGAGCACCGAGCACCCAGCACCCTGAGTACTGAGCACCCAGCCCCCTGAGCACTGAGCACCCAGCACCCTGAGTACTGAGCACCGAGCACCCTGAGTACTGAGCACCCAGCACCCCGAGCACTGAGCACCCAGCACCCTGAGCACTGAGCACCCTGAGTACTGAGCACTGAGCACCCTGAGTACTGAGCACTGAGCACCCTGAGTACTGAGCACCCAGCACCCTGAGTACTGAGCACCCAGCACCCTGAGTACTAAGCACCGAGCACCCTGAGTACTGAGCACCCAGTACCCTGAGCACTGAACACACAGCACCCTGAGTACTGAGCACCCCGAGCATTTAGCACCCAGCAACCTGAGCACTGAGGACCCAGCACCCTGAGTACTGAGCACCCAGCACCCTGAGCACTGAGCACCCAGCACCCTGAGTACTGAGCACCCAGCACCCTGAGCACTGAGCACCCAGCACCCTGAGTAATGAGCACTGAGCACCCAGCACCCCGAGCACTGAGCACTCAGCATCCTGTGTACTGAGCACTGAGTACCCAGCACCCCGAGCACTGAGCACCCAGCAGCCTGAGCACTGAGCACCCTGAGTACTGAGCACCCAGCACCCTGAGCACTGAGCACCCAGCACTCTGAGCACTGAGCACCCAGCACCCAGAGCACTGAGCACCCTGAGTACTGAGCACTGAGCACCCTGAGCACTGAGCACCGAGCACCCTGAGTGCTGAGCACTGAGCACCCTGACCACTGAGCACCCAGCACCCTGAGTACTGAGCACCCAGCACCCTGAGCACTGAGGACGGAGCACCCTGAGTACTAAGCACAAAGCACCCTGAGTACTGAGCACCCAGCACCCTGAGCACTGAGCACCCAGCACACTGAGTACTGAGCACTGAGCACCCTGAGTACTGAGCACCGAGCACCCTGAGCACTGAGCACCCAGCACGCTGAGTACTGAGCACTGAGCACCCTGATTACTGAGCACTGAGCACCCTGAGTACTGAGCACCCAGCACCCTGAGTATTGAGCACCCAGCAACCTGAGCACTGAGCACCAAGCACCCTGAGCACTGAGCACCCAGCACCCTGAGCACTGAGCACCCAGCACCCTGAGCACTTAGCACCCTGAGGACTGAGCACCCAGCACCCTGAGTACTGAGCACCCAGCACCCTGAGTACTGAGCACCCAGCATCCTGAGTACTGAGCACCCTGAGTACTGAGCACCCAGCATCCCGAGCACTGAGCACCCAGCATCCTGAGTACTGTGCAACCTGAGCACTGAGCACCCAGCACCCTGAGTACTGAGCACCGAGCACCCTGAGCACTGAGCACCCAGCACCATGAGTACTGAGCACCGAGCACCCCGAGCACTGAGCACCCAGCGCCCCGAGCACTGAGCACCCAGCACCCCGAGCACTGAGCACCCAGCACCCGTAGCACTGAGGACCCAGCACCCCGAGCAATGAGCACCCAGCACCCTGAGTACTGAGCACCCAGCACCCCGAGTACTGAGCACCCAGCAACCTGAGCACCGAGGACCCAGCACCCTGAGTACTGAGCACCCTTCACCCCAAGCACTGAGCACCCTGAGAACTGAGCACCCAGCACCCCAAGCACTGAGAACCCTGAGTACTGAGCACCCAGCACCCTGATTAATGAGCACCCAGCACCCCGAGAACTGAGCACCCAGCACCCTGAGTATTGAGCACCGAGCACCCTGAGTACTGAGCACCCAGCACCCTGAGTACTGAGCACCCAGTGTACTGAGCACCGAGCACCCAGCACCCTGAGTACTGAGCACCCAGCACCCTGAGCACTGAGCACCCAGCACCCTGAGTACTGAGCACCGAGCACCCTGAGTACTGAGCAACCAGCACCCCGAGCACTGAGCACCCAGCACCCCGAGCACTGAGCATCCAGCACCCTGAGCACTGAGCACCCTGAGTACTGATCACAGAGCACCCTGAGTACTGAGCACCCAGCACCCTGAGTATTGAGCACCCAGCAACCTGAGCACTGAGCACCAAGCACCCTGAGCACTGAGCACCAAGCACCCTGAGTACTGAGCACCCTGAGTACTGAGCACACAGCACCGTGAGCACTGAGCACCCAGCACCCCGAGCACTGAGCACCCAGCACCCTGAGCACTGAGCACCCTGAGTCCTGAGCACTGAGCACCCTGTGTACTGAGCACTGAGCACCCTGAGTACTGAGCACCCAGCACCCTGAGTACTGAGCACCCAGCACCCTGAGCAATGAGCACCCGGAGTACTGAGCACCCAGCACCCTGAGTACTAAGCACCGAGCACCCTGAGTACTGAGCACCCAGTACCCTGAGCACTGAACACACAGCACCCTGAGTACTGAGCACCCTGAGCATTGAGCACCCAGCACCCTGAGCACTGAGGACCCAGCACCCTGAGTACTGAGCACCCAGCACCCTGAGCACTGAGCACCCAGCACCCTGAGTACTGAGCACCCAGCACCCTGAGCACTGAGCACTCTGAGTAATGAGCACTGAGCACCCAGCACCCCGAGCACTGAGCACTCAGCACCCTGTGTACTGAGCACTGAGTACCCAGCACCCCGAGCACTGAGCACCCAGCACCCTGAGCACTGAGCACCCTGAGTACTGAGCACCCAGCACCCTGAGCACTGAGCACCCAGCACCCTGAGCACTGAGCACCCAGCACCCAGAGCACTGAGCACCCTGAGTACTGAGCACTGAGCACCCTGAGCACTGAGCACCGAGCACCCTGAGTGCTGAGCACTGAGCACCCTGACCACTGAGCACCCAGCACCCTGAGTACTGAGCACCCAGCACTCTGAGCACTGAGGACCGAGCACCCTGAGTACTAAGCACAAAGCACCCTGAGTACTGAGCACCCAGCACCCTGAGCACTGAGCACCCAGCACACTGAGTACTGAGCACTGAGCACCATGAGTACTGAGCACCGAGCACCCTGAGCACTGAGCACCCAGCACGCTGAGTACTGAGCACTGAGCACCCTGATTAATGAGCACCCGGCACCCCGAGAACTGAGCACCCAGCACCCTGAGTATTGAGCACCGAGCACCCTGAGTACTGAGCACCCAGCACCCTGAGTACTGAGCACCCAGTGTACTGAGCACCGAGCACCCAGCACCCTGAGTACTGAGCACCCAGCACCCTGAGCACTGAGCACCCAGCACCCTGAGTACTGAGCACCGAGCACGATGAGTACTGAGCACCCAGCACCCCGAGCACTGAGCACCCAGCACCCCGAGCACTGAGCACCCAGCACACCGAGCACTCAGCACCCAGCACCCCGAGCACTGAGCACCCAGCACACCGAGCACTGAGCACCCAGCACCCCGAGCACCGAGCACCATGAGTACTAAGCACCGAGCACCCTGAGCACTGAGCACCCAGCACCCTGAGCACTGAGCACCCAGCACCCTGAGTACTGAGCCCCCAGCACCCCGAGCACTGAGCACCCAGCACCGTGAGTACTGAGCACCCAGCACCCTGAGCACTGAGCACCGAGCACCCTGAGCACTGAGCACCGAGCACCCTGAGCACAGAGCACCCAGCACCCTGAGCACTGAGCACCCAGCACCCTGAGTACTGAGCACCCAGCACCCTGAGTACTGAGCACCCAGCACCCCGAGCACTGAGCACCCAGCACCCTGAGCACTGAGATCTGAGCACCCAGCACCCCGAGCACTGAGCACCCAGCACCCTGAGCACCCAGCACCCTGAGCACTGAGCACCCTGAGCACTGTGCACCCTCAGCACTGAGCACTAAGCACCCAGCACCCTGAGTACTGAGCACCCAACACTCTGAGCACTGAGCACACAGCACGCTGAGTACTGAGCACTGAGCACACAGCACCCTGAGTACTGAGCACCCAGCACCCCGAGCACTGAGCACCCAGCGCCCCGAGCACTGAGCACCCAGCACCCTGAGCACTGAGCACTGAGCACACTGAGCACTGAGCACCCAGCACCCCGAGTACTGAGCACTGAGAACCCTGAGTACTGAGCACCCAACACCCAGAGTACTGATCACCCAGCACCCTGAGAACTGAGCACCCAGCACCCTGAGTACTGAGCACCCAGCACCCTGAGTACTGAGCACCCAGCACCCTGAGCACTGAGCACTGAGCACCCAGCACCTTGAGCACTGAGCACTGACCACCCAGCACCCCGAGCACTGAGCACCCAGCACCCCGAGCACTGAGCACCCAGCGCCCTGAGCACTGAGCACCCAGCACACTGAGCACTGAGCACTGAGCAACCAGCCCCCTGAGTACTGAGCACCCAGCACCATGAGTACTGAGCAACCAGCACCCTGAGCACTGAGCACCCTGAGGACTGAGCACCCAGCACCCTGAGCACTGAGCACCCAGCACCCTGAGTACTGAGCACCGATCACCCTGAGCACTGAGCACCCAGCACCCCGAGCACTGAGCACCCAGCACCCCGAGCACTGAGCACCCAGCACCCCGAGCACTGAGCACCCAGCACCCCGAGCACTGAGCACCCAGCACCCTGAGCACTGAAAACCCAGCACCCTGAGCACTGAGCACCCAGCACCCTGAGTACTGAGTACTCAGCACCCTGAGCACTGAGCACCCAGCACCCTGAGTACTGAGCACCAAGCACCCTGAGCACTGAGCACCCAGCACCCTGAGTACTGAGCTCCCTGAGTACTGAGCACCGATCACCCTGAGCACTGAGCACCCAGCACCCTGAGTACTGAGCACCCAGCACCCTGAGCACTGAGCACCCAGCACCCTGAGCACTGAGCACCCAGCACCCTGAGTACTGAGCACCCATCACCCTGAGTACTGAGCACCCAGCACCCTGAGCACTGAGCACAAAGCACACTGAGTACTGAGCACCCTGAATACTGAGCATAGAGGACCCTGAGCACTGAGCACCCAGCACCCTGAGCACTGAGCACCCAGCACACCGAGAATGAGCACCCAGCACCCTGAGTACTGAGAACCGAGCACCCTGAGTACTGAGCACGCAGCACGCTGAGCACTGAGCACACAGCACCCCGAGTACTGAGCACCCAGCACCCCGAGCACTGAGCACCCAGCACCACGAGAATGAGCACCCAGCACACTGAGTACTGAGCACCCAGCACCCTGAGTACTGAGCACCCTGAGTACTGAGCACCGATCACCCTGAGCACTGAGCACCCAACACCCTGAGTACTGAGCACCCAACGTACTGAGCACCGAGCACACTGAGCACTGAGCACCCAGCACCCTGAGTACTGAGCACCGAGCACCCTGAGCACTGAGCACCCAGCACCCTGAGTACTGAGCACCGAGCACCCCGAGCACTGAGCACCCAGCGCCCCGAGCACTGAGCACCCAGCACCCCGAGCACTGAGCACCCAGCACCCGTAGCACTGAGGACCCAGCACCCCGAGCAATGAGCACCCAGCACCCTGAGTACTGAGCACAAAGCACCCCGAGTACTGAGCACCCAGCAACCTGAGCACCGAGCACCCAGCACCCCGAGCACTGAGCACCCAGCACACTGAGCACTGAGCACCCAGCACCCTGAGTACTGAGCACTGAGCTCCCCGAGTACTGAGCACCCACCACCCCGAGCACTGAGCACCGAGGACACCGAGCACTGAGCACCCAGCACCCTGAGCACTGAGCACCCAGCACCCTGAGCACTGAGCACCCAGCACCCTGAGCACTGAGCACCCAGCACCCCGAGCACTAAGCACCCAGCAACCCGAGCACTGAGCACCCATCTCCCCGAGCACTGAGCACACAGCACCCTGAGTACTGAGCACCTAGCACCCTGAGTACTCAGCACCCAGCACCCTGAGCACTGAGCAACCAGCACCCTGAGTACTGAGCACCCTTCACCCCAAGCACTGAGCACCCTGAGAACTGAGCACCCAGCACCCCAAGCACTGAGAACCCTGAGTACTGAGCACCCAGCACCCTGATTAATGAGCACCCAGCACCCCGAGAACTGAGCACCCAGCACCCTGAGTATTGAGCACCGTGCAGCCTGAGTACTGAGCACCCAGCACCCTGAGTACTGAGCACCCAGTGTACTGAGCACCGAGCACCCAGCACCCTGAGTACTGAGCACCCAGCACCCTGAGCACTGAGCACCCAGCACCCTGAGTACTGAGCACCGAGCACCCTGAGTACTGAGCAACCAGCACCCCGAGCACTGAGCACCCAGCACCCCGAGCACTGACCAACCAGCACCCTGAGCACTGAGCACCCTGAGTACTGAGCACAGAGCACCCTGAGTACTGAGCACCCAGCACCCTGAGTATTGAGCACCCAGCAACCTGAGCACTGAGCACCAAGCACCCTGAGCACTGAGCACCAAGCACCCTGAGTACTGAGCACCCTGAGTACTGAGCACACAGTACTGTGAGCACTGAGCACCCAGCACCCCGAGCACTGAGCACCCAGCACCCTGAGCACTGAGCACCCTGAGTACTGAGCACTGAGCACCCTGAGTACTGAGCACTGAGCACCCTGAGTACTGAGCACCCAGCACCCTGAGCAATGAGCACCCGGAGTACTGAGCACCCAGCACCCTGAGTACTAAGCACCGAGCACCCTGAGTACTGAGCACCCAGTACCCTGAGCACTGAACACACAGCACCCTGAGTACTGAGCACCCTGAGCATTGAGCACCCAGCACCCTGTGCACTGAGGACCCAGCACCCTGAGTACTGAGCACCCAGCACCCTGAGCACTGAGCACCCAGCACCCTGAGTACTGAGCACCCAGCACCCTGAGCACTGAGCACTCTGAGTAATGAGCACTGAGCACCCAGCACCCCGAGCACTGAGCACTCAGCACCCTGTGTACTGAGCACTGAGTACCCAGCACCCCGAGCACTGAGCACCCAGCACCCTGAGCACTGAGCACCCTGAGTACTGAGCACCCAGCACACTGAGCACTGAGCACCCAGCACCCTGAGCACTGAGCACCCAGCACCCAGAGCACTGAGCACCCTGAGTACTGAGCACTGAGCACCCTGAGCACTGAGCACCGAGCACCCTGAGTGCTGAGCACTGAGCACCCTGACCACTGAGCACCCAGCACCCTGAGTACTGAGCACCCAGCACCCTGAGCACTGAGGACCGAGCACCCTGAGTACTAAGCACAAAGCACCCTGAGTACTGAGCACCCAGCACCCTGAGCACTGAGCACCCAGCACACTGAGTACTGAGCACTGAGCACCCTGAGTACTGAGCACCGAGCACCCTGAGCACTGAGCACCCAGCACGCTGAGTACTGAGCACTGAGCACCCTGATTAATGAGCACCCGGCACCCCGAGAACTGAGCACCAAGCACCCTGAGTATTGAGCACCGAACACCCTGAGTACTGAGCACCCAGCACCCTGAGTACTGAGCACCCAGTGTACTGAGCACCGAGCACCCAGCACCCTGAGTACTGAGCACCCAGCACCCTGAGCACTGAGCACCCAGCACCCTGAGTACTGAGCACCGAGCACCCTGAGTACTGAGCACCCAGCACCCCGAGCACTGAGCACCCAGCACCCCGAGCACTGAGCACCCAGCACACCGAGCACTCAGCACCCAGCACCCCGAGCACTGAGCACCCAACACACCGAGCACTGAGCACCCAGCACCCCGAGCACCGAGCACCATGAGTACTAAGCACCGAGCACCCTGAGCACTGAGCACCCAGCACCCTGAGCACTGAGCACCCAGCACCCTGAGTACTGAGCCCCCAGCACCCCGAGCACTGAGCACCCAGCACCGTGAGTACTGAGCACCCAGCACCCTGAGCACTGAGCACCGAGCACCCTGAGCACTGAACACCCAGCACCCTGAGCACTGAGCTCCCTGATTACTGAGCACTGAGCACCCTGAGTACTGAGCACCCAGCACCCTGAGTATTGAGCACCCAGCAACCTGAGCACTGAGCACCGAGCACCCTGAGCACAGAGCACCCAGCACCCTGAGCACTGAGCACCCAGCACCCTGAGCACTTAGCACCCTGAGGACTGAGCACCCAGCACCCTGAGTACTGAGCACCCAGCACCCTGAGTACTGAGCACCCAGCACCCCGAGCACTGAGCACCCAGCACCCTGAGCACTGAGAACTGAGCACCCAGCACCCCGAGCACTGAGCACCCAGCACCCTGAGCACCCAGCACCCTGAGCACTGAGCACCCTGAGCACTGTGCACCCTCAGCACTGAGCACTGAGCACCCAGCACCCTGAGTACTGAGCACCCAACACTCTGAGCACTGAGCACACAGCACGCTGAGTACTGAGCACTGAGCACACAGCACCCTGAGTACTGAGCACCCAGCACCCCGAGCACTGAGCACCCAGCGCCCTGAGCACTGAGCACCCAGCACCCTGAGCACTGAGCACTGAGCACACTGAGCACTGAGCACCCAGCACCCCGAGTACTGAGCACTGGGAACCCTGAGTACTGAGCACCCAACACCCAGAGTACTGATCACCCAGCACCCTGAGAACTGAGCACCCAATACCCTGAGTACTGAGCACCCAGCACCCTGAGTACTGAGCACCCAGCACCCTGAGCACTGAGCACTGAGCACCCAGCACCTTGAGCACTGAGCACTGACCACCCAGCACCCCGAGCACTGAGCAACCAGCACCCCGAGCACTGAGCACCCAGCGCCCTGAGCACTGAGCACCCAGCACACTGAGCACTGAGCACTGAGCAACCAGCCCCCTGAGTACTGAGCACCCAGCACCATGAGTACTGAGCACCCAGCACCCTGAGCACTGAGCACCCTGAGGACTGAGCACCCAGCACCCTGAGCACTGAGCACCCAGCACCCTGAGTACTGAGCACCGATCACCCTGAGCACTGAGCACCCAGCACCCCGAGCACTGAGCACCCAGCACCCCGAGCACTGAGCACCCAGCACCCCGAGCACTGAGCACCCAGCACCCCGAGCACTGAGCACCCAGCACCCTGAGCACTGAAAACCCAGCACCCTGAGCACTGAGCACCCAGCACCCTGAGTACTGAGTACTCAGCACCCTGAGCACTGAGCACCCAGCACCCTGAGTACTGAGCACCAAGCACCCTGAGCACTGAGCACCCAGCACACTGAGTACTGAGCTCCCTGAGTACTGAGCACCGATCACCCTGAGCACTGAGCACCCAGCACCCTGAGTACTGAGCACCCAGCACCCTGAGCACTGAGCACCCAGCACCCTGAGCACTGAGCACCCAGCACCCTGAGTACTGAGCACCCAGCACCCTGAGTACTGAGTACCCAGCACCCTGAGCACTGAGGACCCAGCACCCTGAGTACTGAGCACCGAGCACCCTGAGTACTGAGCACCCAGCACCCTGAGTACTGAGCACACAGCACCCTGAGCACTGAGCACCCAGCACCCTGAGTACTGAGCACCCAGCACCCTGAGTACTGAGCACCCAGCACCCAGAGCACTGAGCACCCAGCACCCCGAGCACGGAGCACCCAGGACCCCGAGCACTGAGTACTGAGCACCCAGCACCCTGAGTACTGAGCACCGAGCTAACCGAGCACTGAGCACCCTGAGTACTGAGCACCCAGCACCCCGATCACTGAGCACCCAGCACCCTGAGCACTGAGCACCCAGCACCCTGAGCACTGAGCAGCCAGCACCCTGAGTACTGAGCACCCAGCACGCTGAGTACTGAGCACCCAGCACCCTGAGCACTGAGCACCCAGCACCCTGAGTACTGAGCACTGAGCACCCAGCACCGCGAGCACTGAGCACCCAGCACCCTGTGTACTGAGCACTGAGCACCCTGAGTACTAAGCACCCAGCACCCTGAGTACTGAGCACCCAGCACCCTGAGCACTGAGCACCGAGCACCCCGAGCACTGAGCACCTAGCACCCTGAGCACTCAGCACCCAGCACCCCGAGCACTGAGCACCCAGCACCCTGAGCACTGAGCACCCAGCACCATGAGCACGGAGAACCCCGAGTACTGAGCACCCAGCACCCTGAACACTGAGCACCCAGCACCTTGAGTACTGATCACCGAGCACCTCGAGCACTAAGCACCCAGCACCCTGAGTACTGAGCACCCAGCACCCTGAGCACTGAGCACCCAGAACCCTGAGCACTGAGCACCCAGCACCCTGAGCACGGAGCACCCAGCACCCTGAGTACTGAGCACCCAACACCCAGACTACTGAGCTCCCAGCACCCTGAGCACTGAGCACCCAGCACCCTGAGCACTGAGCACCCAGCACCCTGAGTACTGAGCACCCAGCACCCTGAGCACTGAGCACTCTGAGTAATGAGCACTGAGCACCCAGCACCCCGAGCACTGAGCACTCAGCACCCTGTGTACTGAGCACTGAGTACCCAGCACCCCGAGCACTGAGCACCCAGCACCCTGAGCACTGAGCACCCTGAGTACTGAGCACCCAGCACCCTGAGCACTGAGCACCCAGCACCCTGAGCACTGAGCACCCAGCACCCAGAGCACTGAGCACCCTGAGTACTGAGCACTGAGCACCCTGAGCACTGAGCACTGAGCACCCAGCACCCTGAGTACTGAGCACCAAGCACCCTGAGCACTGAGCACCCAGCACCCTGAGCACTGAGCACCCAGCACCCTGAGTACTGAGCACCCAGCACCCTGAGTACTGAGTACCCAGCACCCTGAGCACTGAGGACCCAGCACCCTGAGTACTGAGCACCGAGCACCCTGAGTACTGAGCACCCAGCACCCTGAGTACTGAGCTCCCTGAGTACTGAGCACCGATCACCCTGAGCACTGAGCACCCAGCACCCTGAGTACTGAGCACCCAGCACCCTGAGCACTGAGCACCCAGCACCCTGAGCACTGAGCACCCAGCACCCTGAGTACTGAGCACCCAGCACCCTGAGTACTGAGTACCCAGCACCCTGAGCACTGAGGACCCAGCACCCTGAGTACTGAGCACCGAGCACCCTGAGTACTGAGCACCCAGCACCCTGAGTACTGAGCACACAGCACCCTGAGCACTGAGCACCCAGCACCCTGAGTACTGAGCACCCAGCACCCTGAGTACTGAGCACCCAGCACCCAGAGCACTGAGCACCCAGCACCCCGAGCACGGAGCACCCAGGACCCCGAGCACTGAGTACTGAGCACCCAGCACCCTGAGTACTGAGCACCGAGCTAACCGAGCACTGAGCACCCTGAGTACTGAGCACCCAGCACCCCGATCACTGAGCACCCAGCACCCTGAGCACTGAGCAGCCAGCACCCTGAGCACTGAGCAGCCAGCACCCTGAGTACTGAGCACCCAGCACGCTGAGTACTGAGCACCCAGCACCCTGAGCACTGAGCACCCAGCACCCTGAGTACTGAGCACTGAGCACGCAGCACCGCGAGCACTGAGCACCCAGCACCCTGTGTACTGAGCACTGAGCACCCTGAGTACTAAGCACCCAGCACCCTGAGTACTGAGCACCCAGCACCCTGAGCACTGAGCACCGAGCACCCCGAGCACTGAGCACCTAGCACCCTGAGCACTCAGCACCCAGCACCCCGAGCACTGAGCACCCAGCACCCTGAGCACTGAGCACCCAGCACCATGAGCACGGAGAACCCCGAGTACTGAGCACCCAGCACCCTGAGCACTGAGCACCCAGCACCTTGAGTACTGAGCACCGAGCACCTCGAGCACTAAGCACCCAGCACCCTGAGTACTGAGCACCCAACACCCAGACTACTGAGCTCCCAGCACCCTGAGCACTGAGCACCCAGCACCCTGAGTACTGAGCACCCAGCACCCTGAGCACTGAGCACCCAGAACCCTGAGCACTGAGCACCCAGCACCCTGAGCACGGAGCACCCAGCACCCTGAGTACTGAGCACCCAACACCCAGACTACTGAGCTCCCAGCACCCTGAGCACTGAGCACCCAGCACCCTGAGTACTGAGCACCCAGCACCCTGAGTACTGAACACCCAGCACCCTGAGCACTGAGCACTGAGCACCCTGAGCACTGAGTACTGAGCACTGAGCACCCTGAGCACTGAGCACCCAGCACCCCGAGTACTGAGCACCCAGCACCCCGAGCACTGAGCACCCAGCGCCCCGAGCACTGAGCACCCAGCACCCCGAGCACTGAGCACTCAGCACCCTGAGCACTGAGCACCCAGCACCCCGAGTACTGGGCACTGAGCACCCTGAGTACTGAGCACCAAGCACCCCGAGTACTGAGCACTGAGCACCCTGAGTACTGAGCACCCAGCACCCTGAGCACTGAGCACCCAGCACCCTGAGTACTGAGCACTGAAAACCCTGAGTACTGAGCACCGAGCACCCTGAGTACTGAGCACCCAGCACCCTGATCACTGAGCACGGAGCACCCCGAGGACTGAGCACCCAGCACCCTGAGCACTGAGCACCCAGCACCTTGAGTACTGAGCACCGAGCACAACGAGCACTGAGCACCCAGCACCCTGAGTACTGAGCACCCAGCACGCTGAGCACTGAGCACCCAGCTCCCTGAGCACTGAGCACGCAGCACCCCAAGCACGGAGCACCCAGCACCCTGAGTACTGAGCACAGAGCACCCTGAGCACTGAGCACCCAGCACCCTGAGTACTGAGCACCCAGCACCCTGAGTACTGAGCAACCAGCACCCTGAGCACTGAGCACTGAGCACCCAGCACCCTGACCACTGAGCACTGAGCACCCAGCACCACAGCCTTGAGCACCCAGCACCCCGAGCACTGAGCACCCAGCACCCTGAGCACTGAGCACCCAGCACACTGAGTACTGAGCAACCAGCAACCTGAGTACTGAGCACCCAGCACCCTGAGTACTGAGCACTCAGCACCCTGAGTACTGAGCACCGAGCACAATGAGCAATGAGCACCCAGAACCCTGAGCACTGAGCACCCGGAGGACTGAGCACCCAGCACCCTGAGCACTGAGCACCGATCACTCTGAGCAGTGAGCACCCAGCACCCCGAGCACTGAGCACCCAGCACCCTGAGTACTGAGCACCCAGCATCCCGAGTACTGAGCACCCAGCACCCTGAGTACTGCGCACCCAGCACCCCGAGCACTGAGCACACAGCACCCTGAGTACTGAGCACCCTGAGTACTGAGAACTGAGCACAGATCATCCTGAGTACTGAGCACCCTGAGGACTGAGCACCCAGCACCCAGAGCAATGAGAACCCAGCACCCTGAGTACTGAGCACTGATCACCCTGAGCACTGAGCACCCAGCACCCCGAGCACTGAGCACCCAGCACCCCGAGCACTGAGCACCCAGCACCCTGAGCACTGAGCACCGAGCACCCTGAGTACTGAACACCCAGCACCCTGAGCACTCAGCACTGAGCACCCAGCACCCTGAGCACTGAGCACTGAGCACCCAGCACCCCGAGCACTGAGCACCCAGCACCCTGAGCACCCAGCACCCTGAGCACTGAGCACCCTGAGCACTGAGCACCCTGAGCACTGAGCACTGAGCACCCAGCACCCTGAGTACTGAGCACCCAACACTCTGAGCACTGAGCACCCAGCACGCTGAGTACTGAGCACTGAGCACACAGCACCCTGAGTACTGAGCACCCAGCACCCCGAGCACTGAGCACCCAGCGCCCCGAGCACTGAGCACCCAGCACCCCGAGCACTGAGCACTGAGCACACTGAGCACTGAGCACCCAGCACCCCGAGTACTGAGCACTGAGCGCCCTGAGTACTGAGCACCCAGCACCCCGAGTACTGAGCACTGAGCACCCTGAGTACTGAGCACCCAGCACCCTGAGCACTGAGAACCCTGAGTACTGAGCACCGAGCACCCTGAGTACTGAGCACCCAGCCCCCTGAGCACTGAGCACGGAGCACCCCGAGGACTGAGCACCCCGCACCCTGAGCACTGAGCACCCAGCACCTTGAGTACTGAGCACCGAGCACCCCGAGCACTGAGCACCCAGCACCCTGAGTACTGAGCACCCAACACCCAGAGTACTGAGCACCCAGCACCATGATCACTGAGCACCCAGCACCCTGAGTACTGAGCACCCAGCACCCTGAGTACTGAGCACCCAGCACCCTGAGCACTGAGCACCCAGCACCCTGAGCACTGAGCACTGACCACCCAGCACCCCGAGCACTGAGCACCCAGCACCCCGAGCACTGAGCACCTAGCGCCCTGAGCACTGAGCACCCGGCATCCTGAGCACTGAGCACCCAGCCCCCTGAGTACTGAGCACCCAGCACCATGAGTACTGAGCACCCAGCACCCTGAGTACTGAGCACCGAGCACCCCGAGCACTGAGCACCCAGCACCCTGAGCACTGAGCACCCTGAGGACTGAGCACCCAGCACCCTGAGCACCGAGCACCCCGAGCACTGAGCACCCAGCACCCTGAGCACTGAGCACCCTGAGCACTGAGCACCCAGCACCCCGAGCACTGAGCACCCAGCACCCTGAGTACTGAGCACCCAGCACCCTGAGCACTGAGCACCCAGCACCCTGAGTACTGAGCACCCTGAGTACTGAGCACCGATCACCCTGAGCACTGAGCACCCAGCACACTGAGTACTGAGCACCCAGCACCCTGAGCACTGAGCACCCAGCACCCTGAGTACTGAGCACCCAGAACCCTGAGTACTGAGTACAAAGCACCCTGAGCACTGAGCACCCAGCACCCTGAGTACTGAGCACCGAGCACACTAAGTACTGAGCAGCAAGCATCCTGAGTACTGAGCACGCAGCACCCTGAGCACTGAGCACCCAGCACCCTGAGTACTGAGCACCCAGCACCCTGAGTACTGAGCACCCAGCACCCTGAGTACTGAGCACCCAGCACCCTGAGTACTGAGCACCCAGCACCCTGAGTACTGAGCACCGAGCACCCCAAGCATTGAGCAACCAGCACCCTGAGTACTGAGCACTGATCACCCTGAGTACTGAGCACCGAACACCCTGAGTACTGAGCACCCAGCACCCTGAGGACTGAGCACCCAGCACCCTGAACACTGAGCACCCAGCACCCTGAGTACTGAGCCCCCAGCACCCTGAGTACTGAGCACCCAGCACCCTGAGCACTGAGCAGCCAGCACCCCGAGCACTGAGCACAGAGCACCCTGAGCACTGAGCACCCAGCACCCCGAGCACTGAGCACCCAGCACCCTGAGCACTGAGCACCCAGCACCCTGAGCACTGAGCACCCAGCACCCTGAGTACTGAGTACTCAGCACCCTGAGCACTGAGCACCCAGCACCCTGAGTACTGATCACCAAGCACCCCGAGCACTGAGCACCCAGCACCCTGAGTACTGAGCACCCAGCACCCTGAGTACTGAGCACCCAGCACCCTGAGTACTGAGCACCCAGCACCCTGAGCACTGAGCACAAAGCACGCTGAGTACTGAGCCCTGAGCACCCTGAGTACTGAGCACCGAGGACCCTGAGCACTGAGCACCCAGCACGCTGAGTACTGAGCACTGAGCACAATGAGTACTGAGCACCTAGCACCCTGAGTACTGAGCACCCAGCACCCTGAGCACTGAGCAGCCAGCACCCTCAGCACTGAGCACCCAGCACCCTGAGCACTGAGCACCCAGCACCCCGAGTACTGAGCACCCAGCACCCCGAGTACTGAGCACCGAGCACCCCGAGCACTGAGCACCCAGCACCCTGAGCACTGAGCACCCTGAGGACTGAGCACCCAGCACCCTGAGCACTGAGCACCCTGAGCACTGAGCACCCAGCACCCCGAGCACTGAGCACCCAGCACCCTGAGTACTGAGCACCCAGCACCCTGAGCACTGAGCACCCAGCACCCTGAGTACTGAGCACCCTGAGTACTGAGCACCGATCACCCTGAGCACTGAGGACCCAGCACCCTGAGTACTGAGCACCCAGCACCGTGAGCACTGAGCACCCAGCACCCTGAGTACTGAGCACCCAGAACCCTGAGTACTGAGTACAAAGCACCCTGAGCACTGAGCACCCAGCACCCTGAGTACTGAGCACCGAGCACACTAAGTACTGAGCACCAAGCATCCTGAGTACTGAGCACCCAGCACCCTGAGCACTGAGCACCCAGCACCCTGAGTACTGAGCACCCAGCACCCTGAGTACTGAGCACCCAGCACCCTGAGTACTGAGCACCCAGCACCCTGAGTACTGAGCACCCAGCACCCTGAGTACTGAGCACCGAGCACCCCAAGCACTGAGCAACCAGCACCCTGAGTACTGAGCACTGATCACCCTGAGTACTGAGCACCGAACACCCTGAGTACTGAGCACCCAGCACCCTGAGGACTGAGCACCCAGCACCCTGAACACTGAGCACCCAGCACTCTGAGTACTGAGCCCCCAGCACCCTGAGTACTGAGCACCCAGCACCCTGAGGACTGAGCACCCAGCACCCTGAACACTGAGCACCCAGCACCCTGAGCACTGAGCACCCAGCACCCCGAGCACTGAGCACCCAGCACCCTGAGCACTGAGCACCCAGCACCCTGAGCACTGAGCACCCAGCACCCTGAGTACTGAGTACTCAGCACCCTGAGCACTGAGCCCCCAGCACCCTGAGTACTGATCACCGAGCACCCCGAGCACTGAGCACCCAGCACCCTGAGTACTGAGCACCCAGCACCCTGAGTACTGAGCACCCAGCACCCTGAGTACTGAGCACCCAGCACCCTGAGCACTGAGCACAAAGCACGCTGAGTACTGAGCACTGAGCGCCCTGAGTACTGAGCACCGAGGACCCTGAGCACTGAGCACCCAGCACGCTGAGTACTGAGCACTGAGCACAATGAGTACTGACCACCTAGCACCCTGAGTACTGAGCACCCAGCACCCTGAGCACTGAGCAGCCAGCACCCTCAGCACTGAGCACCCAGCACCCCGAGCACTGAGCACCCAGCACCCTGAGCACTGAGCACCCAGCACCCCGAGTACTGAGCACCCAGCACCCCGAGTACTGAGCACCGAGCACCCCGAGCACTGAGCACCCAGCACCCTGAGTACTGAGCACCCAGTACCCTGAGTACTGAGCACCCCGAGTACTGAGCACCCAGCACCCTGAGTACTGAGCACTGATCACCCTGAGTACTGAGCACCGAACACCCTGAGTACTGAGCACCCAGAACCCTGAGGACTGAGCACCCAGCACCCTGAACACTGAGCACCCAGCACCCTGAGTACTGAGCCCCCAGCACCCTGAGTACTGAGCACCCAGCACCCTGAGGACTGAGCACCCAGCACCCTGAACACTGAGCACCCAGCACCCTGAGCACTGAGCACCCAGCACCCCGAGCACTGAGCACCCAGCACCCTGAGCACTGAGCACCCAGCACCCTGAGCACTGAGCACCCAGCACCCTGAGTACTGAGTACTCAGCACCCTGAGCACTGAGCACCCAGCACCCTGAGTACTGATCACCGAGCACCCCGAGCACTGAGCACCCAGCACCCTGAGTACTGAGCACCCAGCACCCTGAGTACTGAGCACCCAGCACCCTGAGTACTGAGCACCCAGCACCCTGAGCACTGAGCACAAAGCACGCTGAGTACTGAGCACTGAGCGCCCTGAGTACTGAGCACCGAGGACCCTGAGCACTGAGCACCCAGCACGCTGAGTACTGAGCACTGAGCACAATGAGTACTGACCACCTAGCACCCTGAGTACTGAGCACCCAGCACCCTGAGCACTGAGCAGCCAGCACCCTCAGCACTGAGCACCCAGCACCCCGAGCACTGAGCACCCAGCACCCTGAGCACTGAGCACCCAGCACCCCGAGTACTGAGCACCCAGCACCCCGAGTACTGAGCACCGAGCACCCCGAGCACTGAGCACCCAGCACCCTGAGTACTGAGCACCCAGTACCCTGAGTACTGAGCACCCCGAGTACTGAGCACCCAGCACCCCGAGCACTGAGCACCCAGTACCCTGAGTACTGAGAACCGAGCACCCTGAGTACTGAGCACCCAGCACCCTGAGTACTGAGCCCCCAGCAACCTGAGTACTGAGCACCCAGCACCCCGAGCACTGAGCACCCAGCACCCTGAGTACTGAGCACCCAGCACCCCAAGCACGGAGCACCCAGGACCCCGAGCACTGAGTACTGAGCACCCAGCACCCTGAGTACTGAGCACCGAGCTCACCGAGCACTGAGCACCCAGCACCCTGAGCACTGAGCACCCAGCACCCTGAGCACTGAGCACCCAGCACCCTGAGTACTGAGCACCCAGCACGCTGAGTACTGAGCACTCAGCACCCTGAGCACTGAGCACCCAGCATCCTGAGTACTGAGCACCCAGCACCCTGTGTACTGAGCACTGAGCACACTGATTACTAAGCACCTAGCACCCTGAGCACTGAGCACCCAGCACCCCGAGCACTGAGCACCCAGCACCCTGTGTACTGAGCACTGAGCACCCTGATTACTAAGCACCTAGCACCCTGAGTACTGAGCACCCAGGACCCTGAGCACTGAGCACCGAGCACCCCGAGCACTGAGCACCCAGCACCCTGAGCACTCAGCACCCATCACCCCGATCACTGAGCACCCAGCACCCTGAGCACTGAGCACCCAGCACCCTGAGCACTGAGCACCCAGCACCCAGAGCACTGAGCACCCAGCACCCTGAGCGCTGAGCACCCAGCACCCTGAGTACTGAGCACCCAGCACCCTGAGTACTGAGCACCCTGAGTACTGAGCACCGATCACCCTGAGCACTGAGCACCCAGCACCCTGAGTACTGAGCACCCAGCACCCTGAGCACTGAGCACCCAGCACCCTGAGCATTGAGCACCCAGCACCCTGAGTACTGAGCACCCAGAACCCTGAGTACTGAGTACAAAGCACCCTGAGCACTGAGCACCCAGCACCCTGAGTACTGAGCACGGAGCACCCTGAGTACTGAGCACACAGCACCCTGAGTACTGAGCACCCAGCACCCTGAGCACTGAGCACCCAGCACCCTGAGTACTGAGCACCCAGCACCCTGAGTACTGAGCACTGATCACCCTGAGCACTGAGCACCCAGCACCCCGAGAACTGAGCACCCAGCACCCTGAGTACTGAGCACCTAGCACCCTGAGCACTGAGCACCGAGCACCCTGAGTACTGAACACCCAGCACCCTGAGTACTGAGCACCCAGCACCCTGAGCACTGAGCACCCAGCACCCCGAGCACTGAGCACCCAGCACCCTGAGCACCCAGCACCCAGAGCACTGAGCACCCTGAGCACTGATCACCCTGAGCACTGAGCACTGAGCACCCAGCACCCTGAGTACTGAGCACCCAACACTCTGAGCACTGAGCACCCAGCACGCTGAGTACTGAGCACTGAGCACACAGCACCCTGAGCACTGAGCACCCAGCACCCTGAGCACTGAGCACTGAGCACCCAGCATCCCGAGCACTGAGCACCAGGCACCCTGAGCACCCAGCACCCTGAGCACTGAGCACCCTGAGTACTGAGCACCCAGCACCCTGAGCACTGAGCACACAGCACCCTGAGTACTGAGCAAGCTGAGTACTGAGCACCGATCACCCTGAGCACTGAGCACCCAGCACCCTGAGTACTGAGCACACAGCACCCTGAGCACTGAGCACCCAGCACCCTGAGCACTGAGCACCCAGCACCCTGAGTACTGAGCACCCAGAACCCTGAGTACTGAGTACAAAGCGCCCTGAGCACTGAGCACCCAGCACCCTGAGTACTGAGCACCGAGCACCCTGTGTACTGAGCACCCAGCACCCTGAGTACTGAGCACCCAGCACCCTGAGCACTGAGCACCCAGCACCCTGAGTACTGAGCACCCAGCACCCTGAGTACTGAGCACCCAGCACCCTGAGTACGGAGCACCCAGCACCCTGAGTACTGAGCACCCAGCACCGTGAGTACTGAGCACCGAGCACCCCGAGCACTGAGCAACCAGCACCCTGAGTACTGAGCACTGAGCACCCTGAGTACTAAGCACCGAACACCCTGAGTACTGAGCACCCAGCACCCTGAGGACTGAGCACCCAGCACCCTGAGCACTGAGCACCCAGCACCCTGAGTAATGAGCACCCAGCACCCTGAGTACTGAGCACCCAGCACCCTGAGCACTGAGCACCCAGCACCCCGAGCACTGAGCACCCAGCACCCTGAGTACTGAGTACTCAGCACCCTGAGCACTGAGCACCCAGCACCCTGAGTACTGATCACCGAGCACCCCGAGCACTGAGCACCCAGCACCCTGAGCACTGAGCACCCAGCACCCTGAGTAATGAGCACCCAGCACCCTGAGTACTGATCACCGAGCACCCCGAGCACTGAGCACCCAGCACCCTGAGTACTGAGCACCCAGCACCCTGAATACTGAGAAACCAGCACCCTGAGTACTGAGCACCCAGCACCCTGAGCACTGAGCACAAAGCACGCTGAGTACTGAGCACTGAACACCGTGAGTACTGAGCACCGAGGACCCTGAGCACTGAGCACCCAGCACGCTGAGTACTGAGCACTGAGCACCCTGAGTACTGAGCACCTAGCACCCTGAGTACTGAGCACCCAGCACCCTGAGCACTGAGCAGCCAGAACCCTCAGCACTGAGCACCCAGCACTCCGAGCACTGAGCACCCAGCACCCTGAGCACTGAGCACCCAGCACCCCGAGTACTGAGCACCGAGCACCCCGAGCTCTGAGCACCCAGCACACTGAGTACTGAGCACCCAGTACCCTGAGTACTGAGCACCCCGAGTACTGAGCACCCAGCACCCCGAGCACTGAGCACCCAGCACCCTGAGTACTGAGAACAGATCACCCCGAGCTCGGAGCACCCAGGACCCCGAGCACTGAGTACTGAGCAGCCAGCACCCTGAGTACTGAGCACCGAGCTCCCCGAGCACTGAGCACCCAGCACCCTGAGCACTGAGCACCCAGCACCCTGAGCACTGAACACCCAGCACCCTGAGTACTGAGCACCCAGCACCCTGAGTACTGATCACCGAGCACCCCGAGCACTAAGCACCCAGCACCCTGAGTACTGAGCACCCAGCACCCTGAATACTGAGCACCCAGCACCCTGAGTACTGAGCACTCAGCACCCTGAGCAATGAGCACCCAGCACCCTGAGTACTGAGCACTGAGCACCCAGCACCCCGAGCACTGAGCACCCAGCACCCTGTGTACTGAGCACTGAACACCCTGATTACTAAGCACCCAGCACCCTGAGTACTGAGCACCCAGGACCCTGTGTACTGAGCACTGAGCACACTGATTACTAAGCACCTAGCACCCTGAGCACTGAGCACCCAGCACCCCGAGCACTGAGCACCCAGCACCCTGTGTACTGAGCACTGAGCACCCTGATTACTAAGCACCTAGCACCCTGAGTACTGAGCACCCAGGACCCTGAGCACTGAGCACCGAGCACCCCGAGCACTGAGCACCCAGCACCCTGAGCACTCAGCACCCATCACCCCGATCACTGAGCACCCAGCACCCTGAGCACTGAGCACCCAGCACCCTGAGCACTGAGCACCCAGCACCCAGAGCACTGAGCACCCAGCACCCTGAGCGCTGAGCACCCAGCACCCTGAGTACTGAGCACCCAGCACCCTGAGTACTGAGCACCCTGAGTACTGAGCACCGATCACCCTGAGCACTGAGCACCCAGCACCCTGAGTACTGAGCACCCAGCACCCTGAGCACTGAGCACCCAGCACCCTGAGCATTGAGCACCCAGCACCCTGAGTACTGAGCACCCAGAACCCTGAGTACTGAGTACAAAGCACCCTGAGCACTGAGCACCCAGCACCCTGAGTACTGAGCACGGAGCACCCTGAGTACTGAGCACACAGCACCCTGAGTACTGAGCACCCAGCACCCTGAGCACTGAGCACCCAGCACCCTGAGTACTGAGCACCCAGCACCCTGAGTACTGAGCACTGATCACCCTGAGCACTGAGCACCCAGCACCCCGAGAACTGAGCACCCAGCACCCTGAGTACTGAGCACCTAGCACCCTGAGCACTGAGCACCGAGCACCCTGAGTACTGAACACCCAGCAACCTGAGCACTGAGCACTGAGCACTCAGCACCCTGAGCACTGAGCACTGAGCACCCAGCACCCCGAGCACTGAGCACCCAGCACCCTGAGCACCCAGCACCCAGAGCACTGAGCACCCTGAGCACTGATCACCCTGAGCACTGAGCACTGAGCACCCAGCACCCTGAGTACTGAGCACCCAACACTCTGAGCACTGAGCACCCAGCACGCTGAGTACTGAGCACTGAGCACACAGCACCCTGAGCACTGAGCACCCAGCACCCTGAGCACTGAGCACTGAGCACCCAGCATCCCGAGCACTGAGCACCAGGCACCCTGAGCACCCAGCACCCTGAGCACTGAGCACCCTGAGTACTGAGCACCCAGCACCCTGAGCACTGAGCACACAGCACCCTGAGTACTGAGCACCCTGAGTACTGAGCACCGATCACCCTGAGCACTGAGCACCCAGCACCCTGAGTACTGAGCACACAGCACCCTGAGCACTGAGCACCCAGCACCCTGAGCACTGAGCACCCAGCACCCTGAGTACTGAGCACCCAGAACCCTGAGTACTGAGTACAAAGCGCCCTGAGCACTGAGCACCCAGCACCCTGAGTACTGAGCACCGAGCACCCTGTGTACTGAGCACCCAGCACCCTGAGTACTGAGCACCCAGCACCCTGAGCACTGAGCACCCAGCACCCTGAGTACTGAGCACCCAGCACCCTGAGTACTGAGCACCCAGCACCCTGAGTACGGAGCACCCAGCACCCTGAGTACTGAGCACCCAGCACCGTGAGTACTGAGCACCGAGCACCCCGAGCACTGAGCAACCAGCACCCTGAGTACTGAGCACTGAGCACCCTGAGTACTAAGCACCGAACACCCTGAGTACTGAGCACCCAGCACCCTGAGGACTGAGCACCCAGCACCCTGAGCACTGAGCACCCAGCACCCTGAGTAATGAGCACCCAGCACCCTGAGTACTGAGCACCCAGCACCCTGAGCACTGAGCACCCAGCACCCCGAGCACTGAGCACCCAGCACCCTGAGTACTGAGTACTCAGCACCCTGAGCACTGAGCACCCAGCACCCTGAGTACTGAGCACCCAGCACCCTGAGTACTGAGCACCCAGCACCCTGAGCACTGAGCACAAAGCACGCTGAGTACTGAGCACTGAACACCGTGAGTACTGAGCACCGAGGACCCTGAGCACTGAGCACCCAGCACGCTGAGTACTGAGCACTGAGCACCCTGAGTACTGAGCACCTAGCACCCTGAGTACTGAGCACCCAGCACCCTGAGCACTGAGCAGCCAGAACCCTCAGCACTGAGCACCCAGCACTCCGAGCACTGAGCACCCAGCACCCTGAGCACTGAGCACCCAGCACCCCGAGTACTGAGCACCGAGCACCCCGAGCTCTGAGCACCCAGCACACTGAGTACTGAGCACCCAGTACCCTGAGTACTGAGCACCCCGAGTACTGAGCACCCAGCACCCCGAGCACTGAGCACCCAGCACCCTGAGTACTGAGAACAGATCACCCCGAGCTCGGAGCACCCAGGACCCCGAGCACTGAGTACTGAGCAGCCAGCACCCTGAGTACTGAGCACCGAGCTCCCCGAGCACTGAGCACCCAGCACCCTGAGCACTGAGCACCCAGCACCCTGAGCACTGAACACCCAGCACCCTGAGTACTGAGCACCCAGCACCCTGAGTACTGATCACCGAGCACCCCGAGCACTAAGCACCCAGCACCCTGAGTACTGAGCACCCAGCACCCTGAATACTGAGCACCCAGCACCCTGAGTACTGAGCACTCAGCACCCTGAGCAATGAGCACCCAGCACCCTGAGTACTGAGCACTGAGCACCCAGCACCCCGAGCACTGAGCACCCAGCACCCTGTGTACTGAGCACTGAACACCCTGATTACTAAGCACCCAGCACCCTGAGTACTGAGCACCCAGGACCCTGTGTACTGAGCACTGAGCACACTGATTACTAAGCACCTAGCACCCTGAGCACTGAGCACCCAGCACCCCGAGCACTGAGCACCCAGCACCCTGTGTACTGAGCACTGAGCACCCTGATTACTAAGCACCTAGCACCCTGAGTACTGAGCACCCAGGACCCTGAGCACTGAGCACCGAGCACCCCGAGCACTGAGCACCCAGCACCCTGAGCACTCAGCACCCATCACCCCGATCACTGAGCACCCAGCACCCTGAGCTCTGAGCATCCAGCACCCTGAGCACTGAGCACCCAGCACCCAGAGCACTGAGCACCCAGCACCCTGAGCGCTGAGCACCCAGCACCCTGAGTACTGAGCACCCAGCACCCTGAGTACTGAGCACCCTGAGTACTGAGCACCGATCACCCTGAGCACTGAGCACCCAGCACCCTGAGTACTGAGCACCCAGCACCCTGAGCACTGAGCACCCAGCACCCTGAGCATTGAGCACCCAGCACCCTGAGTACTGAGCACCCAGAACCCTGAGTACTGAGTACAAAGCACCCTGAGCACTGAGCACCCAGCACCCTGAGTACTGAGCACGGAGCACCCTGAGTACTGAGCACACAGCACCCTGAGTACTGAGCACCCAGCACCCTGAGCACTGAGCACCCAGCACCCTGAGTACTGAGCACCCAGCACCCTGAGTACTGAGCACTGATCACCCTGAGCACTGAGCACCCAGCACCCCGAGAACTGAGCACCCAGCACCCTGAGTACTGAGCACCTAGCACCCTGAGCACTGAGCACCGAGCACCCTGAGTACTGAACACCCAGCAACCTGAGCACTGAGCACTGAGCACTCAGCACCCTGAGCACTGAGCACTGAGCACCCAGCACCCCGAGCACTGAGCACCCAGCACCCTGAGCACCCAGCACCCAGAGCACTGAGCACCCTGAGCACTGATCACCCTGAGCACTGAGCACTGAGCACCCAGCACCCTGAGTACTGAGCACCCAACACTCTGAGCACTGAGCACCCAGCACGCTGAGTACTGAGCACTGAGCACACAGCACCCTGAGCACTGAGCACCCAGCACCCTGAGCACTGAGCACTGAGCACCCAGCATCCCGAGCACTGAGCACCAGGCACCCTGAGCACCCAGCACCCTGAGCACTGAGCACCCTGAGTACTGAGCACCCAGCACCCTGAGCACTGAGCACACAGCACCCTGAGTACTGAGCACCCTGAGTACTGAGCACCGATCACCCTGAGCACTGAGCACCCACCACCCTGAGTACTGAGCACACAGCACCCTGAGCACTGAGCACCCAGCACCCTGAGCACTGAGCACCCAGCACCCTGAGTACTGAGCACCCAGAACCCTGAGTACTGAGTACAAAGCGCCCTGAGCACTGAGCACCCAGCACCCTGAGTACTGAGCACCGAGCACCCTGTGTACTGAGCACCCAGCACCCTGAGTACTGAGCACCCAGCACCCTGAGCACTGAGCACCCAGCAGCCTGAGTACTGAGCACCCAGCACCCTGAGTACTGAGCACCCAGCACCCTGAGTACGGAGCACCCAGCACCCTGAGTACTGAGCACCCAGCACCGTGAGTACTGAGCACCGAGCACCCCGAGCACTGAGCAACCAGCACCCTGAGTACTGAGCACTGAGCACCCTGAGTACTAAGCACCGAACACCCTGAGTACTGAGCACCCAGCACCCTGAGGACTGAGCACCCAGCACCCTGAGCACTGAGCACCCAGCACCCTGAGTAATGAGCACCCAGCACCCTGAGTACTGAGCACCCAGCACCCTGAGCACTGAGCACCCAGCACCCCGAGCACTGAGCACCCAGCACCCTGAGTACTGAGTACTCAGCACCCTGAGCACTGAGCACCCAGCACCCTGAGTACTGATCACCGAGCACCCCGAGCACTGAGCACCCAGCACCCTGAGCACTGAGCACCCAGCACCCTGAGTAATGAGCACCCAGCACCCTGAGTACTGATCACCGAGCACCCCGAGCACTGAGCACCCAGCACCCTGAGTACTGAGCACCCAGCACCCTGAATACTGAGCACCCAGCACCCTGAGTACTGAGCACCCAGCACCCTGAGCACTGAGCACAAAGCACGCTGAGTACTGAGCACTGAACACCGTGAGTACTGAGCACCGAGGACCCTGAGCACTGAGCACCCAGCACGCTGAGTACTGAGCACTGAGCACCCTGAGTACTGAGCACCTAGCACCCTGAGTACTGAGCACCCAGCACCCTGAGCACTGAGCAGCCAGAACCCTCAGCACTGAGCACCCAGCACTCCGAGCACTGAGCACCCAGCACCCTGAGCACTGAGCACCCAGCACCCCGAGTACTGAGCACCGAGCACCCCGAGCTCTGAGCACCCAGCACACTGAGTACTGAGCACCCAGTACCCTGAGTACTGAGCACCCCGAGTACTGAGCACCCAGCACCCCGAGCACTGAGCACCCAGCACCCTGAGTACTGAGAACAGATCACCCCGAGCTCGGAGCACCCAGGACCCCGAGCACTGAGTACTGAGCAGCCAGCACCCTGAGTACTGAGCACCGAGCTCCCCGAGCACTGAGCACCCAGCACCCTGAGCACTGAGCACCCAGCACCCTGAGCACTGAACACCCAGCACCCTGAGTACTGAGCACCCAGCACCCTGAGTACTGATCACCGAGCACCCCGAGCACTAAGCACCCAGCACCCTGAGTACTGAGCACCCAGCACCCTGAATACTGAGCACCCAGCACCCTGAGTACTGAGCACTCAGCACCCTGAGCAATGAGCACCCAGCACCCTGAGTACTGAGCACTGAGCACCCAGCACCCCGAGCACTGAGCACCCAGCACCCTGTGTACTGAGCACTGAACACCCTGATTACTAAGCACCCAGCACCCTGAGTACTGAGCACCCAGGACCCTAAGCACTGAGCACCGAGCACCCCGAGCACTGAGCACTCAGCACCCTGAGCACTCAGCACCCATCACCCCGATCACTGAGCACCCAGCACCCTGAGCACTGAGCATCCAGCACACTGAGCACTGAGCACCCAGCACCCAGAGCACTGAGCACCCAGCACCCTGAGCACAGAGCACCCAGCACCCTGAGTACTGAGCACCCAGCACCCTGAGTACTGAGCACCCAGCACCCTGAGTACTGAGCACCGAGCACCCTGAGTACTGAGCACCGAGCACCCTGAGTACTGAGCACCCAGCACCCTGAGCACTGAGCACCCAGCACGCTGAGTACTGAGCACTGAGCACCCAGCATCCCGAGCACTGAGCACCAGGCACCCTGAGCACCCAGCACCCTGAGCACTGAGCACCCTGAGTACTGAGCACCCAGCACCCTGAGCACTGAGCACACAGCACCCTGAGTACTGAGCACCCTGAGTACTGAGCACCGATCACCCTGAGCACTGAGCACCCAGGACCCTGAGTACTGAGCACACAGCACCCTGAGCACTGAGCACCCAGCACCCTGAGCACTGAGCACCCAGCACCCTGAGTACTGAGCACCCAGAACCCTGAGTACTGAGTACAAAGCGCCCTGAGCACTGAGCACCCAGCACCCTGAGTACTGAGCACCGAGCACCCTGTGTACTGAGCACCCAGCACCCTGAGTACTGAGCACCCAGCACCCTGAGCACTGAGCACCCAGCACCCTGAGTACTGAGCACCCAGCACCCTGAGTACTGAGCACCCAGCACCCTGAGTACGGAGCACCCAGCACCCTGAGTACTGAGCACCCAGCACCGTGAGTACTGAGCACCGAGCACCCCGAGCACTGAGCAACCAGCACCCTGAGTACTGAGCACTGAGCACCCTGAGTACTAAGCACCGAACACCCTGAGTACTGAGCACCCAGCACCCTGAGGACTGAGCACCCAGCACCCTGAGCACTGAGCACCCAGCACCCTGAGTAATGAGCACCCAGCACCCTGAGTACTGAGCACCCAGCACCCTGAGCACTGAGCACCCAGCACCCCGAGCACTGAGCACAAAGCACCCTGAGTACTGAGTACTCAGCACCCTGAGCACTGAGCACCCAGGACCCTGAGTACTGATCACCGAGCACCCCGAGCACTGAGCACCCAGCACCCTGAGCACTGAGCACCCAGCACCCTGAGTAATGAGCACCCAGCACCCTGAGTACTGAACACCGAGCACCCCGAGCACTGAGCACCCAGCACCCTGAGTACTGAGCACCCAGCACCCTGAATACTGAGCACCCAGCACCCTGAGTACTGAGCACCCAGTACCCTGAGCACTGAGCACAAAGCACGCTGAGTACTGAGCACTGAACACCGTGAGTACTGAGCACCGAGGACCCTGAGCACTGAGCACCCAGCACGCTGAGTACTGAGCACTGAGCACCCTGAGTACTGAGCACCTAGCACCCTGAGTACTGAGCACCCAGCACCCTGAGCACTGAGCAGCCAGAACCCTCAGCACTGAGCACCCAGCACTCCGAGCACTGAGCACCCAGCACCCTGAGCACTGAGCACCCAGCACCCCGAGTACTGAGCACCGAGCACCCCGAGCTCTGAGCACCCAGCACACTGAGTACTGAGCACCCAGTACCCTGAGTACTGAGCACCCCGAGTACTGAGCACCCAGCACCCCGAGCACTGAGCACCCAGCACCCTGAGTACTGAGAACAGATCACCCCGAGCTCTGAGCACCCAGGACCCCGAGCACTGAGTACTGAGCAGCCAGCACCCTGAGTACTGAGCACCGAGCTCCCCGAGCACTGAGCACCCAGCACCCTGAGCACTGAGCACCCAGCACCCTGAGCACTGAACACCCAGCACCCTGAGTACTGAGCACCCAGCACCCTGAGTACTGATCACCGAGCACCCCGAGCACTGAGCACCCAGCACCCTGAGTACTGAGCACCCAGCACCCTGAATACTGAGCACCCAGCACCCTGAGTACTGAGCACTCAGCACCCTGAGCAATGAGCACCCAGCACCCTGAGTACTGAGCACTGAGCACCCAGCACCCCGAGCACTGAGCACCCAGCACCCTGTGTACTGAGCACTGAGCACCCTGATTACTAAGCACCCAGCACCCTGAGTACTGAGCACCCAGGACCCTAAGCACTGAGCACCGAGCACCCCGAGCACTGAGCACTCAGCACCCTGAGCACTCAGCACCCATCACCCCGATCACTGAGCACCCAGCACCCTGAGCACTGAGCACCCAGCACACTGAGCACTGAGCACCCAGCACCCAGAGCACTGAGCACCCAGCACCCTGAGCACAGAGCACCCAGCACCCTGAGTACTGAGCACCCAGCACCCTGAGTACTGAGCACCCAGCACCCTGAGTACTGAGCACCGAGCACCCTGAGTACGGAGCACCGAGCACCCTGAGTACTGAGCACCCAGCACCCTGAGCACTGAGCACCCAGCACCCTGAGTACTGAGCACCCAGCACCCTGAGTACTGAGCACCCAGCACCCCGAGCACTGAGCACCCAGAACCCTGAGTACTGAGCACCTAGCACCCTGAGCACTGAGCACCGAGCACCCTGAGTACTGAACACCCAGCACCCTGAGCACTGAGCACTGAGCACACAGCACCCTGAGCACTGAGAACTGAGCACCCAGCACCCCGAGCACTGAGCACCCAGCACCCTGAGCACCCAGCACCCTGAGCACTGAGCACCCTGAGCACTGAGCACACTCAGCACTGAGCACTGAGCACCCAGCACCCTGAGTACTGAGCACCCAACACTCTGAGCACTGAGCACCCAGCACGCTGAGTACTGAGCACTGAGCACACAGCACCCTGAGTACAGAGCACCCAGCACCCCGAGCACTGAGCACCCAGCGCCCCGAGCGTTGAGAACCCAGCACCCTGAGCACTGAGCACTGAGCACACTGAGCACTGAGCACCCAGCACCCCGAGTACTGAGCACTGAGCACCCTGAGCACTGAGCACCCAGCACCCTGAGTACTGAGCACCCAGCACCCTGAGTACTGAGCACCCAGCACCCAGAGCACTGAGCACTGAGCACCCAGCACCTTGAGCACTGAGCACTGACCACCCAGCACCCCGAGCACTGAGCACCCAGCACCCCGGGCACTGAGCACCCAGCGCCCTGAGCACTGAGCACCCAGCACACTGAGCACTGAGCACCCAGCCCCCTGAGTACTGAGCACCCAGCACCATGAGTACTGAGCACCCAGCACCCTGAGCACTGAGCACCCTGAGGACTGAGCACCCAGCACCCTGAGCACTGAGCACCCAGCACCCTGAGTACTGAGCACCGATCACCCTGAGCACTGAGCACCCAGCACCCCGAGCACTGAGCACCCAGCACCCTGAGTACTGAGCACCCAGCACCCTGAGCACTGAGCACCCAGCACCCTGAGTACTGAGCACCCTGAGTACTGAGCACCGATCACCCTGAGCACTGAGAACCCAGCACCCTGAGTACTGAGCACCCAGCACCCTGAGCACTGAGCACCCAGCACCCTGAGCACTGAGCACCCAGCACCCTGAGTACTGAGCACCCAGCACCCTGAGTACTGAGTACCCAGCACCCTGTGCACTGAGGACCCAGCACCCTGAGTACTGAGCACCGAGCACCCTGAGTACTGAGCACCCAGCACCCTGAGTACTGAGCACACAGCACCCTGAGCACTGAGCACCCAGCACCCTGAGTACTGAGCACCCAGCACCCTGAGTACTGAGCACCCAGCACCCAGAGCACTGAGCACCCAGCACCCCGAGCATGGAGCACCCAGGACCCCGAGCACTGAGTACTGAGCACCCAGCACCCTGAGTACTGAGCACCGAGCTAACCGAGCACTGAGCACCCTGAGTACTGAGCACCCAGCACCCCGATCACTGAGCACCCAGCACCCTGAGCACTGAGCACCCAGCACCCTGAGCACTGAGCACCCAGCACCCTGAGTACTGAGCACCCAGCACGCTGAGTACTGAGCACCCAGCACCCTGAGCACTGAGCACCCAGCACCCTGAGTACTGAGCACTGAGCACCCAGCACCCCGAGCACTGAGCACCCAGCACCCTGTGTACTGAGCACTGAGCACCCTGAGTACTAAGCACCCAGCACCCTGAGTACTGAGCACCCAGCACCCTGAGCACTGAGCACCGAGCACCCCGAGCACTGAGCACCCAGCACCCTGAGCACTCAGCACCCAGCACCCCGAGCACTGAGCACCAAGCACCCTGAGCACTGAGCACCCAGCACCATGAGCACGGAGAACCCCGAGTACTGAGCACCCAGCACCCTGAGCACTGAGCACCCAGCACCTTGAGTACTGAGCACCGAGCACCTCGAGCACTAAGCACCCAGCACCCTGAGTACTGAGCACCCAGCACCCTGAGCACTGAGCACCCAGAACCCTGAGCACTGAGCACAGAGCACCCTGAGCACGGAGCACCCAGCACCCTGAGTACTGAGCACCCAACACCCAGACTACTGAGCTCCCAGCACACTGAGCACTGAGCAGCCAGCACCCTGAGTACTGAGCACCCAGCACCCTGAGTACTGAACACCCAGCACCCTGAGCACTGCGCACTGAGCACCCTGAGCACTGAGTACTGAGCACTGAGCACCCTGAGCACTGAGCACCCAGCACCCCGAGTACTGAGCACCCAGCACCCCGAGCACTGAGCACCCAGCGCCCCGAGCACTGAGCACCCAGCACCCCGAGCACTGAGCACTGAGCACCCTGAGCACTGAGCACCCAGCACCCGGAGTACTGAGCACTGAGCACCCTGAGTACTGAGCACCAAGCACCCCGAGTACTGAGCACTGAGCACCCTGAGTACTGAGCACCCAGCACCCTGAGCACTGAGCACCCAGCACCCTGAGTACTGAGCACTGAAAACCCTGAGTACTGAGCACCGAGCACCCTGAGTACTGAGCACCCAGCACCCTGATCACTGAGCACGGAGCACCCCGAGGACTGAGCACCCAGCACCCTGAGCACTGAGCACCCAACACCTTGAGTACTGAGCACCGAGCACAACGAGCACTGAGCACCCAGCACCCTGAGTACTGAGCACCCAGCACCCTGAGCACTGAGCACCCAGCTCCCTGAGCACTGAGCACGCAGCACCCCAAGCACTGAGCACCCAGCACCCTGAGCACTGAGCACAGAGCACCCTGAGCACTGAGCACCCAGCACCCTGAGTACAGAGCACCCAGCACCCTGAGTACTGAGCAACCAGCACCCTGAGCACTGAGCACTGAGCACCCAGCACCCTGAGCACTGAGCACCCAGCACCACAGCCCTGAGCACCCAGCACCCCGAGCACTGAGCACCCAGCACCCTGAGCACTGAGCACCCAGCACCCTGAGTACTGAGCAAACAGCAACCTGAGTACTGAGCACCCAGCACCCTGAGTACTGAGCAGTCAGCACCCTGAGTACTGAGCACCGAGCACACCGAGCAATGAGCACACAGCACCCTGAGCACTGAGCACCCTGAGTACTGAGCACTGAGCACAGAGCATCCTGAGTACTGAGCAGCGAGCACCCCGAGCACTGAGCACCCAGCACCCTGAGTACTGAGCACCCTGAGTACTGAGCACTGAGCACAGAGCATCCTGAGTACTGAGCACCCTGAGGACTGAGCACCCAGCACCCAGAGCACTGAGAACCCAGCACCCTGAGTACTGAGCACTGATCACCCTGAGCACTGAGCACCCAGCACCCCGAGCACTGAGCACCCAGCACCCTGAGTACTGAGCACCCAGCACCCTGAGCACTGAGCAGCGAGCACCCTGAGTACTGAACACCCAGCACCCTGAGCACTCAGCACTGAGCACCCAGCACCCTGAGCACTGAGCCCTGAGCACCCAGCACCCCGAGCACTGAGCACCCAGCACCCTGAGCACCCAGCACCCTGAGCACTGAGCACCCTGAGCACTGAGCACCCTGAGCACTGAGCACTGAGCACCCAGCACCCTGAGTACTGAGCACCCAACACTCTGAGCACTGAGCACCCAGCACGCTGAGTACTGAGCACTGAGCACACAGCACCCTGAGTACTGAGCACCCAGCACCCCGAGCACTGAGCACCCAGCGCCCCGAGCACTGAGCACCCAGCACCCTGAGCACTGAGCACTGAGAACACTGAGCACTGAGAACCCTGAGTACTGAGCACCCAGCACCCTGAGCACTGAGAACCCTGAGTACTGAGCACCGAGCACCCTGAGTACTGAGTACCCAGCCCCCTGAGCACTGAGCACGGAGCAGCCCGAGGACTGTGCACCCCGCACCCTGAGCACTGAGCACCCAGCACCTTGAGTACTGAGCACCGAGCACCCCGAGCACTGAGCACCCAGCACCCTGAGTACTGAGCACCCAACACCCAGAGTACTGAGCACCCAGCACCCTGATCACTGAGCACCCAGCACCCTGAGTACTGAGCACCCAGCACCGTGAGTACTGAGCACCCAGCACCCTGAGCACTGAGCACTGAGCACCCAGCACCCTGAGCACTGAGCACTGACCACCCAGCACCCCGAGCACTGAGCACCCAGCACCCCGAGCACTGAGCACCCAGCGCCCTGAGCACTGAGCACCCAGCACCCTGAGCACTGAGCACCCAGCCCCCTGAGTACTGAGCACCCAGCACCATGAGTACTGAGCACCCAGCACCCTGAGTACTGAGCACCGAGCACCCCGAGCACTGAGCACCCAGCACCCTGAGCACTGAGCACCCTGAGGACTGAGCACCCAGCACCCTGAGCACCGAGCACACCGAGCACTGAGCACCCAGCACCCTGAGCACTGAGCACCCTGAGCACTGAGCACCCAGCACACCGAGCACTGAGCACCCAGCACCCTGAGTACTGAGCACCCAGCACCCTGAGCACTGAGCACCCAGCACCCTGAGTACTGAGCACCCTGAGTACTGAGCACCGATCACCCTGAGCACTGAGCACCCAGCACCCTGAGTACTGAGCACCCAGCAACCTGAGCACTGAGCACCCAGCACCCTGAGCACTGAGCACCCAGCACCCTGAGTACTGAGCACCCAGAACCCTGAGTACTGAGTACAAAGCACCCTGAGCACTGAGCACCCAGCACCCTGAGTACTGAGCACCGAGCACACTAAGTACTGAGCACCAAGCACCCTGAGTACTGAGCACACAGCACCCTGAGCACTGAGCACCCAGCACCCTGAGTACTGAGCACCCAGCACCCTGAGTACTGAGCACACAGCACCCTGAGTACTGAGCACCCAGCACCCTGAGTACTGAGCACCCAGCACCCTGAGTACTGAGCACCGAGCACCCCGAGCACTGAGCAACCAGCACCCTGAGTACTGAGCACTGAGCACCCTGAGTACTGAGCACCGAACACCCTGAGTACTGAGCACCCAGCACCCTGAGGACTGAGCACCCAGCACCCTGAACACTGAGCACCCAGCACCCTGAGTACTGAGCCCCCAGCACCCTGAGTACTGAGCACCCAGCACCCTGAGCACTGAGCACCCAGCACCCCGAGCACTGAGCACCCAGCACCCCGAGCACTAAGCACCCAGCACCCCGAGCACTGAGCACCCTGTACCCTGAGTACTGAGCACAGAGCACCCTGAGCACTGAGCACCCAGCACCCTGAGTACTGAGCACCCAGCACCCTGAGTACTGAGCAACCAGCACCCTGAGCACTGAGCACTGAGCACCCAGCACCCTGAGCACTGAGCACTGAGCACCCAGCACCACAGCCCTGAGCACGCAGCACCCCGAGCACTGAGCACCCAGCACCCTGAGCACTGAGCACCCAGCACCCTGAGTACTGAGCAACCAGCAACCTGAGTACTGAGCACCCAGCACCCTGAGTACTGAGCACACAGCACCCTGAGTACTGAGCAACCAGCACCCTGAGCACTGAGCACTGAGCACCCAGCACCCTGAGCACTGAGCACCCAGCACCACAGCCCTGAGCACCCAGCACCCCGAGCACTGAGCACCCAGCCCCCTGAGCACTGAGCACCCAGCACCCTGAGTACTGAGCAACCAGCAACCTGAGTACTGAGCACCCAGCACCCTGAGTACTGAGCAGTCAGCACCCTGAGTACTGAGCACCGAGCACACCGAGCAATGAGCACCCAGCACCCTGAGCACTGAGCACCCGGAGGACTGAGCACCCAGCACCCTGAGCACTGAGCACCGATCACTCTGAGCAGTGAGCACCCAGCACCCCGAGCACTGAGCACCCAGCACCCTGAGTACTGAGCACCCAGCACCCCGAGTACTGAGCACCCAGCACCCTGAGTACTGAGCACCCAGCACCCCGAGCACTGAGCACCCAGCACCCTGAGTACTGAGCACCCTGAGTACTGAGCACTGAGCACAGAGCCTCCTGAGTACTGAGCACCCTGAGGACTGAGCACCCAGCACCCAGAGCACTGAGAACCCAGCACCCTGAGTACTGAGCACTGATCACCCTGAGCACTGAGCACCCACCACCCCGAGCACTGAGCACCCAGCACCCTGAGTACTGAGCACCCAGCACCCTGAGCACTGAGCAGCGAGCACCTTGAGTACTGAACACCCAGCACCCTGAGCACTCAGCACTGAGCACCCAGCACCCTGAGCACTGAGCACTGAGCACCCAGCACCCCGAGCACTGAGCACCCAGCACCCTGAGCACCCAGCACCCTGAGCACTGAGCACCCTGAGCACTGAGCACCCTGAGCACTGAGCACTGAGCACCCAGCACCCTGAGTACTGAGCACCCAACACTCTGAGCACTGAGCACCCAGCACGCTGAGTACTGAGCACTGAGCACACAGCACCCTGAGTACTGAGCACCCAGCACCCCGAGCACTGAGCACCCAGCGCCCCGAGCACTGAGCACCCAGCACCCCGAGCACTGAGCACTGAGCACACTGAGCACTGAGAACCCTGAGTACTGAGCACCCAGCACCCTGAGCACTGAGAACCCTGAGTACTGAGCACCGAGCACCCTGAGTACTGAGTACCCAGCCCCCTGAGCACTGAGCACGGAGCAGCCCGAGGACTGAGCACCCCGCACCCTGAGCACTGAGCACCCAGCACCTTGAGTACTGAGCACCGAGCACCCCGAGCACTGAGCACCCAGCACCCTGAGTACTGAGCACCCAACACCCAGAGTACTGAGCACCCAGCACCCTGATCACTGAGCACCCAGCACCCTGAGTACTGAGCACCCAGCACCCTGAGTACTGAGCACCCAGCACCCTGAGCACTGAGCACTGAGCACCCAGCACCCTGAGCACTGAGCACTGACCACCCAGCACCCCGAGCACTGAGCACCCAGCACCCCGAGCACTGAGCACCCAGCGCCCTGAGCACTGAGCACCCAGCACCCTGAGCACTGAGCACCCAGCGCCCTGAGTACTGAGCACCCAGCACCATGAGTACTGAGCACCCAGCACCCTGAGTACTGAGCACCGAGCACCCCGAGCACTGAGCACCCAGCACCCTGAGCACTGAGCACCCTGAGGACTGAGCACCCAGCACCCTGAGCACCGAGCACACCGAGCACTGAGCACCCAGCACCCTGAGCACTGAGCACCCTGAGCACTGAGCACCCAGCACACCGAGCACTGAGCACCCAGCACCCTGAGTACTGAGCACCCAGCACCCTGAGCACTGAGCACCCAGCACCCTGAGTACTGAGCACCCTGAGTACTGAGCACCGATCACCCTGAGCACTGAGCACCCAGCACCCTGAGTACTGAGCACCCAGCACCCTGAGCACTGAGCACCCAGCACCCTGAGCACTGAGCACCCAGCACCCTGAGTACTGAGCACCCAGAACCCTGAGTACTGAGTACAAAGCACCCTGAGCACTGAGCACCCAGCACCCTGAGTACTGAGCACCGAGCACACTAAGTACTGAGCACCAAGCACCCTGAGTACTGAGCACACAGCACCCTGAGCACTGAGCACCCAGCACCCTGAGTACTGAGCACCCAGCACCCTGAGTACTGAGCACACAGCACCCTGAGTACTGAGCACCCAGCACCCTGAGTACTGAGCACCCAGCACCCTGAGTACTGAGCACCGAGCACCCCGAGCACTGAGCAACCAGCACCCTGAGTACTGAGCACTGAGGACCCTGAGTACTGAGCACCGAACACCCTGAGTACTGAGCACCCAGCACCCTGAGGACTGAGCACCCAGCACCCTGAACACTGAGCACCCAGCACCCTGAGTACTGAGCCCCCAGCACCCTGAGTACTGAGCACCCAGCACCCTGAGCACTGAGCACCCAGCACCCCGAGCACTGAGCACCCAGCACCCCGAGCACTAAGCACCCAGCACCCCGAGCACTGAGCACCCAGCACCCTGAGTACTGAGCACAGAGCACCCTGAGCACTGAGCACCCAGCACCCTGAGTACTGAGCACCCAGCACCCTGAGTACTGAGCAACCAGCACCCTGAGCACTGAGCACTGAGCACCCAGCACCCTGAGCACTGAGCACTGAGCACCCAGCACCACAGCCCTGAGCACCCAGCACCCCGAGCACTGAGCACCCAGCACCCTGAGCACTGAGCACCCAGCACCCTGAGTACTGAGCAACCAGCAACCTGAGTACTGAGCACCCAGCACCCTGAGTACTGAGCACTCAGCACCCTGAGTACTGAGCACCGAGCACACCGAGCAATGAGCACCCAGCACCCTGAGCACTGAGCACCCGGAGGACTGAGCAGCCAGCACCCTGAGATCTGAGCACCAATCACTCTGAGCAGTGAGCACCCAGCACCCCGAGCACTGAGCACCCAGCACCCTGAGTACTGAGCACCCAGCACCCCGAGTACTGAGCACCCAGCACCCTGAGTACTGAGCACCCAGCACCCCGAGCACTGAGCACCCAGCACCCTGAGTACTGAGCACCCTGAGTACTGAGCACTGAGCACAGAGCATCCTGAGTACTGAGCACCCTGAGGACTGAGCACCCAGCACCCAGAGAACTGAGAACCCAGCACCCTGAGTACTGAGCACTGATCACCCTGAGCACTGAGCACCCAGCACCCCGAGCACTGAGCACCCAGCACCCTGAGTACTGAGCACCCAGCACCCTGAGCACTGAGCACCGAGCACCCTGAGTACTGAACACCCAGCACCCTGAGCACTCAGCACTGAGCACCCAGCACCCTGAGCACTGAGCACTGAGCACCCAGCACCCCGAGCACTGAGCACCCAGCACCCTGAGCACCCAGCACCCTGAGCACTGAGCACCCTGAGCACTGAGCACCCTGAGCACTGAGCACTGAGCACCCAGCACCCTGAGTACTGAGCACCCAACACTCTGAGCACTGAGCACCCAGCACGCTGAGTACTGAGCACTGAGCACACAGCACCCTGAGTACTGAGCACCCAGCACCCCGAGCACTGAGCACCCAGCGCCCCGAGCACTGAGCACCCAGCACCCCGAGCACTGAGCACTGAGCACACTGAGCACTGAGCACCCAGCACCCCGAGTACTGAGCACTGAGCGCCCTGAGTACTGAGCACCCAGCACCCCGAGTACTGAGCACTGAGCACCCTGAGTACTGAGCACCCAGCACCCTGAGCACTGAGAACCCTGAGTACTGAGCACCGAGCACCCTGAGTACTGAGCACCCAGCCCCCTGAGCACTGAGCACGGAGCACCCCGAGGACTGAGCACCCCGCACCCTGAGCACTGAGCACCCAGCACCTTGAGTACTGAGCACCGAGCACCCCGAGCACTGAGCACCCAGCACCCTGAGTACTGAGCACCCAACACCCAGAGTACTGAGCACCCAGCACCCTGATCACTGAGCACCCAGCACCCTGAGTACTGAGCACCCAGCACCATGAGTACTGAGCACCCAGCACCCTGAGTACTGAGCACCGAGCACCCCGAGCACTGAGCACCCAGCACCCTGAGCACTGAGCACCCTGAGGACTGAGCACCCAGCACCCTGAGCACCGAGCACACCGAGCACTGAGCACCCAGCACCCTGAGCACTGAGCACCCTGAGCACTGAGCACCCAGCACACCGAGCACTGAGCACCCAGCACCCTGAGTACTGAGCACCCAGCACCCTGAGCACTGAGCACCCAGCACCCTGAGTACTGAGCACCCTGAGTACTGAGCACCGATCACCCTGAGTACTGAGCACCCAGCACCCTGAGTACTGAGCACCCAGCAACCTGAGCACTGAGCACCCAGCACCCTGAGCACTGAGCACCCAGCACCCTGAGTACTGAGCACCCAGAACCCTGAGTACTGAGTACAAAGCACCCTGAGCACTGAGCACCCAGCACCCTGAGTACTGAGCACCGAGCACACTAAGTACTGAGCACCAAGCACCCTGAGTACTGAGCACACAGCACCCTGAGCACTGAGCACCCAGCACCCTGAGTACTGAGCACCCAGCACCCTGAGTACTGAGCACACAGCACCCTGAGTACTGAGCACCCAGCACCCTGAGTACTGAGCACCCAGCACCCTGAGTACTGAGCACCGAGCACCCCGAGCACTGAGCAACCAGCACCCTGAGTACTGAGCACTGAGCACCCTGAGTACTGAGCACCGAACACCCTGAGTACTGAGCACCCAGCACCCTGAGGACTGAGCACCCAGCACCCTGAACACTGAGCACCCAGCACCCTGAGTACTGAGCCCCCAGCACCCTGAGTACTGAGCACCCAGCACCCTGAGCACTGAGCACCCAGCACCCCGAGCACTGAGCACCCAGCACCCCGAGCACTAAGCACCCAGCACCCCGAGCACTGAGCACCCTGCACCCTGAGTACTGAGCACAGAGCACCCTGAGCACTGAGCACCCAGCACCCTGAGTACTGAGCACCCAGCACCCTGAGTACTGAGCAACCAGCACCCTGAGCACTGAGCACTGAGCACCCAGCACCCTGAGCACTGAGCACTGAGCACCCAGCACCACAGCCCTGAGCACGCAGCACCCCGAGCACTGAGCACCCAGCACCCTGAGCACTGAGCACCCAGCACCCTGAGTACTGAGCAACCAGCAACCTGAGTACTGAGCACCCAGCACCCTGAGTACTGAGCACACAGCACCCTGAGTACTGAGCAACCAGCACCCTGAGCACTGAGCACTGAGCACCCAGCACCCTGAGCACTGAGCACCCAGCACCACAGCCCTGAGCACCCAGCACCCCGAGCACTGAGCACCCAGCCCCCTGAGCACTGAGCACCCAGCACCCTGAGTACTGAGCAACCAGCAACCTGAGTACTGAGCACCCAGCACCCTGAGTACTGAGCAGTCAGCACCCTGAGTACTGAGCACCGAGCACACCGAGCAATGAGCACCCAGCACCCTGAGCACTGAGCACCCGGAGGACTGAGCACCCAGCACCCTGAGCACTGAGCACCGATCACTCTGAGCAGTGAGCACCCAGCACCCCGAGCACTGAGCACCCAGCACCCTGAGTACTGAGCACCCAGCACCCCGAGTACTGAGCAACCAGCACCCTGAGTACTGAGCACCCAGCACCCCGAGCACTGAGCACCCAGCACCCTGAGTACTGAGCACCCTGAGTACTGAGCACTGAGCACAGAGCCTCCTGAGTACTGAGCACCCTGAGGACTGAGCACCCAGCACCCAGAGCACTGAGAACCCAGCACCCTGAGTACTGAGCACTGATCACCCTGAGCACTGAGCACCCACCACCCCGAGCACTGAGCACCCAGCACCCTGAGTACTGAGCACCCAGCACCCTGAGCACTGAGCAGCGAGCACCTTGAGTACTGAACACCCAGCACCCTGAGCACTCAGCACTGAGCACCCAGCACCCTGAGCACTGAGCACTGAGCACCCAGCACCCCGAGCACTGAGCACCCAGCACCCTGAGCACCCAGCACCCTGAGCACTGAGCACCCTGAGCACTGAGCACCCTGAGCACTGAGCACTGAGCACCCAGCACCCTGAGTACTGAGCACCCAACACTCTGAGCACTGAGCACCCAGCACGCTGAGTACTGAGCACTGAGCACACAGCACCCTGAGTACTGAGCACCCAGCACCCCGAGCACTGAGCACCCAGCGCCCCGAGCACTGAGCACCCAGCACCCCGAGCACTGAGCACTGAGCACACTGAGCACTGAGAACCCTGAGTACTGAGCACCCAGCACCCTGAGCACTGAGAACCCTGAGTACTGAGCACCGAGCACCCTGAGTACTGAGTACCCAGCCCCCTGAGCACTGAGCACGGAGCAGCCCGAGGACTGAGCACCCCGCACCCTGAGCACTGAGCACCCAGCACCTTGAGTACTGAGCACCGAGCACCCCGAGCACTGAGCACCCAGCACCCTGAGTACTGAGCACCCAACACCCAGAGTACTGAGCACCCAGCACCCTGATCACTGAGCACCCAGCACCCTGAGTACTGAGCACCCAGCACCCTGAGTACTGAGCACCCAGCACCCTGAGCACTGAGCACTGACCACCCAGCACCCTGAGCACTGAGCACTGACCACCCAGCACCCCGAGCACTGAGCACCCAGCACCCCGAGCACTGAGCACCCAGCGCCCTGAGCACTGAGCACCCAGCACCCTGAGCACTGAGCACCCAGCGCCCTGAGTACTGAGCACCCAGCACCATGAGTACTGAGCACCCAGCACCCTGAGTACTGAGCACCGAGCACCCCGAGCACTGAGCACCCAGCACCCTGAGCACTGAGCACCCTGAGGACTGAGCACCCAGCACCCTGAGCACCGAGCACACCGAGCACTGAGCACCCAGCACCCTGAGCACTGAGCACCCTGAGCACTGAGCACCCAGCACACCGAGCACTGAGCACCCAGCACCCTGAGTACTGAGCACCCAGCACCCTGAGCACTGAGCACCCAGCACCCTGAGTACTGAGCACCCTGAGTACTGAGCACCGATCACCCTGAGCACTGAGCACCCAGCACCCTGAGTACTGAGCACCCAGCACCCTGAGCACTGAGCACCCAGCACCCTGAGCACTGAGCACCCAGCACCCTGAGTACTGAGCACCCAGAACCCTGAGTACTGAGTACAAAGCACCCTGAGCACTGAGCACCCAGCACCCTGAGTACTGAGCACCGAGCACACTAAGTACTGAGCACCAAGCACCCTGAGTACTGAGCACAGAGCACCCTGAGCACTGAGCACCCAGCACCCTGAGTACTGAGCACCCAGCACCCTGAGTACTGAGCACACAGCACCCTGAGTACTGAGCACCCAGCACCCTGAGTACTGAGCACCCAGCACCCTGAGTACTGAGCACCGAGCACCCCGAGCACTGAGCAACCAGCACCCTGAGTACTGAGCACTGAGGACCCTGAGTACTGAGCACCGAACACCCTGAGTACTGAGCACCCAGCACCCTGAGGACTGAGCACCCAGCACCCTGAACACTGAGCACCCAGCACCCTGAGTACTGAGCCCCCAGCACCCTGAGTACTGAGCACCCAGCACCCTGAGCACTGAGCACCCAGCACCCCGAGCACTGAGCACCCAGCACCCCGAGCACTAAGCACCCAGCACCCCGAGCACTGAGCACCCAGCACCCTGAGTACTGAGCACAGAGCACCCTGAGCACTGAGCACCCAGCACCCTGAGTACTGAGCACCCAGCACCCTGAGTACTGAGCAACCAGCACCCTGAGCACTGAGCACTGAGCACCCAGCACCCTGAGCACTGAGCACTGAGCACCCAGCACCAGAGCCCTGAGCACCCAGCACCCCGAGCACTGAGCACCCAGCACCCTGAGCACTGAGCACCCAGCACCCTGAGTACTGAGCAACCAGCAACCTGAGTACTGAGCACCCAGCACCCTGAGTACTGAGCACTCAGCACCCTGAGTACTGAGCACCGAGCACACCGAGCAATGAGCACCCAGCACCCTGAGCACTGAGCACCCGGAGGACTGAGCACCCAGCACCCTGAGATCTGAGCACCAATCACTCTGAGCAGTGAGCACCCAGCACCCCGAGCACTGAGCACCCAGCACCCTGAGTACTGAGCACCCAGCACCCCGAGTACTGAGCACCCAGCACCCTGAGTACTGAGCACCCAGCACCCCGAGCACTGAGCACCCAGCACCCTGAGTACTGAGCACCCTGAGTACTGAGCACTGAGCACAGAGCATCCTGAGTACTGAGCACCCTGAGGACTGAGCACCCAGCACCCAGAGAACTGAGAACCCAGCACCCTGAGTACTGAGCACTGATCACCCTGAGCACTGAGCACCCAGCACCCCGAGCACTGAGCACCCAGCACCCTGAGTACTGAGCACCCAGCACCCTGAGCACTGAGCACCGAGCACCCTGAGTACTGAACACCCAGCACCCTGAGCACTCAGCACTGAGCACCCAGCACCCTGAGCACTGAGCACTGAGCACCCAGCACCCCGAGCACTGAGCACCCAGCACCCTGAGCACCCAGCACCCTGAGCACTGAGCACCCTGAGCACTGAGCACCCTGAGCACTGAGCACTGAGCACCCAGCACCCTGAGTACTGAGCACACAACACTCTGAGCACTGAGCACCCAGCACGCTGAGTACTGAGCACTGAGCACACAGCACCCTGAGTACTGAGCACTGACCACCCAGCACCCCGAGCACTGAGCACCCAGCACCCCGAGCACTGAGCACCCAGCGCCCCGAGCACTGAGCACCCAGCGCCCTGAGCAATGAGCACCCAGCACCCTGAGCACTGAGCACCCAGCACCCTGAGCACTGAGCACCCAGCGCCCCGAGCACTGAGCACCCAGCACCCCGAGCACTGAGCACTGAGCACACTGAGCACTGAGCACCCAGCACCCCGAGTACTGAGCACTGAGCGCCCTGAGTACTGAGCACCCAGCACCCCGAGTACTGAGCACTGAGCACCCTTAGTACTGAGCACCCAGCACCCTGAGCACTGAGAACCCTGAGTACTGAGCACCGAGCACCCTGAGTACTGAGCACCCAGCCCCCTGAGCACTGAGCACGGAGCACCCCGAGGACTGAGCACCCGGCACCCTGAGCACTGAGCACCCAGCACCTTGAGTACTGAGCACCGAGCACCCCGAGCACTGAGCACCCAGCACCCTGAGTACTGAGCACCCAACACCCAGATTACTGAGCACCCAGCACCCTGATCACTGAGCACCCAGCACCCTGAGTACTGAGCACCCAGCACCCTGAGAACTGAGCACCCAGCACCCTGAGCACTGAGCACTGAGCACCCAGCACCCTGAGCACTGAGCACTGACCACCCAGCACCCCGAGCACTGAGCACCCAGCACCCCGAGCACTGAGCACCCAGCGCCCTGAGCACTGAGCACCCAGCACCCTGAGTACTGAGCACCGAGCACCCCGAGCACTGAGCACCCAGCACCCTGAGCACTGAGCACCCTGAGGACTGAGCACCCAGCACCCTGAGCACCGAGCACCCCGAGCACTGAGCACCCAGCACCCTGAGCACTGAGCACCCTGAGCACTGAGCACCCAGCACACCGAGCACTGAGCACCCAGCACCCTGAGTACTGAGCACCCAGCACCCTGAGCACTGAGCACCCAGCACCCTGAGTACTGAGCACCCTGAGTACTGAGCACCGATCACCCTGAGCACTGAGCACCCAGCACCCTGAGTACTGAGCACCCAGCACCCTGAGCACTGAGCACCCAGAACCCTGAGCACTGAGCACCCAGCACCCTGAGTACTGAGCACCCAGAACCCTGAGTACTGAGTACAAAGCACCCTGAGCACTGAGCACCCAGCACCCTGAGTACTGAGCACCGAGCACACTAAGTACTGAGCACCAAGCACCCTGAGTACTGAGCACCCAGCACCCTGAGCACTGAGCACCCAGCACCCTGAGTACTGAGCACCCAGCACCCTGAGTACTAAGCACCCAGCACCCTGAGTACTGAGCACCCAGCACCCTGAGTACTGAGCACCCAGCACCCTGAGTACTGAGCACCGAGCACCCCGAGCACTGAGCAACCAGCACCCTGAGTTCTGAGCACTGAGCACCCTGAGTACTGAGCACCGAACACCCTGAGTACTGAGCACCCAGCACCCTGAGGACTGAGCACCCAGCACCCTGAACACTGAGCACCCAGCACCCTGAGTACTGAGCCCCCAGAACCCTGAGTAATGAGCACCCAGCACCCTGAGCACTGAGCACCCAGCACCCTGAGCACTGAGCACCCAGCACCCCGAGCACTGAGCACCCAGCACCCCGAGCACTGAGCACCCAGCACCCTGAGCACTGAGCACCCAGCACCCTGAGCACTGAGCACCCAGCACCCTGAGTACTGAGTACTCAGCACCCTGAGCACTGAGCACCCAGCACCCTGAGTACTGATCACCGAGCACCCCGAGCACTGAGCACCCAGCACCCTGAGTACTGAGCACCCAGCACCCTGAGCACTGAGCACCCAGCACCCTGAGTACTGAGTACTCAGCACCCTGAGCACTGAGCACCCAGCACCCTGAGTACTGATCACCGAGCACCCCGAGCACTGAGCACCCAGCACCCTGAGTACTGAGCACCCAGCACCCTGAGTACTGAGCACTGAGCACCCTGAGTACTGAGCACCGAGGACCCTGAGCACTGAGCACCCAGCACCCTGAGTACTGAGCACTGAGCACCCTGAGTACTGAGCACCTAGCACCCTGAATACTGAGCACACAGCACCCTGAGTACTGAGCAGCCAGCACCCTCAGCACTGAGCACACAGCACCCCGAGCACTGAGCACCCAGCACCCTGAGCACTGAGCACCCAGCACCCCGAGTACTGAGCACCCAGCACCCTGAGTACTGAGCACCCAGTACCCTGAGTACTGAGCACGCCGAGTACTGAGCACCCAGCACCCCGAGCACTGAGCACCCAGCACCCTGAGTACTGAGAACAGATCACCCTGAGTACTGAGCACCCAGCACCCTGAGTACTGAGCCCCCAGCACCCTGAGTACTGAGCACCCAGCAACCCGAGCACTGAGCACCCAGCACCCCGAGAATGAGCACCCAGCACCCTGAGTACTGAGAACCGAGCACCCTGAGTACTGAGCATCCAGCACACTGAGTACTGACCCCCCAGCACCCTGAGCACTGAGCACCCAGCACACCGAGCACTGAGCAGCCAGCACCGCGAGAATGAGCACCCAGCACACTGAGTACTGAGCACCCAGCACCCCGAGCACGGAGCACCCAGGACCCCGAGCACTGAGTACTGAGCACCCAGCACCCTGAGTACTGAGCACCGAGCTCCCCGAGCACTGAGCACCCAGCACCCTGAGCACTGAGCACCCAGCACCCTGAGCACTGAGCACCCAGCACCCTGAGCACTGAGCACCCAGCACCCTGAGCACTGAGCACCCAGCACCGAGAGCACTGAGCACCCAGCACCCTGAGTACTGAGCACCCTGAGTACTGAGCACCGATCACCCTGAGCACTGAGCACCCAGCACCCTGAGTACTGAGCACCCAGCACCCTGAGCATTGAGCACCCAGCACCCTGAGTACTGAGCACCCAGAACCCTGAGTACTGAGTACAAAGCACCCTGAGCACTGAGCACCCAGCACCCTGAGTACTGAGCACGGAGCACCCTGAGTACTGAGCACCCAGCACCCTGAGTACTGAGCACCCAGCACCCTGAGCACTGAGCACCCAGCACCCTGAGTACTGAGCACCCAGCACCCTGAGTACTGAGCACTGATCAGCCTGAGCACTGAGCACCCAGCACCCCAGGCACTGAGCACCCAGCACCCTGAGTACTGAGCACCTAGCACCCTGAGCACTGAGCACCGAGCACCCTGAGTACTGAACACCCAGCACCCTGAGCACTGAGCACTGAGCACCCAGCACCCCGAGCACTGATCACCCAGCACCCTGCGCACCCAGCACCCTGAGCACTGAGCACCCTGAGTACTGAGCACCCAGCACCCTGAGCACTGAGCACACAGCACCCTGAGTACTGAGCACCCTGAGTACTGAGCACTGATCACCCTGAGCACTGAGCACCCAGCACCCTGAGTACTGAGCACACAGCACCCTGAGCACTGAGCACCCAGCACCCCGAGCACTGAGCACCCAGCACCCTAAGCACTGAGCACCCAGCATCCTGAGCACTGAGTACTGGGCACCCAGAACCCTGAGCACTGAGCACCCAGCACCCTGAGCACTGAGCACCCAGCACCCTGAGCACTGAGCACCCAGCACCCTGAGTACTGAGCACCCAGCACCCTGAGTACTGAGCACCCAGACCCCGAGCACTGAGCACCCAGCACCCCTAGCACTGTGCACCTAGCACCCTGAGTACTGAGAACCCAGCACCCTGAGTACCCAGCACCCTGAGTACTGAGCACCCAGCAAACTGAGTACTGAGCACCCAGACCCCGAGCACTGAGCACCCAGCACCCCTAGCACTGTGCACCTAGCACCCTGAGTACTGAGAACCCAGCACCCTGAGTACTGAGCAACCAGCACCCTGAGCACTGAGCACCCTGCAGCCCGAGCACTGAGCATCCAGCATCCTGAGCACTGAGTACTGGGCACCCAGCACCCTGAGCACTGAGCACCCAGCACCCTGAGCACTGAGCACCCAGCACCCTGAGTACTGAGCACCCAGCACCCCAAGCACTGAGCACCGAGCACCCTGAGTACTGAGCACCCAGCACGCTGAGCACTGAGCACCCAGCACCCCGAGTACTGAGCACATAGCACCCTGAGTACTGAGCACCCAGCACCCTGAGTACTGAGCACCCTGAGTACTGAGCACCCTGCACCCTGAGTACTGAGCACTGAGCACCCAGCACCCCGAGTACTGAGCACCCAGCACCCTGAGCACTGAGCACCCAGCACCCTGAGTACTGAGCACCCAGCACCCCAAGCACTGATCACCGAGCACCCTGAGTACTGAACACCCAGCACGCTGAGCACTGAGCACCCAGCACCCCGAGTACTGAGCACCCAGCACCCTGAGTACTGAGCACCGAGCACCCAGAGTACTGAGCAACCTGAGTACTGAGCACCCAGCACCCTGAGCACTGAGCACCCAGCACCCTGAGCACTGAGCACCCAACGTACTGAGCACCGAGCACCCCGAGCACTGAGCACCCAGCACTGAGCACCCAGCACCCTGACCACTGAGCACCCAGCACCCTGCGTACTGAGCACCCAGCACCCTGAGCACTGAGCACCCAGCACCCTGAGCACTGAGCACCCAGCACCCTGAGTACTGAGCACCCAGCACCCCAAACACGGAGCACCGAGCACCCGGAGAACTGAGCACCGAGCACCCTGAGTACTGAGCACCCAGCACCATGAGTACTGAGCACCGAGCACCCAGAGTACTGAGCAACCTGAGTACTGAGCACCCAGCACCCCGAGAATGAGCACCCAGCACCATGAGTACTGAGCACCGAGCACCCTGAGCACTGAGCACCCAGCACCCTGAGCACTGAACACCAAGCACCCTGAGTACTGAGCACCCAGCACCCCAATCACTGAGCACCCAGCACCCTGAGTACTGAGCACCCTGAACGCTGAGCACTGAGCACCCAGCACCCAGAGTACTGAGCACCCAGCACCCTGAGTACTGAGCACCCAGCACACTGAGTACTGAGCACCCAGCACCCCGAGCACTGAGCACCCAGCACCCTGAGCACTGAGCACCCAGCACCCTGACTACTGAGCATCAAGCACCCTGAGCACTGAGCACCCAGCACCCTGAGCACTGAGCACCCAGCACCCTGAGCACTGAGCACCCAACGTACTGAGCACCGAGCACCCCGAGCACTGAGCACCCAGCACTGAGCACCCAGCACCCTGAGTACTGAGCACCCAGCACCCTGAGTACTGAGCACCGAGCACCCCGAGCACTGAGCACCCAGCACCCTGAGTACTGAGCACCCAGCACCCTGAGTACTGAGCACTGAGCACTGAGCACCCTGAGTACTGAGCACCCAGCACCCTGAGCACTGAGCACCCAGCACCCTGAGCACTGAGCACCCAGCACCCTGAGTACTGAGCACCCAGCACCCTGAGTACTGAGCACCCAGCACCCTGAGCACTGAGCCCCCAGCACCCTGAGCACTGAGCACCCAGCACCCTGAGTACTAAGCACCCAGCACCCTGAGTACTGAGCACCCAGCACCCTGAGCACTGAGCACCCAGCACCCTGAGCGCTGAGCACCCAGCACCCCAAGCACTGCGCACCCAGCACCCTGAGTACTGAGCACCCTGAGTACTGAGCACCCAGCACCCTGAGCACTGAGCACCCAGCACCCTGAGTACTGAGCACCCTGAGTACTGAGCACCCAGCACCCTGAGTACTGAGCACCCTGAGTACTGAGCACCCAGCACCCTGAGCACTGAGCACCCAGCACCCTGAGTACTGAGCACCCAGCACCCTGAGCACTGAGCACCCAGCACCCTCAGTACTGAGCACCCAGCACCCTGAGTTCTTAGCACCCAGCAGCCTGAACACTGAGCACCCAGCAACCTGAGTACTGAGCACCGAGCACCCTGAATACTGAGCACCCAGCACCCTGAGTACTGAGCACCCAGCACCCTGAGTACTGAGCACCGAGCACTCCGAGCACTGAGCACAAAGCACCCTGAGTACTGAGCACCCTGCACCCTGAGTACTGAGCACTGAGCACCCAGCACCCCGAGTACTGAGCACCCAGCACCCTGAGCACTGAGCACCCAGCACCGTGAGTACTGAGCACCCAGCACACTGAGTACTGAGCACCCAGCACCCCGAGCACTGAGCACCCAGCACCCTGAGCACTGAGCACCCAGCACCCTGAGTACTGAGCATCAAGCACCCTGAGCACTGAGCACCCAGCACCCTGAGCACTGAGCACCCAGCACCGTGAGCACTGAGCACCCAGCACTGAGCACCCAGCACCCTGAGTACTGAACACCCAGCACACTGAGTACTGAGCCCCGCACACCCCGAGCACTGAGCACCGGACACCCTGAGCACTGAGCACCCAGCACCATGAGTACTGAGCACCCAGCACCCTGAGTACTGAGCACTGAGCACTGAGCACCCTGAGCACTGAGAACCCTGAGCACTGAGCACCCAGCATCCTGAGCACTCAGTACTGAGCACCCAGCACCCTGAGCACTGAGCACCCAGCACCCTGAGCACTGAGCACCCTGCACCCTGAGTACTGAGCACCCAGCACCCCAAACACTGAGCACCGAGCACCCTGAGAACTGAGCACCGAGCACCCTGAGTACTGAGCACCCAGCACCATGAGTACTGAGCACCGAGCACCCAGAGTACTGAGCAACCTGAGTCCTGAGCACCCAGCACCCCGAGAATGAGCACCCAGCACCATGAGTACTGAGCACCGAGCACCTTGAGCACTGAGCACCCAGCACCCTGAGTACTGAGCACCAAGCACCCTGAGTACTGAGCACCCAGCACCCTGAGTACTGAGCACCCAGCACCCTGAGTTCTGAGCACCCAGGACCCTTAGCACTGAGCACAATGAGTACTGAGCACCAAGCACCCTGAGCACTGAGGACCCAGCACCCTGAGTACTGAGCACCCAGCACCCTGAGCACTGAGGACCCAGCACCCCGAGCACTGAGCACCCAGAACCCTGATTACTGAGCACCCAGCACCCCGAGCACTGAGCACCGGGCACCCCGAGCACTGAGCACCCAGCACGCTGAGTACTGAGCACAGAGCACCCTGAGTACTGAGCACTGAGCACTGAGCACCCTGAGCACTGAGCACCCAGCACCCTGAGCACTGAGCACCCAGCATCCTGAGCACTGAGTACTGAGCACCCAGCAACCTGAGCACTGAGCACCCAGCACCCTGTGCACTGAACACCAAGCACCCTGAGTACTGAGCACCCAGCACCCCAAACACTGAGCACCGAGCACCCTGAGAACTGAGCACCGAGCAACCTGAGTACTGAGCACCCTGAGCACTGAGCACCCAGCATCCTGAGCACTCAGTACTGAGCACCCAGCACCCTGAGCACTGAGCACCCAGCACCCTGTGCACTGAACACCAAGCACCCTGAGTACTGAGCACCCAGCACCCAAAACACTGAGCACCGAGCACCCTGAGAACTGAGCACCGAGCACCCTGAGTACTGAGCACCCAGCACCATGAGTACTGAGCACCGAGCACCCAGAGTACTGAGCAACCTGAGTACTGAGCACCCAGCACCCCGAGAATGAGCACCCAGCACCTTGAGTACTGAGCACCGAGCACCCTGAGCACTGAGCACCCAGCACCCTGAGTACTGAGCACCAAGCACCCTGAGTACTGAGCACCCAGCACCCTGAGTACTGAGCACCCAGCACCCTGAGTTCTGAGCACCCAGGACCCTTAGCACTGAGCACAATGAGTACTGAGCACCAAGCACCCTGAGCACTGAGGACCCAGCACCCTGAGTACTGAGCACCCAGCACCCTGAGCACTGAGGACCCAGCACCCCGAGCACTGAGCACCCAGCACCCTGAGTACTGAGCACCCAGCACCCCGAGCACTGAGCACCGGGCACCCCGAGCACTGAGCACCCAGCACGCTGAGTACTGAGCACCCAACACCCTGAGTACTGAGCACTGAGCACTGAGCACCCTGAGCACTGAGCACCCAGCACCCTGAGCACTGAGCACCCAGCATCCTGAGCACTGAGTACTGAGCACCCAGCACCCTGAGCACTGAGCACCCAGCACCCTGTGCACTGAACACCCAGCACCCTGAGTACTGAGCACCCAGCACCCCAAACACTGAGCACCGAGCACCCTGAGAACTGAGCACCGAGCAACCTGAGTACTGAGCACCCAGCACCCTGAGTACTGAGCACCGAGCTCCCCGAGCACTGAGCACCCTGAGTACTGAGCACCCAGCACCCCGATCACTGAGCACCCAGCACCCTGAGCACTGAGCACCCACCACCCTGAGCACTGAGCACCCAGCTCCCTGAGTACTGAGCACCCAGCACGCTGAGTACTGAGCACCCAGCACCCTGAGCACTGAGCACCGAGCACCATGAGTACTGAGCACTGAGCACCCAGGAGCCTGTGTACTGAGCACTGAGCACCCTGAGTACTAAGCACCCAGCACTCTGAGTACTGAGCACCCAGCACCCTGAGCACTGAGCAACCAGCAGCCCGAGCAGTGAGCACCCAGCATCCTGAGCACTGAGTACTGGGCACCCAGAACCCTGAGCACTGAGCACCCAGCACCCTGAGCACTGAGCACCCAGCACCCTGAGCACTGAGCACCCAGCACCCTGAGTACTGAGCACCCAGCACCCTGAGTACTGAGCACCCAGACCCCGAGCACTGAGCACCCAGCACCCCTAGCACTGTGCACCTAGCACCCTGAGTACTGAGAACCCAGCACCCTGAGTACCCAGCACCCTGAGTACTGAGCACCCAGCAAACTGAGTACTGAGCACCCAGACCCCGAGCACTGAGCACCCAGCACCCCTAGCACTGTGCACCTAGCACCCTGAGTACTGAGAACCCAGCACCCTGAGTACTGAGCACCCAGCACCCTGAGCACTGAGCACCCTGCAGCCCGAGCACTGAGCATCCAGCATCCTGAGCACTGAGTACTGGGCACCCAGCACCCTGAGCACTGAGCACCCAGCACCCTGAGCACTGAGCACCCAGCACCCTGAGTACTGAGCACCCAGCACCCCAAGCACTGAGCACCGAGCACCCTGAGTACTGAGCACCCAGCACGCTGAGCACTGAGCACCCAGCACCCCGAGTACTGAGCACATAGCACCCTGAGTACTGAGCACCCAGCACCCTGAGTACTGAGCACCCTGAGTACTGAGCACCCTGCAACCTGAGTACTGAGCACTGAGCACCCAGCACCCCGAGTACTGAGCACCCAGCACCCTGAGCACTGAGCACCCAGCACCGTGAGTACTGAGCACCCAGCACACTGAGTACTGAGCACCCAGCACCCCGAGCACTGAGCACCCAGCACCCTGAGCACTGAGCACCCAGCACCCTGAGTACTGAGCATCAAGCACCCTGAGCACTGAGCACCCAGCACCCTGAGCACTGAGCACCCAGCACCGTGAGCACTGAGCACCCAGCACTGAGCACCCAGCACCCTGAGTACTGAACACCCAGCACACTGAGTACTGAGCCCCGCGCACCCCGAGCACTGAGCATCGGACACCCCGAGCACTGAGCACCCAGCACCCTGAGTACTGAGCACCCAGCACCCTGAGTACTGAGCACTGAGCACTGAGCACCCTAAGCACTGAGCACCCTGAGCACTGAGCACCCAGCATCCTGAGCACTCAGTACTGAGCACCCAGCACCCTGAGCACTGAGCACCCAGCACCCTGAGCACTGAGCACCCTACACCCTGAGTACTGAGCACCCAGCACCCCAAACACTGAGCACCGAGCACACTGAGAACTGAGCACCGAGCACCCTGAGTACTGAGCACCCAGCACCATGAGTACTGAGCACCGAGCACCCAGAGTACTGAGCAACCTGAGTCCTGAGCACCCAGCACCCCGAGAATGAGCACCCAGCACCATGAGTACTGAGCACCGAGCACCCTGAGCACTGAGCACCCAGCACCCTGAGTACTGAGCACCAAGCACCCTGAGTACTGAGCACCCAGCACCCTGAGTACTGAGCACCCAGCACCGTGAGTTCTGAGCACCCAGGACCCTTAGCACTGAGCACAATGAGTACTGAGCACCAAGCACCCTGAGCACTGAGGACCCAGCACCCTGATTACTGAGCACCCAGCACCCCGAGCACTGAGCACCGGGCACCCCGAGCACTGAGCACCCAGCACGCTGAGTACTGAGCACAGAGCACCCTGAGTACTGAGCACTGAGCACTGAGCACCCTGAGCACTGAGCACCCAGCACCCTGAGCACTGAGCACCCAGCATCCTGAGCACTGAGTACTGAGCACCCAGCACCCTGAGCACTGAGCACCCAGCACCCTGTGCACTGAACACCCAGCACCCTGAGTACTGAGCACCCAGCACCCCAAACACTGAGCACCGAGCACCCTGAGAACTGAGCACCGAGCAACCTGAGTACTGAGCACCCTGAGCACTGAGCACCCAGCATCCTGAGCACTCAGTACTGAGCACCCAGCACCCTGAGCACTGAGCACCCAGCACCCTGAGCACTGAGAACCCAGCACCCTGAGTACTGAGCACCCAGCACCCCAAACACTGAGCACCGAGCACCCTGAGAACTGAGCACTGAGCACCCTGAGTACTGAGCACCCAGCACCATGAGTACTGAGCACCGAGCACCCAGAGTACTGAGCAACCTGAGTACTGAGCACCCAGCACCCCGAGAATGAGCACCCAGCACCTTGAGTACTGAGCACCGAGCACCCTGAGCACTGAGCACCCAGCACCCTGAGTACTGAGCACCAAGCACCCTGAGTACTGAGCACCCAGCACCCTGAGTACTGAGCACCCAGCACCCTGTGTTCTGAGCACCCAGGACCCTTAGCACTGAGCACAATGAGTACTGAGCACCAAGCACCCTGAGCACTGAGGACCCAGCACCCTGAGTACTGAGCACCCAGCACCCTGAGCACTGAGGACCCAGCACCCCGAGCACTGAGCACCCAGCACCCTGAGTACTGAGCACCCAGCACCCCGAGCACTGAGCACCGGGCACCCCGAGCACTGAGCACCCAGCACGCTGAGTACTGAGCACAGAGCACCCTGAGTACTGAGCACTGAGCACCCAGCACCCCGAGTACTGAGCACATAGCACCCTGAGTACTGAGCACCCAGCACACTGAGTACTGAGCACCCAGCACCCCGAGCACTGAGCATCAAGCACCCTGAGCACTGAGCACCCAGCACCCTGAGCACTGAGCACCCAGCACCCTGAGCACTGAGCACCCAACGTACTGAGCACCGAGTACCCCGAGCACTGAGCACCCAGCACTGAGCACCCAGCACCCTGAGTAGTGAGCACCCAGCACCCTGAGTACTGAGCACCCAGCACCCTGAGCACTGAGCACCCAGCACTCTGAGCACTGAGCACCCAGCACCCTGAGTACTGAGCACCCAGCACCCCAAACACTGAGCACCGAGCACCCTGAGAACTGAGCACCGAGCACCCTGAGTATTGAGTACCCAGCACCATGAGTACTGAGCACCGAGCACCCAGAGTACTGAGCAACCTGAGTACTGAGCACCCAGCACCCCGAGAATGAGCACCCAGCACCATGAGTACTGAGCACCGAGCACCCTGAGCACTGAGCACCCAGCACCCGAAGCACTGAGCACCCAGCACCCTGAGCACTGAGCACCCAACGTACTGAGCACCCAGCACCCTGAGCACTGAGCACCCAGCACCGTGAGTACTGAGCACCCAGCACACTGAGTACTGAGCACCCAGCACCCCGAGCACTGAGCACCCAGCACCCTGAGCACTGAGCACCCAGCACCCTGAGTACTGAGCATCAAGCACCCTGAGCACTGAGCACCCAGCACCCTGAGCACTGAGCACCCAGCACCGTGAGCACTGAGCACCCAGCACTGAGCACCCAGCACCCTGAGTACTGAACACCCAGCACACTGAGTACTGAGCCCCGCGCACCCCGAGCACTGAGCATCGGACACCCCGAGCACTGAGCACCCAGCACCCTGAGTACTGAGCACCCAGCACCCTGAGTACTGAGCACTGAGCACTGAGCACCCTAAGCACTGAGCACCCTGAGCACTGAGCACCCAGCATCCTGAGCACTCAGTACTGAGCACCCAGCACCCTGAGCACTGAGCACCCAGCACCCTGAGCACTGAGCACCCTGCACCCTGAGTACTGAGCACCCAGCACCCCAAACACTGAGCCCCGCGCACCCCGAGCACTGAGCATCGGACACCCCGAGCACTGAGCACCCAGCACCCTGAGTACTGAGCACCCAGCACCCTGAGTACTGAGCACTGAGCACTGAGCACCCTAAGCACTGAGCACCCTGAGCACTGAGCACCCAGCATCCTGAGCACTCAGTACTGAGCACCCAGCACCCTGAGCACTGAGCACCCAGCACCCTGAGAACTGAGCACCGAGCACCCTGAGTACTGAGCACCCAGCACCATGAGTACTGAGCACCGAGCACCCAGAGTACTGAGCAACCTGAGTCCTGAGCACCCAGCACCCCGAGATTGAGCACCCAGCACCATGAGTACTGAGCACCGAGCACCCTGAGCACTGAGCACCCAGCACCCTGAGTACTGAGCACCAAGCACCCTGAGTACTGAGCACCCAGCACCCTGAGTACTGAGCACCCAGCACCCTGAGTTCTGAGCACCCAGGACCCTTAGCACTGAGCACAATGAGTACTGAGCACCAAGCACCCTGAGCACTGAGGACCCAGCACCCTGAGTACTGAGCACCCAGCACCCTGAGCACTGAGGACCCAGCACCCCGAGCACTGAGCACCCAGCACCCTGATTACTGAGCACCCAGCACCCCGAGCACTGAGCACCGGGCACCCCGAGCACTGAGCACCCAGCACGCTGAGTACTGAGCACAGAGCACCCTGAGTACTGAGCACTGAGCACTGAGCACCCTGAGCACTGAGCACCCAGCACCCTGAGCACTGAGCACCCAGCATCCTGAGCACTGAGTACTGAGCACCCAGCACCCTGAGCACTGAGCACCCAGCACCCTGTGCACTGAACACCCAGCACCCTGAGTACTGAGCACCCAGCACCCCAAACACTGAGCACCGAGCACCCTGAGAACTGAGCACCGAGCAACCTGAGTACTGAGCACCCTGAGCACTGAGCACCCAGCATCCTGAGCACTCAGTACTGAGCACCCAGCACCCTGAGCACTGAGCACCCAGCACCCTGAGCACTGAGCACCCAGCACCCTGAGTACTGAGCACCCAGCACCCCAAACACTGAGCACCGAGCACCCTGAGAACTGAGCACCGAGCACCCTGAGTACTGAGCACCCAGCACCATGAGTACTGAGCACCGAGCACCCAGAGTACTGAGCAACCTGAGTACTGAGCACCCAGCACCCCGAGAATGAGCACCCAGCACCTTGAGTACTGAGCACCGAGCACCCTGAGCACTGAGCACCCAGCACCCTGAGTACTGAGCACCAAGCACCCTGAGTACTGAGCACCCAGCACCCTGAGTACTGAGCACCCAGCACCCTGTGTTCTGAGCACCCAGGACCCTTAGCACTGAGCACAATGAGTACTGAGCACCAAGCACCCTGAGCACTGAGGACCCAGCACCCTGAGTACTGAGCACCCAGCACCCTGAGCACTGAGGACCCAGCACCCCGAGCACTGAGCACCCAGCACCCTGAGTACTGAGCACCCAGCACCCCGAGCACTGAGCACCGGGCACCCCGAGCACTGAGCACCCAGCACGCTGAGTACTGAGCACAGAGCACCCTGAGTACTGAGCACTGAGCACTGAGCACCCTGAGCACTGAGCACCCAGCACCCTGAGCACTGAGCACCCAGCATCCTGAGCACTGAGTACTGAGCACCCAGCACCCTGAGCACTGAGCACCCAGCACCCTGTGCACTGAACACCCAGCACCCTGAGTACTGAGCACCCAGCACCCCAAACACTGAGCACCGAGCACCCTGAGAACTGAGCACCGAGCAACCTGAGTACTGAGCACCCTGAGCACTGAGCACCCAGCATCCTGAGCACTCAGTACTGAGCACCCAGCACCCTGAGCACTGAGCACCCAGCACCCTGAGCACTGAGAACCCAGCACCCTGAGTACTGAGCACCCAGCACCCCAAACACTGAGCACCGAGCACCCTGAGAACTGAGCACTGAGCACCCTGAGTACTGAGCACCCAGCACCATGAGTACTGAGCACCGAGCACCCAGAGTACTGAGCAACCTGAGTACTGAGCACCCAGCACCCCGAGAATGAGCACCCAGCACCTTGAGTACTGAGCACCGAGCACCCTGAGCACTGAGCACCCAGCACCCTGAGTACTGAGCACCAAGCACCCTGAGTACTGAGCACCCAGCACCCTGAGTACTGAGCACCCAGCACCCTGTGTTCTGAGCACCCAGGACCCTTAGCACTGAGCACAATGAGTACTGAGCACCAAGCACCCTGAGCACTGAGGACCCAGCACCCTGAGTACTGAGCACCCAGCACCCTGAGCACTGAGGACCCAGCACCCCGAGCACTGAGCACCCAGCACCCTGAGTACTGAGCACCCAGCACCCCGAGCACTGAGCACCGGGCACCCCGAGCACTGAGCACCCAGCACGCTGAGTACTGAGCACAGAGCACCCTGAGTACTGAGCACTGAGCACCCAGCACCCCGAGTACTGAGCACATAGCACCCTGAGTACTGAGCACCCAGCACACTGAGTACTGAGCACCCAGCACCCCGAGCACTGAGCATCAAGCACCCTGAGCACTGAGCACCCAGCACCCTGAGCACTGAGCACCCAGCACCCTGAGCACTGAGCACCCAACGTACTGAGCACCGAGTACCCCGAGCACTGAGCACCCAGCACTGAGCACCCAGCACCCTGAGTAGTGAGCACCCAGCACCCTGAGTACTGAGCACCCAGCACCCTGAGCACTGAGCACCCAGCACTCTGAGCACTGAGCACCCAGCACCCTGAGTACTGAGCACCCAGCACCCCAAACACTGAGCACCGAGCACCCTGAGAACTGAGCACCGAGCACCCTGAGTATTGAGTACCCAGCACCATGAGTACTGAGCACCGAGCACCCAGAGTACTGAGCAACCTGAGTACTGAGCACCCAGCACCCCGAGAATGAGCACCCAGCACCATGAGTACTGAGCACCGAGCACCCTGAGCACTGAGCACCCAGCACCCGAAGCACTGAGCACCCAGCACCCTGAGCACTGAGCACCCAACGTACTGAGCACCCAGCACCCTGAGCACTGAGCACCCAGCACCGTGAGTACTGAGCACCCAGCACACTGAGTACTGAGCACCCAGCACCCCGAGCACTGAGCACCCAGCACCCTGAGCACTGAGCACCCAGCACCCTGAGTACTGAGCATCAAGCACCCTGAGCACTGAGCACCCAGCACCCTGAGCACTGAGCACCCAGCACCGTGAGCACTGAGCACCCAGCACTGAGCACCCAGCACCCTGAGTACTGAACACCCAGCACACTGAGTACTGAGCCCCGCGCACCCCGAGCACTGAGCATCGGACACCCCGAGCACTGAGCACCCAGCACCCTGAGTACTGAGCACCCAGCACCCTGAGTACTGAGCACTGAGCACTGAGCACCCTAAGCACTGAGCACCCTGAGCACTGAGCACCCAGCATCCTGAGCACTCAGTACTGAGCACCCAGCACCCTGAGCACTGAGCACCCAGCACCCTGAGCACTGAGCACCCTGCACCCTGAGTACTGAGCACCCAGCACCCCAAACACTGAGCCCCGCGCACCCCGAGCACTGAGCATCGGACACCCCGAGCACTGAGCACCCAGCACCCTGAGTACTGAGCACCCAGCACCCTGAGTACTGAGCACTGAGCACTGAGCACCCTAAGCACTGAGCACCCTGAGCACTGAGCACCCAGCATCCTGAGCACTCAGTACTGAGCACCCAGCACCCTGAGCACTGAGCACCCAGCACCCTGAGAACTGAGCACCGAGCACCCTGAGTACTGAGCACCCAGCACCATGAGTACTGAGCACCGAGCACCCAGAGTACTGAGCAACCTGAGTCCTGAGCACCCAGCACCCCGAGATTGAGCACCCAGCACCATGAGTACTGAGCACCGAGCACCCTGAGCACTGAGCACCCAGCACCCTGAGTACTGAGCACCAAGCACCCTGAGTACTGAGCACCCAGCACCCTGAGTACTGAGCACCCAGCACCCTGAGTTCTGAGCACCCAGGACCCTTAGCACTGAGCACAATGAGTACTGAGCACCAAGCACCCTGAGCACTGAGGACCCAGCACCCTGAGTACTGAGCACCCAGCACCCTGAGCACTGAGGACCCAGCACCCCGAGCACTGAGCACCCAGCACCCTGATTACTGAGCACCCAGCACCCCGAGCACTGAGCACCGGGCACCCCGAGCACTGAGCACCCAGCACGCTGAGTACTGAGCACAGAGCACCCTGAGTACTGAGCACTGAGCACTGAGCACCCTGAGCACTGAGCACCCAGCACCCTGAGCACTGAGCACCCAGCATCCTGAGCACTGAGTACTGAGCACCCAGCACCCTGAGCACTGAGCACCCAGCACCCTGTGCACTGAACACCCAGCACCCTGAGTACTGAGCACCCAGCACCCCAAACACTGAGCACCGAGCACCCTGAGAACTGAGCACCGAGCAACCTGAGTACTGAGCACCCTGAGCACTGAGCACCCAGCATCCTGAGCACTCAGTACTGAGCACCCAGCACCCTGAGCACTGAGCACCCAGCACCCTGAGCACTGAGCACCCAGCACCCTGAGTACTGAGCACCCAGCACCCCAAACACTGAGCACCGAGCACCCTGAGAACTGAGCACCGAGCACCCTGAGTACTGAGCACCCAGCACCATGAGTACTGAGCACCGAGCACCCAGAGTACTGAGCAACCTGAGTACTGAGCACCCAGCACCCCGAGAATGAGCACCCAGCACCTTGAGTACTGAGCACCGAGCACCCTGAGCACTGAGCACCCAGCACCCTGAGTACTGAGCACCAAGCACCCTGAGTACTGAGCACCCAGCACCCTGAGTACTGAGCACCCAGCACCCTGTGTTCTGAGCACCCAGGACCCTTAGCACTGAGCACAATGAGTACTGAGCACCAAGCACCCTGAGCACTGAGGACCCAGCACCCTGAGTACTGAGCACCCAGCACCCTGAGCACTGAGGACCCAGCACCCCGAGCACTGAGCACCCAGCACCCTGAGTACTGAGCACCCAGCACCCCGAGCACTGAGCACGGGGCACCCCGAGCACTGAGCACCCAGCACGCTGAGTACTGAGCACAGAGCACCCTGAGTACTGAGCACTGAGCACTGAGCACCCTGAGCACTGAGCACCCAGCACCCTGAGCACTGAGCACCCAGCATCCTGAGCACTGAGTACTGAGCACCCAGCACCCTGAGCACTGAGCACCCAGCACCCTGTGCACTGAACACCCAGCACCCTGAGTACTGAGCACCCAGCACCCCAAACACTGAGCACCGAGCACCCTGAGAACTGAGCACCGAGCAACCTGAGTACTGAGCACCCAGCACCATGAGTACTGAGCATCGAGCACCCAGAGTACTGAGCAACCTGAGTACTGAGCACCCAGCACCCTGAGTACTGAGCACCGAGCTCCCCGAGCACTGAGCACCCTGAGTACTGAGCACCCAGCACCCCGATCACTGAGCACCCAGCTCCCTGAGCACTGAGCACCCACCACCCTGAGCACTGAGCACCCAGCTCCCTGAGTACTGAGCACCCAGCACGCTGAGTACTGAGCACCCAGCACCCCGAGCACTGAGCACCGAGCACCATGAGTACTGAGCACTGAGCACCCAGCAGCCTGTGTACTGAGCACTGAGCTCCCTAAGTACTAAGCACCCAGCACTCTGAGTACTGAGCACCCAGCACCCTGAGCACTGAGCAACCAGCAGCCCGAGCACTGAGCACCCAGCATCCTGAGCACTGAGTACTGGGCACCCAGCACCCTGAGCACTGAGCACCCAGCACCCTGAGCACTGAGCACCCAGCACCCTGAGCACTGAGCACCCAGCACCCTGAGTACTGAGCACCCAGCACCCTGAGTACTGAGCACCCAGACCCCGAGCACTGAGCACCCAGCACCCCTAGCACTGTGCACCTAGCACCCTGAGTACTGAGAACCCAGCACCCTGAGTACCCAGCACCCTGAGTACTGAGCACCCAGCACCCTGAGTACTGAGCACCCAGACCCCGAGCACTGAGCACCCAGCACCCCTAGCACTGTGCACCTAGCACCCTGAGTACTGAAAACCCAGCACCCTGAGTACTGAGCACCCAGCACCCTGAGCACTGAGCACCCAGCAGCCCGAGCACTGAGCATCCAGCATCCTGAGCACTGAGTACTGGGCACCCAGCACCCTGAGCACTGAGCACCCAGCACCCTGAGCACTGAGCACCCAGCACCCTGAGTACTGAGCACCCAGCACCCCAAGCACTGAGCACCGAGCACCCTGAGTACTGAGCACCCAGCACGCTGAGCACTGAGCACCCAGCACCCCGAGTACTGAGCACATAGCACCCTGAGTACTGAGCACCCAGCACACTGAGTACTGAGCACCCAGCACCCCGAGCACTGAGCATCAAGCACCCTGAGCACTGAGCACCCAGCACCCTGAGCACTGAGCACCCAACGTACTGAGCACCGAGTACCCCGAGCACTGAGCACCCAGCACTGAGCACCCAGCACCCTGAGTAGTGAGCACCCAGCACCCTGAGTACTGAGCACCCAGCACCCTGAGCTCTGAGCACCCAGCACTCTGAGCACTGAGCACCCAGCACCCTGAGTACTGAGCACCCAGCACCCCAAACACTGAGCACCGAGCACCCTGAGAACTGAGCACCGAGCACCCTGAGTATTGAGTACCCAGCACCATGAGTACTGAGCACCGAGCACCCAGAGTACTGAGCAACCTGAGTACTGAGCACCCAGCACCCCGAGAATGAGCACCCAGCACCATGAGTACTGAGCACCGAGCACCCTGAGCACTGAGCACCCAGCACCCGAAGCACTGAGCATCGAGCACCCTGAGTACTGAGCACCCAGCACGCTGAGCACTGAGCACCCAGCACCCCGAGTACTGAGCACCCAGCACCCTGAGTACTGAGCACCCAGCATACTGAGTACTGAGCACCCAGCACCCCGAGCACTGAGCACCCAGCACCCTGAGCACTGAGCACCCAGCACCCTGAGTACTGAGCATCAAGCACCCTGAGCACTGAGCACCCAGCACCCTGAGCACTGAGCACCCAGCACCCTGAGCACTGAGCACCCAACGTACTGAGCACCGAGCACCCCGAGCACTGAGCACCCAGCACTGAGCACCCAGCACCCTGAGTACTGAGCACCCAGCACCCTGAGTACTGAGCACCGAGCTCCCCGAGCACTGAGCACCGGGCACCCCGAGCACTGAGCACCCAGCACCCTGAGTACTGAGCACCCAGCACCCTGAGTACTGAGCACTGAGCACTGAGCACCCTGAGTACTGAGCACCCAGCACCCTGAGCGCTGAGCACCCAGCACCCTGAGCACTGAGCACCCAGCACCCTGAGTACTGAGCACCCAGCACCCTGAGCACTGAGCCCCCAGCACCCTGAGCACTGAGCACTCAGCACCCAGAGCACTGAGCACCCAGCACCCTGAGCACTGAGCACCCAGCACCCTGAGTACTGAGCACCCAGCGCCCTGAGTACTGAGCACCCAGACCCCGAGCACTGAGCACCCAGCACCCCTAGCACTGTGCACCCAGCACCCTGAGTACTGAGAACCCAGCACCCTGAGTACTGAGCACCCAGCACCCTGAGCACTGAGCACCCAGTAGCCCGAGCACTGAGCACCCAGCATCCTGAGCACTGAGTACTGGGCACCCAGCACCGTGAGCACTGAGCACCCAGCACCCTGAGCACTGAGCACCCAGCACCCTGAGTACTGAGCACCCAGCACCCCAAGCACTGAGCACCGAGCACCCTTTGTACTGAGCACCCAGCACGCTGAGCACTGAGCACCCAGCACCCCGAGTACTGAGCACCCAGCACCCTGAGTACTGAGCACCCAGCACCCTGAGTACTGAGCACCCAGCACCCTGAGTACTGCGCACCCAGCACCATGAGTACTGAGCACCCAGCACCGCGAGCACTGAGCACCCAGCACCCTGAGCACTGAGCACCCAGCACCCCGAGTACTGAGCACCCAGCACCCTGAGTACTGAGCACCCAGAACACTGAGTACTGAGCACCCAGCACTGAGCACCCAGCACCCTGAGCACTGAGCACCCAGCACCCTGAGTACTGAGCATCAAGCACACTGAGCACTGAGCACCCAGCACCCTGAGCACTGAGCACCCAGCACCGTGAGCACTGAGCACCCAGCACTGAGCACCCAGCACCCTGAGTACTGAACACCCAGCACACTGAGTACTGAGCCCCGCGCACCCCGAGCACTGAGCATCGGACACCCCGAGCACTGAGCACCCAGCACCCTGAGTACTGAGCACCCAGCACCCTGAGTACTGAGCACTGAGCACTGAGCACCCTAAGCACTGAGCACCCTGAGCAGTGAGCACCCAGCATCCTGAGCACTCAGTACTGAGCACCCAGCACCCTGAGCACTGAGCACCCAGCACCCTGAGCACTGAGCACCCTGCACCCTGAGTACTGAGCACCCAGCACCCCAAACACTGAGCACCGAGCACCCTGAGAACTGAGCACCGAGCACCCTGAGTACTGAGCACCCAGCACCATGAGTACTGAGCACCGAGCATCCAGAGTACTGAGCAACCTGAGTCCTGAGCACCCAGCACCCCGAGATTGAGCACCCAGCACCATGAGTACTGAGCACCGAGCACCCTGAGCACTGAGCACCCAGCACCCTGAGTACTGAGCACCAAGCACCCTGAGTACTGAGCACCCAGCACCCTGAGTACTGAGCACCCAGCACCCTGAGTTCTGAGCACCCAGGACCCTTAGCACTGAGCACAATGAGTACTGAGCACCAAGCACCCTGAGCACTGAGGACCCAGCACCCTGAGTACTGAGCACCCAGCACCCTGAGCACTGAGGACCCAGCACCCCGAGCACTGAGCACCCAGCACCCTGATTACTGAGCACCCAGCACCCCGAGCACTGAGCACCGGGCACCCCGAGCACTGAGCACCCAGCACGCTGAGTACTGAGCACAGAGCACCCTGAGTACTGAGCACTGAGCACTGAGCACCCTGAGCACTGAGCACCCAGCACCCTGAGCACTGAGCACCCAGCATCCTGAGCACTGAGTACTGAGCACCCAGCACCCTGAGCACTGAGCACCCAGCACCCTGTGCACTGAACACCCAGCACCCTGAGTACTGAGCACCCAGCACCCCAAACACTGAGCACCGAGCACCCTGAGAACTGAGCACCGAGCAACCTGAGTACTGAGCACCCTGAGCACTGAGCACCCAGCATCCTGAGCACTCAGTACTGAGCACCCAGCACCCTGAGCACTGAGCACCCAGCACCCTGAGCACTGAGCACCCAGCACCCTGAGTACTGAGCACCCAGCACCCCAAACACTGAGCACCGAGCACCCTGAGAACTGAGCACCAAGCACCCTGAGCACTGAGCACCCAGCACCCTGAGTACTGAGCACCAAGCACCCTGAGTACTGAGCACCCAGCACCCTGAGTACTGAGCACCCAGCACCCTGTGTTCTGAGCACCCAGGACCCTTAGCACTGAGCACAATGAGTACTGAGCACCAAGCACCCTGAGCACTGAGGACCCAGCACCCTGAGTACTGAACACCCAGCACCCTGAGTACTGAGCACCCAGCACCCCAAACACTGAGCACCGAGCACCCTGAGAACTGAGCACCGAGCAACCTGAGTACTGAGCACCCAGCACCATGAGTACTGAGCATCGAGCACCCAGAGTACTGAGCAACCTGAGTACTGAGCACCCAGCACCCTGAGTACTGAGCACCGAGCTCCCCGAGCACTGAGCACCCTGAGTACTGAGCACCCAGCACCCCGATCACTGAGCACCCAGCTCCCTGAGCACTGAGCACCCACCACCCTGAGCACTGAGCACCCAGCTCCCTGAGTACTGAGCACCCAGCACGCTGAGAACTGAGCACCCAGCACCCCGAGCACTGAGCACCGAGCACCATGAGTACTGAGCACTGAGCACCCAGCAGCCTGTGTACTGAGCACTGAGCACCCTAAGTACTAAGCACCCAGCACTCTGAGTACTGAGCACCCAGCACCCTGAGCACTGAGCAACCAGCAGCCCGAGCACTGAGCACCCAGCATCCTGAGCACTGAGTACTGGGCACCCAGCACCCTGAGCACTGAGCACCCAGCACCCTGAGCACTGAGCACCCAGCACCCTGAGCACTGAGCACCCAGCACCCTGAGTACTGAGCACCCAGCACCCTGAGTACTGAGCACCCAGACCCTGAGCACTGAGCACCCAGCACCCCTAGCACTGTGCACCTAGCACCCTGAGTACTGAGAACCCAGCACCCTGAGTAGCCAGCACCCTGAGTACTGAGCACCCAGCACCCTGAGTACTGAGCACCCAGACCCCGAGCACTGAGCACCCAGCACCCCTAGCACTGTGCACCTAGCACCCTGAGTACTGAAAACCCAGCACCCTGAGTACTGAGCACCCAGCACCCTGAGCACTGAGCACCCAGCAGCCCGAGCACTGAGCATCCAGCATCCTGAGCACTGAGTACTGGGCACCCAGCACCCTGAGCACTGAGCACCCAGCACCCTGAGCACTGAGCACCCAGCACCCTGAGTACTGAGCACCCAGCACCCCAAGCACTGAGCACCGAGCACCCTGAGTACTGAGCACCCAGCACGCTGAGCACTGAGCACCCAGCACCCCGAGTACTGAGCACATAGCACCCTGAGTACTGAGCACCCAGCACACTGAGTACTGAGCACCCAGCACCCCGAGCACTGAGCATCAAGCACCCTGAGCACTGAGCACCCAGCACCCTGAGCACTGAGCACCCAGCACCCTGAGCACTGAGCACCCAACGTACTGAGCACCGAGTACCCCGAGCACTGAGCACCCAGCACTGAGCACCCAGCACCCTGAGTAGTGAGCACCCAGCACCCTGAGTACTGAGCACCCAGCACCCTGAGCACTGAGCACCCAGCACTCTGAGCACTGAGCACCCAGCACCCTGAGTACTGAGCACCCAGCACCCCAAACACTGAGCACCGAGCACCCTGAGAACTGAGCACCGAGCACCCTGAGTATTGAGTACCCAGCACCATGAGTACTGAGCACCGAGCACCCAGAGTACTGAGCAACCTGAGTACTGAGCACCCAGCACCCCGAGAATGAGCACCCAGCACCATGAGTACTGAGCACCGAGCACCCTGAGCACTGAGCACCCAGCACCCGAAGCACTGAGCATCGAGCACCCTGAGTACTGAGCACCCAGCACGCTGAGCACTGAGCACCCAGCACCCCGAGTACTGAGCACCCAGCACCCTGAGTACTGAGCACCCAGCACACTGAGTACTGAGCACCCAGCACCCCGAGCACTGAGCACCCAGCACCCTGAGCACTGAGCACCCAGCACCCTGAGTACTGAGCATCAAGCACCCTGAGCACTGAGCACCCAGCACCCTGAGCACTGAGCACCCAGCACCCTGAGCACTGAGCACCCAACGTACTGAGCACCGAGCAGCCCGAGCACTGAGCACCCAGCACTGAGCACCCAGCACCCTGAGTACTGAGCACCCAGCACCCTGAGTACTGAGCACCGAGCTCCCCGAGCACTGAGCACCGGGCACCCCGAGCACTGAGCACCCAGCACCCTGAGTACTGAGCACCCAGCACCCTGAGTACTGAGCACTGAGCACTGAGCACCCTGAGTACTGAGCACCCAGCACACTGAGTGCTGAGCACCCAGCACCCTGAGCACTGAGCACCCAGCACCCTGAGTACTGAGCACCCAGCACCCTGAGCACTGAGCCCCCAGCACCCTGAGCACTGAGCACTCAGCACCCAGAGCACTGAGCACCCAGCACCCTGAGCACTGAGCACCCAGCACCCTGAGTACTGAGCACCCAGCGCCCTGAGTACTGAGCACCCAGACCCTGAGCACTGAGCACCCAGCACCCCTAGCACTGAGCACCCAGCACCCTGAGTACTGAGAACCCAGCACCCTGAGTACTGAGCACCCAGCACCCTGAGCACTGAGCACCCAGTAGCCCGAGCACTGAGCACCGAGCATCCTGAGCACTGAGTACTGGGCACCCAGCACCGTGAGCACTGAGCACCCAGCACCCTGAGCACTGAGCACCCAGCACCCTGAGTACTGAGCACCCAGCACCCCAAGCACTGAGCACCGAGCACCCTTTGTACTGAGCACCCAGCACGCTGAGCACTGAGCACCCAGCACCCCGAGTACTGAGCACCCAGCACCCTGAGTACTGAGCACCCAGCACCCTGAGTACTGAGCACCCAGCACCCTGAGTACTGCGCACCCAGCACCATGAGTACTGAGCACCCAGCACCGCGAGCACTGAGCACCCAGCACCCTGAGCACTGAGCACCCAGCACCCCGAGTACTGAGCACCCAGCACCCTGAGTACTGAGCACCCAGAACACTGAGTACTGAGCACCCAGCACCCCGAGCCGTGAGCACCCGGCACCCTGAGCACTGAGCACCCAGCACCCTGAGTACTGAGCATCAAGCACCCTGAGCACTGAGCACCCAGCACCCTGAGCACTTAGCACCCAGCACCCTGAGCACTGAGCACCCAACGTACTGAGCACCGAGCACCCTGAGCACTGAGCACCCAGCACTGAGCACCCAGCACCCTGAGTACTGAGCACCCAGCACCATGAGTACTGAGCACCGAGCACCCCGAGCACTGAGCACCGGGCACCCCGAGCACTGAGCACCCAGCACCCTGAGTACTGAGCACCCAGCACCCTGAGTACTGAGCACTGAGCACTGAGCACACTGAGTACTGAGCACCCAGCACCCTGAGCACTGAGCACCAAGTACCCTGAGCACTGAGCACCCAGCACCCTGAGAACTGAGCACCCAGCACCCCAAACACTGAGCACCGAGCACCCTGAGAACTGAGCACCGAGCACCCTGAGTACTGAGCACCCAGCAACATGAGTACTGAACACGGAGCACCCAGAGTACAGAACAACCTGAGTACTGAGCACCCAGCACCCCGAGAATGAGCACCCAGCACCATGAGTACTGAGCACCCAGCACCCTGAGCACTGAGCACCCAGCACCCTGAGTACTGAGCACCAAGCACCCTGAGTACTGAGCACCCAGCACCCTGAGTACTGAGCACCCAGCACCCTGAGTTCTGAGCACCCCGCACCCTGAGCACTGAGCACACTGAGTACTGAGCACCCAGCACCCTGAGCACTGAGGACCCAGCACCCTGAGTACTGAGCACCCAGCACCCTGAGCACTGAGGACCCAGCACCGCGAGCGCTGAGCACCCAGCACCCTGAGTACTGAGCACCCAGCACCCCAAGCACTGAGCACCGGGCACCCCGAGCACTGAGCACCCAGCACCCTGAGTACTGAGGACCCAGCACCCTGAGTACTGAGCACTGAGCACTGAGCACCCTGAGCACTGAGCACCCAGCACACTGAGCACTGAGCACCCAGCATCCTGAGCACTGAGTACTGAGCACCCAGCACGCTGAGCACTGAGCACCCAGCACCCTGAGCACTGAGCACCCAGCACCCTGAGTACTGAGCACCCAGCACCCCAAACACTGAGCACCGAGCACCCTGAGAACTGAGCACCGAGCACCCTGAGTACTGAGCACCCAGCACCATCAGTACTGAGCACCGAGCACCCAGAGTACTGAGCAACCTGAGTACTGAGCACCCAGCACCCCGAGAATGAGCACCCAGCACCATGAGTACTGAGCACCGAGCACCCTGAGCACTGAGCACCCAGCACTCTGAGTACTGAGCACCAAGCACCCTGAGTACTGAGCACCCAGCACCCTGAGTACTGAGCACCCAGCACCATGAGTTCTGAGCACCCAGCACCCTGAGCACTGAGCACACTGAGTACTAAGCACCCAGCACCCTGAGCACTGAGGACCCAGCACCCTGAGTACTGAGCACCCAGCACCCTGAGCACTGAAGACCCAGCACCGGGAGCACTGAGCACCCAGCACCCTGAGTACTGAGCACCCAGCACCCTGAGCACTGAGGACCCAGCACCCCGAGCACTGAGCACCCAGCACGCTGAGTACTGTGCACTGAGCACCAAGCACCCTGAGTACTGAGCACCCATCACCCCGAGCACTGAGCACCCAGCACCCCGAGCCCTGAGCACTGAGCACCCTGAGTACTGAGCACTGAGCACCCTTAGTACTGAGCACTGAGCACCCTGAGTACTGAGCACCCAGCACCCTGAGCACTGAGTACGGAGCACCCCGAGGACTGAGCAACCAGCACCGTGAGCACTGAGCACCCAGCACCTTGAGTACTGAGCACCGAGCACCCCGAGCACTGAGCACATAGCACCCTAAGTACTGAGCACCCAGCACCCTGAGCACTGAGCACCCAGCACCCCGAGCACTGAGCACCCAGCACCCTGAGTACTGAGCACCCAGCAACCTGAGTGCTGAGCACCCAGCACCCCGAGCACTGAGCACCCAGCACCCTGTGTACTGAGCACCGAGCACCCCGAGCATTTTGCACCCAGCTCCCTGAGTACTGAGCACCCAGCACCCCGAGAATGAGCACCCAGCACCCCGAGCACTGAGCACCCAGCACCCTGAGCACTGAACACACAGCACCCTGAGTACTGAGCACCCAGCACCCTGAGTACTGAGCACCCAGCACCCCGAGCACTGAGCACCCAGCACCCCGAGCACTGAGCACTCAGCACCCTGTGTACTGAACAATGAGTACCCAGTACCCCCGAGCACTGAGACCCAGCACCCTGAGCACTGAGCACCCAGCAGCCCGAGTACTGAGCACCCAGCACCCCGAGCACTGAGCACCCAGCACCTCGAGCACTGAGCACCCAGCACCCTGAGTACTGAGCACCCAGCACCCCAAGCATTGAGCACCCAGCACCCTGAGTACTGAGCATCAAGCACCCTGAGCACTGAGCACCCAGCACCTTGAGCACTGAGCACCCAGCACCCTGAGCACTGAGCACCTAACGTACTGAGCACCGAGCACCCCGAGCACTGAGCACCCAGCACTGAGCACCCAGCACCCTGAGCACTGAGCACCCAGCACCCTGAGTACTGAGCACCCAGCGCCCTGAGTACTGAGCACCCAGACCCTGAGCACTGAGCACCCAGCACCCCTAGCACTGAGCACCCAGCACCCTGAGTACTGAGAACCCAGCACCCTGAGTACTGAGCACCCAGCACCCTGAGCACTGAGCACCCAGTAGCCCGAGCACTGAGCACCCAGCATCCTGAGCACTGAGTACTGGGCACCCAGCACCGTGAGCACTGAGCACCCAGCACCCTGAGCACTGAGCACCCAGCACCCTGAGTACTGAGCACCCAGCACCCCAAGCACTGAGCACCGAGCACCCTTTGTACTGAGCACCCAGCACGCTGAGCACTGAGCACCCAGCACCCCGAGTACTGAGCACCCAGCACCCTGAGTACTGAGCACCCAGCACCCTGAGTACTGAGCACCCAGCACCCTGAGTACTGCGCACCCAGCACCATGAGTACTGAGCACCCAGCACCGCGAGCACTGAGCACCCAGCACCCTGAGCACTGAGCACCCAGCACCCCGAGTACTGAGCACCCAGCACCCTGAGTACTGAGCACCCAGAACACTGAGTACTGAGCACCCAGCACCCCGAGCCGTGAGCACCCGGCACCCTGAGCACTGAGCACCCAGCACCCTGAGTACTGAGCATCAAGCACCCTGAGCACTGAGCACCCAGCACCCTGAGCACTGAGCACCCAGCACCCTGAGCACTGAGCACCCAACGTACTGAGCACCGAGCACCCTGAGCACTGAGCACCCAGCACTGAGCACCCAGCACCCTGAGTACTGAGCACCCAGCACCATGAGTACTGAGCACCGAGCACCCCGAGCACTGAGCACCGGGCACCCCGAGCACTGAGCACCCAGCACCCTGAGTACTGAGCACCCAGCACCCTGAGTACTGAGCACTGAGCACTGAGCACACTGAGTACTGAGCACCCAGCACCCTGAGCACTGAGCACCAAGTACCTTGAGCACTGAGCACCCAGCACCCTGAGAACTGAGCACCCAGCACCCCAAACACTGAGCACCGAGCACCCTGAGAACTGAGCACCGAGCACCCTGAGTACTGAGCACCCAGCAACATGAGTACTGAACACGGAGCACCCAGAGTACAGAACAACCTGAGTACTGAGCACCCAGCACCCCGAGAATGAGCACCCAGCACCATGAGTACTGAGCACCCAGCACCCTGAGCACTGAGCACCCAGCACCCTGAGTACTGAGCACCAAGCACCCTGAGTACTGAGCACCCAGCACCCTGAGTACTGAGCACCCAGCACCCTGAGTTCTGAGCACCCCGCACCCTGAGCACTGAGCACACTGAGTACTGAGCACCCAGCACCCTGAGCACTGAGGACCCAGCACCCTGAGTACTGAGCACCCAGCACCCTGAGCACTGAGGACCCAGCACCGCGAGCGCTGAGCACCCAGCACCCTGAGTACTGAGCACCCAGCACCCCAAGCACTGAGCACCGGGCACCCCGAGCACTGAGCACCCAGCACCCTGAGTACTGAGGACCCAGCACCCTGAGTACTGAGCACTGAGCACTGAGCACCCTGAGCACTGAGCACCCAGCACACTGAGCACTGAGCACCCAGCATCCTGAGCACTGAGTACTGAGCACCCAGCACGCTGAGCACTGAGCACCCAGCACCCTGAGCACTGAGCAACCAGCACCCTGAGTACTGAGCACCCAGCACCCCAAACACTGAGCACCGAGCACCCTGAGAACTGAGCACCGAGCACCCTGAGTACTGAGCACCCAGCACCATCAGTACTGAGCACCGAGCACCCAGAGTACTGAGCAACCTGAGTACTGAGCACCCAGCACCCCGAGAATGATCACCCAGCACCATGAGTACTGAGCACCGAGCACCCCGAGCACTGAGCACCGGGCACCCCGAGCACTGAGCACCCAGCAACCTGAGTGCTGAGCACCCAGCACCCCGAGCACTGAGCACCCAGCACCCTGTGTACTGAGCACCGAGCACCCCGAGCATTTTGCACCCAGCTCCCTGAGTACTGAGCACCCAGCACCCCGAGAATGAGCACCCAGCACCCCGAGCACTGAGCACCCAGCACCCTGAGCACTGAACACACAGCACCCTGAGTACTGAGCACCCAGCACCCTGAGTACTGAGCACCCAGCACCCCGAGCACTGAGCACCCAGCACCCCGAGCACTGAGCACTCAGCACCCTGTGTACTGAACAATGAGTACCCAGTACCCCCGAGCACTGAGACCCAGCACCCTGAGCACTGAGCACCCAGCAGCCCGAGTACTGAGCACCCAGCACCCCGAGCACTGAGCACCCAGCACCTCGAGCACTGAGCACCCAGCACCCTGAGTACTGAGCACCCAGCACCCCAAGCATTGAGCACCCAGCACCCTGAGTACTGAGCATCAAGCACCCTGAGCACTGAGCACCCAGCACCTTGAGCACTGAGCACCCAGCACCCTGAGCACTGAGCACCTAACGTACTGAGCACCGAGCACCCCGAGCACTGAGCACCCAGCACTGAGCACCCAGCACCCTGAGTACTGAGCACCCAGCACCATGAGTACTGAGCACCGAGCACTGAGCACCCTGAGTACTGAGCACCCAGCACCCTGAGCACTGAGCACCAAGCACCCTGAGCACTGAGCACCCAGCACCCTGAGTACTGAGCACCCAGCACCCCAAACACTGAGCACCGAGCACCCTGAGATCTGAGCACCGAGCACCCTGAGTACTGAGCACCCAGCACCATGAGTACTGAACACGGAGCACCCAGAGTACTGAACAACCTGAGTACTGAGCACCCAGCACCCCGAGAATGATCACCCAGCACCATGAGTACTGAGCACCGAGCACCCCGAGCACTGAGCACCGGGCACCCCGAGCACTGAGCACCCAGCACCCTGAGTACTGAGCACCCAGCACCCTGAGTACTGAGCACTGAGCACTGAGCACCCTGAGTACTGAGCACCCAGCACCATGAGTACTGAGCACCGAGCACCCCGAGCACTGAGGACCCAGCACCCCAAGCACTGAGCACCGGGCACACCGAGCACTGAGCACCCAGCACCCTGAGTACTGGGGACCCAGGACCCTGAGTACTGAGCACTGAGCACTGAGCACCCTGAGCACTGAGCACCCAGCACCCTGAGCACTGAGCACCCAGCATCCTGAGCACTGAGTACTGAGCACCCAGCACGCTGAGCACTGAGCACCCAGCACCCTGAGCACTGAGCACCCAGAACCCTGAGTACTGAGCACCCAGCACCCCAAACACTGAGCACCGAGCACCCTGAGAACTGAGCACCGAGCACCCTGAGTAATGAGCACCAAGCACCATCAGTACTGAGCACCGAGCACCCAGAGTACTGAGCAACCTGAGTACTGAGCACCCACCACCCCGAGAATGAGCACCCAGCACCATGAGTACTGAGCACCGAGCACCCTGAGCACTGAGCACCCAGCACTCTGAGTACTGAGCACCAAGCAACCTGAGTACTGAGCACCCAGCACCCTGAGTACTGAGCACCCAGCACCATGAGTTCTGAGCACCCAGCACCCTGAGCACTGAGCACACTGAGTACTGAGCACCCAGCACCCTGAGCACTGAGGACCCAGCACCCTGAGTACTGAGCACCCAGCACCCTGAGCACTGAGGACCCAGCACCCCGAGCACTGATCACCCAGCACCCTGAGTACTGAGCACCCAGCACCCTGAGCACTGAGGACCCAGCACCCCGAGCACTGAGCACCCAGCACGCTGAGTACTGAGCACTGAGCACCCAGCACCCTGAGTACTGAGCACCCATCACCCGAGCACTGAGCACCCAGCACCCTGAGTACTGAGCAACCAGCACCCTGAGTACTGAGCACCAAGCACCCTGAGTACTGAGCACCCAGCACCCTGAGTACTGAGCACCCAGCACCCTGAGTTCTGAGCACCCCGCACCCTGAGCACTGAGCACACTGAGTACTGAGCACCCAGCACCCTGAGCACTGAGGACCCAGCACCCTGAGTACTGAGCACCCAGCACCCTGAGCACTGAGGACCCAGCACCGCGAGCGCTGAGCACCCAGCACCCTGAGTACTGAGCACCCAGCACCCCAAGCACTGAGCACCGGGCACCCCGAGCACTGAGCACCCAGCACCCTGAGTACTGAGGACCCAGCACCCTGAGTACTGAGCACTGAGCACTGAGCACCCTGAGCACTGAGCACCCAGCACACTGAGCACTGAGCACCCAGCATCCTGAGCACTGAGTACTGAGCACCCAGCACGCTGAGCACTGAGCACCCAGCACCCTGAGCACTGAGCACCCAGCACCCTGAGTACTGAGCACCCAGCACCCCAAACACTGAGCACCGAGCACCCTGAGAACTGAGCACCGAGCACCCTGAGTACTGAGCACCCAGCACCATCAGTACTGAGCACCGAGCACCCAGAGTACTGAGCAACCTGAGTACTGAGCACCCAGCACCCCGAGAATGAGCACCCAGCACCATGAGTACTGAGCACCGAGCACCCTGAGCACTGAGCACCCAGCACTCTGAGTACTGAGCACCAAGCACCCTGAGTACTGAGCACCCAGTACCCTGAGTACTGAGCACCCAGCACCATGAGTTCTGAGCACCCAGCACCCTGAGCACTGAGCACACTGAGTACTAAGCACCCAGCACCCTGAGCACTGAGGACCCAGCACCCTGAGTACTGAGCACCCAGCACCCTGAGCACTGAAGACCCAGCACCGGGAGCACTGAGCACCCAGCACCCTGAGTACTGAGCACCCAGCACCCTGAGCACTGAGGACCCAGCACCCCGAGCACTGAGCACCCAGCACGCTGAGTACTGTGCACTGAGCACCAAGCACCCTGAGTACTGAGCACCCATCACCCCGAGCACTGAGCACCCAGCACACCGAGCCCTGAGCACTGAGCACCCTGAGTACTGAGCACTGAGCACCCTTAGTACTGAGCACTGAGCACCCTGAGTACTGAGCACCCAGCACCCTGAGCACTGAGTACGGAGCACCCCGAGGACTGAGCAACCAGCACCGTGAGCACTGAGCACCCAGCACCTTGAGTACTGAGCACCGAGCACCCCGAGCACTGAGCACATAGCACCCTAAGTACTGAGCACCCAGCACCCTGAGCACTGAGCACCCAGCACCCCGAGCACTGAGCACCCAGCACCCAGAGTACTGAGCACCCAGCAACCTGAGTGCTGAGCACCCAGCACCCCGAGCACTGAGCACCCAGCACCCTGTGTACTGAGCACCGAGCACCCTGAGCATTTTGCACCCAGCTCCCTGAGTACTGAGCACCCAGCACCCCGAGAATGAGCACCCAGCACCCCGAGCACTGAGCACCCAGCACCCTGAGCACTGAACACACAGCACCCTGAGAACTGAGCACCCAGCACCCTGAGTACTGAGCACCCAGCACCCCGAGCACTGAGCACCCAGCACCCCGAGCACTGAGCACTCAGCACCCTGTGTACTGAACAATGAGTACCCAGTACCCCCGAGCACTGAGACCCAGCACCCTGAGCACTGAGCACCCAGCAGCCCGAGTACTGAGCACCCAGCACCCCGAGCACTGAGCACCCAGCACCTCGAGCACTGAGCACCCAGCACCCTGAGTACTGAGCACCCAGCACCCCAAGCATTGAGCACCCAGCACCCTGAGTACTGAGCATCAAGCACCCTGAGCACTGAGCACCCAGCACCTTGAGCACTGAGCACCCAGCACCCTGAGTACTGAGCACCCAGCACCCCAAGCACTGAGCACCGAGCACCCTTTGTACTGAGCACCCAGCACGCTGAGCACCCAGCACCCCGAGTACTGAGCACCCAGCACCCTGAGTACTGAGCACCCAGCACCCTGAGTACTGAGCACCCAGCACCCTGAGTACTGCGCACCCAGCACCATGAGTACTGAGCACCCAGCACCGCGAGCACTGAGCACCCAGCACCCTGAGCACTGAGCACCCAGCACCCCGAGTACTGAGCACCCAGCACCCTGAGTACTGAGCACCCAGAACACTGAGTACTGAGCACCCAGCACCCCGAGCCGTGAGCACCCGGCACCCTGAGCACTGAGCACCCAGCACCCTGAGTACTGAGCATCAAGCACCCTGAGCACTGAGCACCCAGCACCCTGAGAACTGAGCACCCAGCACCCTGAGCACTGAGCACCCAACGTACTGAGCACCGAGCACCCTGAGCACTGAGCACCCAGCACTGAGCACCCAGCACCCTGAGTACTGAGCACCCAGCACCATGAGTACTGAGCACCGGGCACCCCGAGCACTGAGCACCCAGCACCCTGAGTACTGAGCACCCAGCACCCTGAGTACTGAGCACTGAGCACTGAGCACACTGAGTACTGAGCACCCAGCACCCTGAGCACTGAGCACCAAGTACCCTGAGCACTGAGCACCCAGCACCCTGAGAACTGAGCACCCAGCACCCCAAACACTGAGCACCGAGCACCCTGAGAACTGAGCACCGAGCACCCTGAGTACTGAGCACCCAGCAACATGAGTACTGAACACGGAGCACCCAGAGTACAGAACAACCTGAGTACTGAGCACCCAGCACCCCGAGAATGAGCACCCAGCACCATGAGTACTGAGCACCCAGCACCCTGAGCACTGAGCACCCAGCACCCTGAGTACTGAGCACCAAGCACCCTGAGTACTGAGCACCCAGCACCCTGAGTACTGAGCACCCAGCACCCTGAGTTCTGAGCACCCCGCACCCTGAGCACTGAGCACACTGAGTACTGAGCACCCAGCACCCTGAGCACTGAGGACCCAGCACCCTGAGTACTGAGCACCCAGCACCCTGAGCACTGAGGACCCAGCACCGCGAGCGCTGAGCACCCAGCACCCTGAGTACTGAGCACCCAGCACCCCAAGCACTGAGCACCGGGCACCCCGAGCACTGAGCACCCAGCACCCTGAGTACTGAGGACCCAGCACCCTGAGTACTGAGCACTGAGCACTGAGCACCCTGAGCACTGAGCACCCAGCACACTGAGCACTGAGCACCCAGCATCCTGAGCACTGAGTACTGAGCACCCAGCACGCTGAGCACTGAGAACCCAGCACCCTGAGCACTGAGCACCCAGCACCCTGAGTACTGAGCACCCAGCACCCCAAACACTGAGCACCGAGCACCCTGAGAACTGAGCACCGAGCACCCTGAGTACTGAGCACCCAGCACCATCAGTACTGAGCACCGAGCACCCAGAGTACTGAGCAACCTGAGTACTGAGCACCCAGCACCCCGAGAATGAGCACCCAGCACCATGAGTACTGAGCACCGAGCACCCTGAGCACTGAGCACCCAGCACTCTGAGTACTGAGCACCAAGCACCCTGAGTACTGAGCACCCAGCACCCTGAGTACTGAGCACCCAGCACCATGAGTTCTGAGCACCCAGCACCCTGAGCACTGAGCACACTGAGTACTAAGCACCCAGCACCCTGAGCACTGAGGACCCAGCACCCTGAGTACTGAGCACCCAGCACCCTGAGCACTGAAGACCCAGCACCGGGAGCACTGAGCACCCAGCACCCTGAGTACTGAGCACCCAGCACCCTGAGCACTGAGGACCCAGCACCCCGAGCACTGAGCACCCAGCACGCTGAGTACTGTGCACTGAGCACCAAGCACCCTGAGTACTGAGCACCCATCACCCCGAGCACTGAGCACCCAGCACCCCGAGCCCTGAGCACTGAGCAACCTGAGTACTGAGCACTGAGCACCCTTAGTACTGAGCACTGAGCACCCTGAGTACTGAGCACCCAGCACCCTGAGCACTGAGTACGGAGCACCCCGAGGACTGAGCAACCAGCACCGTGAGCACTGAGCACCCAGCACCTTGAGTACTGAGCACCGAGCACCCCGAGCACTGAGCACATAGCACCCTAAGTACTGAGCACCCAGCACCCTGAGCACTGAGCACCCAGCACCCCGAGCACTGAGCACCCAGCACCCTGAGTACTGAGCACCCAGCAACCTGAGTGCTGAGCACCCAGCACCCCGAGCACTGAGCACCCAGCACCCTGTGTACTGAGCACCGAGCACCCCGAGCATTTTGCACCCAGCTCCCTGAGTACTGAGCACCCAGCACCCCGAGAATGAGCACCCAGCACCCCGAGCACTGAGCACCCAGCACCCTGAGCACTGAACACACAGCACCCTGAGTACTGAGCACCCAGCACCCTGAGTACTGAGCACCCAGCACCCCGAGCACTGAGCACCCAGCACCCCGAGCACTGAGCACTCAGCACCCTGTGTACTGAACAATGAGTACCCAGTACCCCCGAGCACTGAGACCCAGCACCCTGAGCACTGAGCACCCAGCAGCCCGAGTACTGAGCACCCAGCACCCCGAGCACTGAGCACCCAGCACCTCGAGCACTGAGCACCCAGCACCCTGAGTACTGAGCACCCAGCACCCCAAGCATTGAGCACCCAGCACCCTGAGTACTGAGCATCAAGCACCCTGAGCACTGAGCACCCAGCACCTTGAGCACTGAGCACCCAGCACCCTGAGCACTGAGCACCTAACGTACTGAGCACCGAGCACCCCGAGCACTGAGCACCCAGCACTGAGCACCCAGCACCCTGAGTACTGAGCACCCAGCACCATGAGTACTGAGCACCGAGCACCCCGAGCACTGAGCACCGGGCACCCCGAGCACTGAGCACCCAGCACCCTGAGTACTGAGCACCCAGCACCCTGAGTACTGAGCACTGAGCACTGAGCACCCTGAGTACTGAGCACCCAGCACCCTGAGCACTGAGCACCAAGCACCCTGAGCACTGAGCACCCAGCACCCCGAGGACTGAGCACCCAGCACCCTGAGTACTGAGCACCCAGCACCCTGAGCACTGAGCACCCAGCACCCTGAGTACTGAGCACCCAGCACCCCAAACACTGAGCACCGAGCACCCTGAGAACTGAGCACCGAGCACCCTGAGTACTGAGCACCCAGCACCATCAGTACTGAGCACCGAGCACCCAGAGTACTGAGCAACCTGAGTACTGAGCACCCAGCACCCCGAGAATGAGCACCCAGCACCATGAGTACTGAGCACCGAGCACCCTGAGCACTGAGCACCCAGCACTCTGAGTACTGAGCACCAAGCACCCTGAGTACTGAGCACCCAGCACCCTGAGTACTGAGCACCCAGCACCATGAGTTCTGAGCACCCAGCACCCTGAGCACTGAGCACACTGAGTACTAAGCACCCAGCACCCTGAGCACTGAGGACCCAGCACCCTGAGTACTGAGCACCCAGCACCCTGAGCACTGAAGACCCAGCACCGGGAGCACTGAGCACCCAGCACCCTGAGTACTGAGCACCCAGCACCCTGAGCACTGAGGACCCAGCACCCCGAGCACTGAGCACCCAGCACGCTGAGTACTGTGCACTGAGCACCAAGCACCCTGAGTACTGAGCACCCATCACCCCGAGCACTGAGCACCCAGCACCCCGAGCCCTGAGCACTGAGCACCCTGAGTACTGAGCACTGAGCACCCTTAGTACTGAGCACTGAGCACCCTGAGTACTGAGCACCCAGCACCCTGAGCACTGAGTACGGAGCACCCCGAGGACTGAGCAACCAGCACCGTGAGCACTGAGCACCCAGCACCTTGAGTACTGAGCACCGAGCACCCCGAGCACTGAGCACATAGCACCCTAAGTACTGAGCACCCAGCACCCTGAGCACTGAGCACCCAGCACCCCGAGCACTGAGCACCCAGCACCCAGAGTACTGAGCACCCAGCAACCTGAGTGCTGAGCACCCAGCACCCCGAGCACTGAGCACCCAGCACCCTGTGTACTGAGCACCGAGCACCCTGAGCATTTTGCACCCAGCTCCCTGAGTACTGAGCACCCAGCACCCCGAGAATGAGCACCCAGCACCCCGAGCACTGAGCACCCAGCACCCTGAGCACTGAACACACAGCACCCTGAGTACTGAGCACCCAGCACCCTGAGTACTGAGCACCCAGCACCCCGAGCACTGAGCACCCAGCACCCCGAGCACTGAGCACTCAGCACCCTGTGTACTGAACAATGAGTACCCAGTACCCCCGAGCACTGAGACCCAGCACCCTGAGCACTGAGCACCCAGCAGCCCGAGTACTGAGCACCCAGCACCCCGAGCACTGAGCACCCAGCACCTCGAGCACTGAGCACCCAGCACCCTGAGTACTGAGCACCCAGCACCCCAAGCATTGAGCACCCAGCACCCTGAGTACTGAGCATCAAGCACCCTGAGCACTGAGCACCCAGCACCTTGAGCACTGAGCACCCAGCACCCTGAGTACTGAGCACCCAGCACCCCAAGCACTGAGCACCGAGCACCCTTTGTACTGAGCACCCAGCACGCTGAGCACCCAGCACCCCGAGTACTGAGCACCCAGCACCCTGAGTACTGAGCACCCAGCACCCTGAGTACTGAGCACCCAGCACCCTGAGTACTGCGCACCCAGCACCATGAGTACTGAGCACCCAGCACCGCGAGCACTGAGCACCCAGCACCCTGAGCACTGAGCACCCAGCACCCCGAGTACTGAGCACCCAGCACCCTGAGTACTGAGCACCCAGAACACTGAGTACTGAGCACCCAGCACCCCGAGCCGTGAGCAACCGGCACCCTGAGCACTGAGCACCCAGCACCCTGAGTACTGAGCATCAAGCACCCTGAGCACTGAGCACCCAGCACCCTGAGCACTGAGCACCCAGCACCCTGAGCACTGAGCACCCAACGTACTGAGCACCGAGCACCCTGAGCACTGAGCACCCAGCACTGAGCACCCAGCACCCTGAGTACTGAGCACCCAGCACCATGAGTACTGAGCACCGAGCACCCCGAGCACTGAGCACCGGGCACCCCGAGCACTGAGCACCCAGCACCCTGAGTACTGAGCACCCAGCACCCTGAGTACTGAGCACTGAGCACTGAGCACACTGAGTACTGAGCACCCAGCACCCTGAGCACTGAGCACCAAGTACCCTGAGCACTGAGCACCCAGCACCCTGAGAACTGAGCACCCAGCACCCCAAACACTGAGCACCGAGCACCCTGAGAACTGAGCACCGAGCACCCTGAGTACTGAGCACCCAGCAACATGAGTACTGAACACGGAGCACCCAGAGTACAGAACAACCTGAGTACTGAGCACCCAGCACCCCGAGAATGAGCACCCAGCACCATGAGTACTGAGCACCCAGCACCCTGAGCACTGAGCACCCAGCACCCTGAGTACTGAGCACCAAGCACCCTGAGTACTGAGCACCCAGCACCCTGAGTACTGAGCACCCAGCACCCTGAGTTCTGAGCACCCCGCACCCTGAGCACTGAGCACACTGAGTACTGAGCACCCAGCACCCTGAGCACTGAGGACCCAGCACCCTGAGTACTGAGCACCCAGCACCCTGAGCACTGAGGACCCAGCACCGCGAGCGCTGAGCACCCAGCACCCTGAGTACTGAGCACCCAGCACCCCAAGCACTGAGCACCGGGCACCCCGAGCACTGAGCACCCAGCACCCTGAGTACTGAGGACCCAGCACCCTGAGTACTGAGCACTGAGCACTGAGCACCCTGAGCACTGAGCACCCAGCACACTGAGCACTGAGCACCCAGCATCCTGAGCACTGAGTACTGAGCACCCAGCACGCTGAGCACTGAGCACCCAGCACCCTGAGCACTGAGCACCCAGCACCCTGAGTACTGAGCACCCAGCACCCCAAACACTGAGCACCGAGCACCCTGAGAACTGAGCACCGAGCACCCTGAGTACTGAGCACCCAGCACCATCAGTACTGAGCACCGAGCACCCAGAGTACTGAGCAACCTGAGTACTGAGCACCCAGCACCCCGAGAATGAGCACCCAGCACCATGAGTACTGAGCACCGAGCACCCTGAGCACTGAGCACCCAGCACTCTGAGTACTGAGCACCAAGCACCCTGAGTACTGAGCACCCAGCACCCTGAGTACTGAGCACCCAGCACCATGAGTTCTGAGCACCCAGCACCCTGAGCACTGAGCACACTGAGTACTAAGCACCCAGCACCCTGAGCACTGAGGACCCAGCACCCTGAGTACTGAGCACCCAGCACCCTGAGCACTGAAGACCCAGCACCGGGAGCACTGAGCACCCAGCACCCTGAGTACTGAGCACCCAGCACCCTGAGCACTGAGGACCCAGCACCCCGAGCACTGAGCACCCAGCACGCTGAGTACTGTGCACTGAGCACCAAGCACCCTGAGTACTGAGCACCCATCACCCCGAGCACTGAGCACCCAGCACCCCGAGCCCTGAGCACTGAGCACCCTGAGTACTGAGCACTGAGCACCCTTAGTACTGAGCACTGAGCACCCTGAGTACTGAGCACCCAGCACCCTGAGCACTGAGTACGGAGCACCCCGAGGACTGAGCAACCAGCACCGTGAGCACTGAGCACCCAGCACCTTGAGTACTGAGCACCGAGCACCCCGAGCACTGAGCACATAGCACCCTAAGTACTGAGCACCCAGCACCCTGAGCACTGAGCACCCAGCACCCCGAGCACTGAGCACCCAGCACCCTGAGTACTGAGCACCCAGCAACCTGAGTGCTGAGCACCCAGCACCCCGAGCACTGAGCACCCAGCACCCTGTGTACTGAGCACCGAGCACCCCGAGCATTTTGCACCCAGCTCCCTGAGTACTGAGCACCCAGCACCCCGAGAATGAGCACCCAGCACCCCGAGCACTGAGCACCCAGCACCCTGAGCACTGAACACACAGCACCCTGAGTACTGAGCACCCAGCACCCTGAGTACTGAGCACCCAGCACCCCGAGCACTGAGCACCCAGCACCCCGAGCACTGAGCACTCAGCACCCTGTGTACTGAACAATGAGTACCCAGTACCCCCGAGCACTGAGACCCAGCACCCTGAGCACTGAGCACCCAGCAGCCCGAGTACTGAGCACCCAGCACCCCGAGCACTGAGCACCCAGCACCTCGAGCACTGAGCACCCAGCACCCTGAGTACTGAGCACCCAGCACCCCAAGCATTGAGCACCCAGCACCCTGAGTACTGAGCATCAAGCACCCTGAGCACTGAGCACCCAGCACCTTGAGCACTGAGCACCCAGCACCCTGAGCACTGAGCACCTAACGTACTGAGCACCGAGCACCCCGAGCACTGAGCACCCAGCACTGAGCACCCAGCACCCTGAGTACTGAGCACCCAGCACCATGAGTACTGAGCACCGAGCACCCCGAGCACTGAGCACCGGGCACCCCGAGCACTGAGCACCCAGCACCCTGAGTACTGAGCACCCAGCACCCTGAGTACTGAGCACTGAGCACTGAGAACCCTGAGGACTGAGCACCCAGCACCCTGAGCACTGAGCACCAAGCACCCTGAGCACTGAGCACCCAGCACCCTGAGTACTGAGCACCCAGCACCCCAAACACTGAGCACCGAGCACCCTGAGATCTGAGCACCGAGCACCCTGAGTACTGAGCACCCAGCACCATGAGTACTGAACACGGAGCACCCAGAGTACTGAACAACCTGAGTACTGAGCACCCAGCACCCCGAGAATGATCACCCAGCACCATGAGTACTGAGCACCGAGCACCCCGAGCACTGAGCACCCATCACCCCGAGCACTGAGCACCCAGCACCCCGAGCCCTGAGCACTGAGCACCCTGAGTACTGAGCACTGAGCACCCTTAGTACTGAGCACTGAGCACCCTGAGTACTGAGCACCCAGCACCCTGAGCACTGAGTACGGAGCACCCCGAGGACTGAGCAACCAGCACCGTGAGCACTGAGCACCCAGCACCTTGAGTACTGAGCACCGAGCACCCCGAGCACTGAGCACATAGCACCCTAAGTACTGAGCACCCAGCACCCTGAGCACTGAGCACCCAGCACCCCGAGCACTGAGCACCCAGCACCCTGAGTACTGAGCACCCAGCAACCTGAGTGCTGAGCACCCAGCACCCCGAGCACTGAGCACCCAGCACCCTGTGTACTGAGCACCGAGCACCCCGAGCATTTTGCACCCAGCTCCCTGAGTACTGAGCACCCAGCACCCCGAGAATGAGCACCCAGCACCCCGAGCACTGAGCACCCAGCACCCTGAGCACTGAACACACAGCACCCTGAGTACTGAGCACCCAGCACCCTGAGTACTGAGCACCCAGCACCCCGAGCACTGAGCACCCAGCACCCCGAGCACTGAGCACTCAGCACCCTGTGTACTGAACAATGAGTACCCAGTACCCCCGAGCACTGAGACCCAGCACCCTGAGCACTGAGCACCCAGCAGCCCGAGTACTGAGCACCCAGCACCCCGAGCACTGAGCACCCAGCACCTCGAGCACTGAGCACCCAGCACCCTGAGTACTGAGCACCCAGCACCCCAAGCATTGAGCACCCAGCACCCTGAGTACTGAGCATCAAGCACCCTGAGCACTGAGCACCCAGCACCTTGAGCACTGAGCACCCAGCACCCTGAGCACTGAGCACCTAACGTACTGAGCACCGAGCACCCCGAGCACTGAGCACCCAGCACTGAGCACCCAGCACCCTGAGTACTGAGCACCCAGCACCATGAGTACTGAGCACCGAGCACCCCGAGCACTGAGCACCGGGCACCCCGAGCACTGAGCACCCAGCACCCTGAGTACTGAGCACCCAGCACCCTGAGTACTGAGCACTGAGCACTGAGCACCCTGAGTACTGAGCACCCAGCACCCTGAGCACTGAGCACCAAGCACCCTGAGCACTGAGCACCCAGCACCCTGAGTACTGAGCACCCAGCACCCCAAACACTGAGCACCGAGCACCCTGAGATCTGAGCACCGAGCACCCTGAGTACTGAGCACCCAGCACCATGAGTACTGAACACGGAGCACCCAGAGTACTGAACAACCTGAGTACTGAGCACCCAGCACCCCGAGAATGATCACCCAGCACCATGAGTACTGAGCACCGAGCACCCCGAGCACTGAGCACCGGGCACCCCGAGCACTGAGCACCCAGCACCCTGAGTACTGAGCACCCAGCACCCTGAGTACTGAGCACTGAGCACTGAGCACCCTGAGTACTGAGCACCCAGCACCATGAGTACTGAGCACCGAGCACCCCGAGCACTGAGCACCGGGCACCCCGAGCACTGAGCACCCAGCACCCTGAGTACTGAGCACCCAGCACCCTGAGTACTGAGCACTGAGCACTGAGCACCCTGAGTACTGAGCACCCAGCACCCTGAGCACTGAGCACCAAGCACCCTGAGCACTGAGCACCCAGCACCCTGAGTACTGAGCACCCAGCACCCCAAACACTGAGCACCGAGCACCCTGAGATCTGAGCACCGAGCACCCTGAGTACTGAGCACCCAGCACCATGAGTACTGAACACGGAGCACCCAGAGTACTGAACAACCTGAGTACTGAGCACCCAGCACCCCGAGAATGATCACCAGCACCATGAGTACTGAGCACCGAGCACCCCGAGCACTGAGCACCGGGCACCCCGAGCACTGAGCACCCAGCACCCTGAGTACTGAGCACCCAGCACCCTGAGTACTGAGCACTGAGCACTGAGCACCCTGAGTACTGAGCACCCAGCACCCTGAGCACTGAGCACCAAGCACCCTGAGCACTGAGCACCCAGCACCCTGAGTACTGAGCACCCAGCACCCCAAACACTGAGCACCGAGCACCCTGAGATCTGAGCACCGAGCACCCTGAGTACTGAGCACCCAGCACCATGAGTACTGAACACGGAGCACCCAGAGTACTGAACAACCTGAGTACTGAGCACCCAGCACCCCGAGAATGATCACCCAGCACCATGAGTACTGAGCACCGAGCACCCTGAGCACTGAGGACCCAGCACCCCAAGCACTGAGCACCGGGCACACCGAGCACTGAGCACCCAGCACCCTGAGTACTGGGGACCCAGGACCCTGAGTACTGAGCACTGAGCACTGAGCACCCTGAGCACTGAGCACCCAGCACCCTGAGCACTGAGCACCCAGCATCCTGAGCACTGAGTACTGAGCACCCAGCACGCTGAGCACTGAGCACCCAGCACCCTGAGCACTGAGCACCCAGAACCCTGAGTACTGAGCACCCAGCACCCCAAACACTGAGCACCGAGCACCCTGAGAACTGAGCACCGAGCACCCTGAGTAATGAGCACCAAGCACCATCAGTACTGAGCACCGAGCACCCAGAGTACTGAGCAACCTGAGTACTGAGCACCCACCACCCCGAGAATGAGCACCCAGCACCATGAGTACTGAGCACCGAGCACCCTGAGCACTGAGCACCCAGCACTCTGAGTACTGAGCACCAAGCAACCTGAGTACTGAGCATCCAGCACCCTGAGTACTGAGCACCCAGCACCATGAGTTCTGAGCACCCAGCACCCTGAGCACTGAGCACACTGAGTACTGAGCACCCAGCACCCTGAGCACTGAGGACCCAGCACCCTGAGTACTGAGCACCCAGCACCCTGAGCACTGAGGACCCAGCACCCCGAGCACTGATCACCCAGCACCCTGAGTACTGAGCACCCAGCACCCTGAGCACTGAGGACCCAGCACCCCGAGCACTGAGCACCCAGCACGCTGAGTACTGAGCACTGAGCACCCAGCACCCTGAGTACTGAGCACCCATCACCCGAGCACTGAGCACCCAGCACCCTGAGTACTGAGCAACCAGCACCCTGAGTACTGAGCACCAAGCACCCTGAGTACTGAGCACCCAGCACCCTGAGTACTGAGCACCCAGCACCCTGAGTTCTGAGCACCCCGCACCCTGAGCACTGAGCACACTGAGTACTGAGCACCCAGCACCCTGAGCACTGAGGACCCAGCACCCTGAGTACTGAGCACCCAGCACCCTGAGCACTGAGGACCCAGCACCGCGAGCGATGAGCACCCAGCACCCTGAGTACTGAGCACCCAGCACCCCAAGCACTGAGCACCGGGCACCCCGAGCACTGAGCACCCAGCACCCTGAGTACTGAGGACCCAGCACCCTGAGTACTGAGCACTGAGCACTGAGCACCCTGAGCACTGAGCACCCAGCACACTGAGCACTGAGCACCCAGCATCCTGAGCACTGAGTACTGAGCACCCAGCACGCTGAGCACTGAGCACCCAGCACCCTGAGCACTGAGCACCCAGCACCCTGAGTACTGAGAACCCAGCACCCCAAACACTGAGCACCGAGCACCCTGAGAACTGAGCACCGAGCACCCTGAGTACTGAGCACCCAGCACCATCAGTACTGAGCACCGAGCACCCAGAGTACTGAGCAACCTGAGTACTGAGCACCCAGCACCCCGAGAATGAGCACCCAGCACCATGAGTACTGAGCACCGAGCACCCTGAGCACTGAGCACCCAGCACTCTGAGTACTGAGCACCAAGCACCCTGAGTACTGAGCACCCAGCACCCTGAGTACTGAGCACCCAGCACCATGAGTTCTGAGCACCCAGCACCCTGAGCACTGAGCACACTGAGTACTAAGCACCCAGCACCCTGAGCACTGAGGACCCAGCACCCTGAGTACTGAGCACCCAGCACCCTGAGCACTGAAGACCCAGCACCGGGAGCACTGAGCACCCAGCACCCTGAGTACTGAGCACCCAGCACCCTGAGCACTGAGGACCCAGCACCCCGAGCACTGAGCACCCAGCACGCTGAGTACTGTGCACTGAGCACCAAGCACCCTGAGTACTGAGCACCCATCACCCCGAGCACTGAGCACCCAGCACCCCGAGCCCTGAGCACTGAGCACCCTGAGTACTGAGCACTGAGCACCCTTAGTACTGAGCACTGAGCACCCTGAGTACTGAGCACCCAGCACCCTGAGCACTGAGTACGGAGCACCCCGAGGACTGAGCAACCAGCACCGTGAGCACTGAGCACCCAGCACCTTGAGTACTGAGCACCGAGCACCCCGAGCACTGAGCACATAGCACCCTAAGTACTGAGCACCCAGCACCCTGAGCACTGAGCACCCAGCACCCCGAGCACTGAGCACCCAGCACCCTGAGTACTGAGCACCCAGCAACCTGAGTGCTGAGCACCCAGCACCCCGAGCACTGAGCACCCAGCACCCTGTGTACTGAGCACCGAGCACCCCGAGCATTTTGCACCCAGCTCCCTGAGTACTGAGCACCCAGCACCCCGAGAATGAGCACCCAGCACCCCGAGCACTGAGCACCCAGCACCCTGAGCACTGAACACACAGCACCCTGAGTACTGAGCACCCAGCACCCTGAGTACTGAGCACCCAGCACCCCGAGCACTGAGCACCCAGCACCCCGAGCACTGAGCACTCAGCACCCTGTGTACTGAACAATGAGTACCCAGTACCCCCGAGCACTGAGACCCAGCACCCTGAGCACTGAGCACCCAGCAGCCCGAGTACTGAGCACCCAGCACCCCGAGCACTGAGCACCCAGCACCTCGAGCACTGAGCACCCAGCACCCTGAGTACTGAGCACCCAGCACCCCAAGCATTGAGCACCCAGCACCCTGAGTACTGAGCATCAAGCACCCTGAGCACTGAGCACCCAGCACCTTGAGCACTGAGCACCCAGCACCCTGAGCACTGAGCACCTAACGTACTGAGCACCGAGCACCCCGAGCACTGAGCACCCAGCACTGAGCACCCAGCACCCTGAGTACTGAGCACCCAGCACCATGAGTACTGAGCACCGAGCACCCCGAGCACTGAGCACCGGGCACCCCGAGCACTGAGCACCCAGCACCCTGAGTACTGAGCACTGAGCACTGAGCACCCTGAGTACTGAGCACCCAGCACCCTGAGCACTGAGCACCAAGCACCCTGAGCACTGAGCACCCAGCACCCTGAGTACTGAGCAGCCAGCACCCCAAACACTGAGCACCGAGCACCCTGAGATCTGAGCACCGAGCACCCTGAGTAGTGAGCACCCAGCACCATGAGTACTGAACACGGAGCACCCAGAGTACTGAACAACCTGAGTACTGAGCACCCAGCACCCCGAGAATGATCACCCAGCACCATGAGTACTGAGCACCGAGCACCCCGAGCACTGAGCACCGGGCACCCCGAGCACTGAGCACCCAGCACCCTGAGTACTGAGCACCCAGCACCCTGAGTACTGAGCACTGAGCACTGAGCACCCTGAGTACTGAGCACCCAGCACCATGAGTACTGAGCACCGAGCACCCCGAGCACTGAGCACCGGGCACCCCGAGCACTGAGCACCCAGCACCCTGAGTACTGAGCACCCAGCACCCTGAGTACTGAGCACTGAGCACTGAGCACCCTGAGTACTGAGCACCCAGCACCCTGAGCACTGAGCACCAAGCACCCTGAGCACTGAGCACCCAGCACCCTGAGTACTGAGCACCCAGCACCCCAAACACTGAGCACCGAGCACCCTGAGATCTGAGCACCGAGCACCCTGAGTACTGAGCACCCAGCACCATGAGTACTGAACACGGAGCACCCAGAGTACTGAACAACCTGAGTACTGAGCACCCAGCACCCCGAGAATGATCACCAGCACCATGAGTACTGAGCACCGAGCACCCCGAGCACTGAGCACCGGGCACCCCGAGCACTGAGCACCCAGCACCCTGAGTACTGAGCACCCAGCACCCTGAGTACTGAGCACTGAGCACTGAGCACCCTGAGTACTGAGCACCCAGCACCCTGAGCACTGAGCACCAAGCACCCTGAGCACTGAGCACCCAGCACCCTGAGTACTGAGCACCCAGCACCCCAAACACTGAGCACCGAGCACCCTGAGATCTGAGCACCGAGCACCCTGAGTACTGAGCACCCAGCACCATGAGTACTGAACACGGAGCACCCAGAGTACTGAACAACCTGAGTACTGAGCACCAAGCACCCCGAGAATGATCACCCAGCACCATGAGTACTGAGCACCGAGCACCCTGAGCACTGAGGACCCAGCACCCCAAGCACTGAGCACCGGGCACACCGAGCACTGAGCACCCAGCACCCTGAGTACTGGGGACCCAGCACCCTGAGTACTGAGCACTGAGCACTGAGCACCCTGAGCACTGAGCACCCAGCACCCTGAGCACTGAGCACCCAGCATCCTGAGCACTGAGTACTGAGCACCCAGCACGCTGAGCACTGAGCACCCAGCACCCTGAGCACTGAGCACCCAGCACCCTGAGTACTGAGCACCCAGCACCCCAAACACTGAGCACCGAGCACCCTGAGAACTGAGCACCGAGCACCCTGAGTAATGAGCACCAAGCACCATCAGTACTGAGCACCGAGCACCCAGAGTACTGAGCAACCTGAGTACTGAGCACCCACCACCCCGAGAATGAGCACCCAGCACCATGAGTACTGAGCACCGAGCACCCTGAGCACTGAGCACCCAGCACTCTGAGTACTGAGCACCAAGCAACCTGAGTACTGAGCACCCAGCACCCTGAGTACTGAGCACCCAGCACCATGAGTTCTGAGCACCCAGCACCCTGAGCACTGAGCACACTGAGTACTGAGCACCCAGCACCCTGAGCACTGAGGACCCAGCACCCTGAGTACTGAGCACCCAGCACCCTGAGCACTGAGGACCCAGCACCCCGAGCACTGATCACCCAGCACCCTGAGTACTGAGCACCCAGCACCCTGAGCACTGAGGACCCAGCACCCTGAGCACTGAGCACCCAGCACGCTGAGTACTGAGCACTGAGCACCCAGCACCCTGAGTACTGAGCACCCATCACCCGAGCACTGAGCACCCAGCACCCCGAGCCCTGAGCACTGAGCACCCTGAGTACTGAGCACTGAGGACCCTTAGTACTGAACACTGAGCACCCAGAGTACTGAGCACCCAGCACCCTGAGCACTGAGCACGGAGCACCCCGAGGACTGAGCACCCAGCACCGTGAGCACTGAGCACCCAGCACGCTGAGCACTGAGCACCCAGCACCCCGAGTACTGAGCACCCAGCACCCTGCGTACTGAGCACAAAGCACACTGAGTACTGAGCACCCAGCACCCCGAGCACTGAGCACCCAGCACCCTGAGCACTGAGCACCCAGCACCCTGAGTACTGAGCATCAAGCACCCTGAGCACTGAGCACCCAGCACCCTGAGCACTGAGCACCCAGCACCCTGAGCACTGAGCACCCAACGTACTGAGCACCGAGCACCCCGAGCACTGAGCACCCAGCACTGAGCACCCAGCACCCTGAGTACTGAGCACCCAGCACCCTGAGTACTGAGCACCGAGCTCCCCGAGCACTGAGCACCGGGCACCCCGAGCACTGAGCACCCAGCACCCTGAGTACTGAGCACCCAGCACCCTGAGTACTGAGCACTGAGCAGTGAGCACCCTGAGTACTGAGCACCCAGCACCCTGAGCGCTGAGCACCCAGCACCCTGAGCACTGAGCACCCAGCACCCTGAGTACTGAGCACACAGCACCCTGAGCACTGAGCCCCCAGCACCCTGAGCACTGAGCACTCAGCACCCAGAGCACTGAGCACCCAGCACCCTGAGCACTGAGCACCCAGCACCCTGAGTACTGAGCACCCAGCGCCCTGAGTACTGAGCACCCAGACCCCGAGCACTGAGCACCCAGCACCCCTAGCACTGTGCACCCAGCACCCTGAGTACTGAGAACCCAGCACCCTGAGTACTGAGCACCCAGCACCCAGAGCACTGAGCACCCAGTAGCCCGAGCACTGAGCACCGAGCATCCTGAGCACTGAGTACTGGGCACCCAGCACCCTGAGCACTGAGCACCCAGCACCCTGAGCACTGAGCACCCAGCACCCTGAGTACTGAGCACCCAGCACCCCAAGCACTGAGCACCGAGCACCCTTTGTACTGAGCACCCAGCACGCTGAGCACTGAGCACCCAGCACCCCGAGTACTGAGCACCCAGCACCCTGAGTACTGAGCACCCAGCACCCTGAGTACTGAGCACCCAGCACCCTGAGTACTGCGCACCCAGCACCATGAGTACTGAGCACCCAGCACCGCGAGCACTGAGCACCCAGCACCCTGAGCACTGAGCACCCAGCACCCCGAGTACTGAGCACCCAGCACCCTGAGTACTGAGCACCCAGCACACTGAGTACTGAGCACCCAGCACCCCGAGCCGTGAGCACCCAGCACCCTGAGCACTGAGCACCCAGCACCCTGAGTACTGAGCATCAAGCACCCTGAGCACTGAGCACCCAGCACCCTGAGCACTGAGCACCCAGCACCCTGAGCACTGAGCACCCAACGTACTGAGCACCGAGCACCCCGAGCACTGAGCACCCAGCACTGAGCACCCAGCACCCTGAGTACTGAGCACCCAGCACCATGAGTACTGAGCACCGAGCACCCCGAGCACTGAGCACCGGGCACCCCGAGCACTGAGCACCCAGCACCCTGAGTACTGAGCACCCAGCACCCTGAGTACTGAGCACTGAGCACTGAGCACACTGAGTACTGAGCACCCAGCACCCTGAGCACTGAGCACCAAGCACCCTGAGCACTGAGCACCCAGCACCCTGAGTACTGAGCACCCAGCACCCCAAACACTGAGCACCGAGCACCGTGAGAACTGAGCACCGAGCACCCTGAGTACTGAGCACCCAGCAACATGAGTACTGAACACGGAGCACCCAGAGTACTGAACAACCTGAGTACTGAGCACCCAGCACCCCGAGAATGAGCACCCAGCACCATGAGTACTGAGCACCGAGCACCCTGAGCACTGAGCACCCAGCACCCTGAGTACTGAGCACCAAGCACCCTGAGTACTGAGCACCCAGCACCCTGAGTACTGAGCACCCAGCACCCTGAGTTCTGAGCACCCCGCACCCTGAGCACTGAGCACACTGAGTACTGAGCACCCAGCACCCTGAGCACTGAGGACCCAGCACCCTGAGTACTGAGCACCTAGCACCCTGAGCACTGAGGACCCAGCACCGCGAGCGCTGAGCACCCAGCACCCTGAGTACTGAGCACCCAGCACCCCAAGCACTGAGCACCGGGCACCCCGAGCACTGAGCACCCAGCACCCTGAGTACTGAGGACCCAGCACCCTGAGTACTGAGCACTGAGCACTGAGCACCCTGAGCACTGAGCACCCAGCACACTGAGCACTGAGCACCCAGCATCCTGAGCACTGAGTACTGAGCACCCAGCACGCTGAGCACTGAGCACCCAGCACCCTGAGCACTGAGCACCCAGCACCCTGAGTACTGAGCACCCAGCACCCCAAACACTGAGCACCGAGCACCCTGAGAACTGAGCACCAAGCACCCTGAGTACTGAGCACCCAGCACCATCATTACTGAGCACCGAGCACCCAGAGTACTGAGCAACCTGAGTACTGAGCACCCAGCACCCCGAGAATGAGCACCCAGCACCATGAGTACTGAGCACCGAGCACCCTGAGCACTGAGCACCCAGCACTCTGAATACTGAGCACCAAGCACCCTGAGAACTGAGCACCCAGCACCCTGAGTACTGAGCACCCAGCACCATGAGTTCTGAGCACCCAGCACCCTGAGCACTGAGCACACTGAGTACTAAGCACCCAGCACCCTGAGCACTGAGGACCCAGCACCCTGAGTACTGAGCACCCAGCACCCTGAGCACTGAGGACCCAGCACCGGGAGCACTGAGCACCCAGCACCCTGAGTACTGAGCACCCAACACCCTGAGCACTGAGGACCCAGCACCCCGAGCACTGAGCATGCAGCACGCTGAGTACTGTGCACTGAGCACCAAGCACCCTGAGTACTGAGCACCCATCACCCCGAGCACTGAGCACCCAGCACCCCGAGCCCTGAGCACTGAGCACCCTGAGTACTGAGCACTGAGCACCCTTAGTACTCAGCACTGAGCACCCTGAGTACTGAGCACCCAGCACCCTGAGCACTGAGTACGGAGCACCCCGAGGACTGAGCAACCAGCACCGTGAGCACTGAGCACCCAGCACCTTGAGTACTGAGCACCGAGCACCCCGAGCACTGAGCACCCAGCACCCTAAGTACTGAGCACCCAGCACCCTGAGCACTGAGCACCCAGCACCCCGAGCACTGAGCACACAGCACCCTGAGTACTGAGCACCCAGCAACCTGAGTGCTGAGCACCCAGCACCCCGAGCACTGAGCACCCAGCACCCTGTGTACTGAGCACCGAGCACCCCGAGCATTTTGCACCCAGCTCCCTGAGTACTGAGCACCCAGCACCCCGAGAATGAGCACCCAGCACCCCGAGCACTGAGCACCCAGCACCCTGAGCACTGAACACACAGCACCCTGAGTACTGCGCACCCAGCACCCTGAGTACTGAGCACCCAGCACCCCGAGCACTGAGCACCCAGCACCCCGAGCACTGAGCACTCAGCACCCTGTGTACTGAGCAATGAGTACCCAGTACCCCCGAGCACTGAGACCCAGCACCCTGAGCACTGAGCACCCAGCAGCCCGAGTACTGAGCACCCAGCACCCCGAGCACTGAGCACCCAGCACCTCGAGCACTGAGCACCCAGCACCCTGAGTACTGAGCACCCAGCACCCCAAGCACTGAGCACCCAGCACCCTGAGTACTGAGCATCAAGCACCCTGAGCACTGAGCACCCAGCACCCTGAGCACTGAGCACCCAGCACCCTGAGCACTGAGCACCTAACGTACTGAGCACCGAGCACCCCGAGCACTGAGCACCCAGCACTGAGCACCCAGCACCCTGAGTACTGAGCACCCAGCACCATGAGTACTGAGCACCGAGCACCCCGAGCACTGAGCACCGGGCACCCCGAGCACTGAGCACCCAGCACCCTGAGTACTGAGCACCCAGCACCCTGAGTACTGAGCACTGAGCACTGAGCACCCTGAGTACTGAGCACCCAGCACCCTGAGCACTGAGCACCAAGCACCCTGAGCACTGAGCACCCAGCACCCTGAGTACTGAGCACCCAGCACCCCAAACACTGAGCACCGAGCACCCTGAGATCTGAGCACCGAGCACCCTGAGTACTGAGCACCCAGCACCATGAGTACTGAACACGGAGCACCCAGAGTACTGAACAACCTGAGTACTGAGCACCCAGCACCCCGAGAATGATCACCCAGCACCATGAGTACTGAGCACCGAGCACCCTGAGCACTGAGCTCCCAGCACCCTGAGTACTGAGCACCAAGCACCCTGAGTACTGAGCACCCAGCACCCTGAGTACTGAGCACCCAGCACCCTGAGTTCTGAGCACCCCGCACCCTGAGCACTGAGCACACTGAGTACTGAGCACCCAGCACCCTGAGCACTGAGCACCCAGCACCCTGAGCACTGAGCACCCAGCACCCTGAGCACTGAGGACCCAGCACCCCAAGCACTGAGCACCGGGCACCCCGAGCACTGAGCACCCAGCACCCTGAGCACTGAGCACCCAGCACCCTGAGCACTGAGCACCCAGCATCCTGAGCACTGAGTACTGAGCACCCAGCACGCTGAGCACTGAGCACCCAGCACCCTGAGCACTGAGCACCCAGCACCCTGAGTACTGAGCACCCAGCACCCCAAACACTGAGCACCGAGCACCCTGAGAACTGAGCACCGAGCACCCTGAGTAATGAGCACCAAGCACCATCAGTACTGAACACCGAGCACCCAGAGTACTGAGCAACCTGAGTACTGAGCACCCACCACCCCGAGAATGAGCACCCAGCACCATGAGTACTGAGCACCGAGCACCCTGAGCACTGAGCACCCAGCACTCTGAGTACTGAGCACCAAGCAACCTGAGTACTGAGCACCCAGCACCCTGAGTACTGAGCACCCAGCACCATGAGTTCTGAGCACCCAGCACCCTGAGCACTGAGCACACTTAGTACTGAGCACCCAGCACCCTGAGCACTGAGGACCCAGCACCCTGAGTACAGAGCACCCAGCACCCTGAGCACTGAGGACCCAGCACCCCGAGCACTGATCACCCAGCACCCTGAGTACTGAGCACCCAGCACCCTGAGCACTGAGGACCCAGCACCCCGAGCACTGAGCACCCAGCACGCTGAGTACTGAGCACTGAGCACCCAGCACCCTGAGTACTGAGCACCCATCACCCGAGCACTGAGCACCCAGCACCCCGAGCCCTGAGCACTGAGCACCCTGAGTACTGAGCACTGAGCACCCTTAGTACTGAACACTGAGCACCCAGAGTACTGAGCACCCAGCACCCTGAGCACTGAGCACGGAGCACCCCGAGGACTGAGCACCCAGCACCGTGAGCACTGAGCACCCAGCACCTTGAGTACTGAGCACCGAGCACCCCGAGCACTGAGCACCCAGCACCCTAAGTACTGAGCACCCAGCACCCTGAGCACTGAGCACCCAGCACCCCGAGCACTGAGCGCCCAGCACCCTGAGTACTGAGCACCCAGCAACCTGAGTGCTGAGCACCCAGCACCCCGAGCACTGAGCACCCAGCACCCTGTGTACTGAGCACCGAGCACCCCGAGAATGAGCACCCAGCACCCCGAGCAATGAGCACCCAGCACCCTGAGCACTGAACACACAGCACCCTGAGTACTGAGCACCCAGCACCCTGAGTACTGTGCACCCTGCCCCCAAGCACTGAGCTCCCTGAGTACTGAGCACCCAGCACCCTGAGTACTGAGCACCCAGCACCCTGAGTACTGAACACTGAGCACCCAGAGAACTGAGCACCCAGCACCCCGAGGACTGAGCACCCAGCACACTGAGTACTGAGCACCCAGCACCCCGAGCCGTGAGCACCCAGCACCCTGAGCACTGAGCACCCAGCACCCTGAGCACTGAGTACCCAGCACCCTGAGTACTGAGCACCCAGCACCCCAAGCACTGAGCACCGAGCACCCTTTGTACTGAGCACCCAGCACGCTGAGCACTGAGCACCCAGCACCCCGAGTACTGAGCACCCAGCACCCTGAGTACTGAGCACCCAGCACCCTGAGTACTGAGCACCCAGCACCCTGAGTACTGCGCACCCAGCACCATGAGTACTGAGCACCCAGCACCGCGAGCACTGAGCACCCAGCACCCTGAGCACTGAGCACCCAGCACCCCGAGTACTGAGCACCCAGCACCCTGAGTACTGAGCACCCAGCACACTGAGTACTGAGCACCCAGCACCCCGAGCCGTGAGCACCCAGCAACCTGAGCACTGAGCACCCAGCACCCTGAGTACTGAGTATCAAGCACCCTGAGCACTGAGCACCCAGCACCCTGAGCACTGAGCACCCAGCACCCTGAGCACTGAGCACCCAACGTACTGAGCACCGAGCACCCCGAGCACTGAGCACCCAGCACTGAGCACCCAGCACCCTGAGTACTGAGCACCCAGCACCATGAGTACTGAGCACCGAGCACCCCGAGCACTGAGCACCGATCACCCCGAGCACTGAGCACCCAGCTCCCTGAGTACTGAGCACCCAGCACCCTGAGTACTGAGCACTGAGCACACTGAGTACTGAGCACCCAGCACCCTGAGCACTGAGCACCAAGCACCCTGAGCACTGAGCACCCAGCACCCTGAGTACTGAGCACCCAGCACCCCAAACACTGAGCACCGAGCACCCTGAGAACTGAGCACCGAGCACCCTGAGTACTGAGCACCCAGCAACATGAGTACTGAACACGGAGCACCCAGAGTACTGAACAACCTGAGTACTGAGCACCCAGCACCCCGAGAATGAGCACCCAGCACCATGAGTACTGAGCACCGAGCACCCTGAGCACTGAGCACCCAGCACCCTGAGTACTGAGCACCAAGCACCCTGAGTACTGAGCACCCAGCACCCTGAGTACTGAGCACCCAGCACCCTGAGTTCTGAGCACCCCGCACCCTGAGCACTGAGCACACTGAGTACTGAGCACCCATTACCCTGAGCACTGAGGACCCAGCACCCTGAGTACTGAGCACCCAGCACCCTGAGCACTGAGGACCCAGCACCGCGAGCACTGAGCACCCAGCACCCTGAGTACTGAGCACCCAGCACCCCAAGCACTGAGCACCGGGAACCCCGAGCACTGAGCACCCAGCACCCTGAGTACTGAGGACCCAGCACCCTGAGTACTGAGCACTGAGCACTGAGCACCCTGAGCACTGAGCACCCAGCACCCTGAGCACTGAGCACCCAGCATCATGAGCACTGAGTACTGAGCACCCAGCACGCTGAGCACTGAGCACCCAGCACCCTGAGCACTGAGCACCCAGCACCCTGAGTACTGAGCACCCAGCACCCCAAACACTGAGCACCGAGCACCCTGAGAACTGAGCACCGAGCACCCTGATTACTGAGCACCCAGCACCATCAGTACTGAGCACCGAGCACCCAGAGTACTGAGCAACCTGAGTACTGAGCACCCAGAACCCCGAGAATGAGCACCCAACACCATGAGTACTGAGCACCCTGAGCACTGAGCACCCAGCACTCTGAGTACTGAGCACCAAGCACCCTGAGTACTGAGCACCCAGCACCCTGAGTACTGAGCACCCAGCACCATGAGTTCTGAGCACCCAGCACCCTGAGCACTGAGCACACTGAGTACTAAGCACCCAGCACCCTGAGCACTGAGGACCCAGCACCCTGAGTACTGAGCACCCAGCACCCTGAGCACTGAGGACCCAGCACCGGGAGCACTGAGCACCCAGCACCCTGAGAACTGAGCACCCAGCACCCTGAGCACTGAGGACCCAGCACCCCGAGCACTGAGCACCCAGCACGCTGAGTACTGTGCACTGAGCACCATGCACCCTGAGTACTGAGCACCCATCACCCCGAGCACTGAGCACCCAGCACCCCGAGCCCTGAGCACTGAGCACCCTGAGTACTGAGCACTGAGCACCCTTAGTACTGAGCACTGAGCACCCTGAGTACTGAGCACCCAGCACCCTGAGCACTGAGTACGGAGCACCCCGAGGACTGAGCAACCAGCACCGTGAGCACTGAGCACCCAGCACCTTGAGTACTGAGCACCGAGCACCCCGAGCACTGAGCACCCAGCACCCTAAGTACTGAGCACCCAGCACCCTGAGCACTGAGCACCCAGCACCCCGAGCACTGAGCACCCAGCACCCTGAGTACTGAGCACCCAGCAACCTGAGTGCTGAGCACCCAGCACCCCGAGCACTGAGCACCCAGCACAGTGTGTACTGAGCACCGAGCACCCCGAGCATTTTGCACCCAGCTCCCTGAGTACTGAGCACCCAGCACCCCGAGAATGAGCACCCAGCACCCCGAGCACTGAGCACCCAGCACCCCGAGCACTGAGCACTCAGCACCCTGTGTACTGAGCAATGAGTACCCAGTACCCCCGAGCACTGAGACCCAGCACCCTGAGCACTGAGCACCCAGCAGCCCGAGTACTGAGCACCCAGCACCCCGAGCACTGAGCACCCAGCACCTCGAGCACTTAGCACCCAGCACCCTGAGTACTGAGCACCCAGCACCCCAAGCACTGAGCACCCAGCACCCTGAGTACTGAGCATCAAGCACCCTGAGCACTGAGCACCCAGCACCCTGAGCACTGAGCACCCAGCACCCTGAGCACTGAGCACCTAACGTACTTTGCACGGAGCACCCCGAGCACTGAGCACCCAGCACTGAGCACCCAGCACCCTGAGTACTGAGCACCCAGCACCATGAGTACTGAGCACCGAGCACCCCGAGCACTGAGCACCGGGCACCCCGAGCACTGAGCACCCAGCACCCTGAGTACTGAGCACCCAGCACCCTGAGTACTGAGCACTGAGCACTGAGCACCCTGAGTACTGAGCACCCAGCACCCTGAGCACTGAGCACCAAGCACCCCGAGCACTGAGCACCCAGCACCCTGAGTACTGAGCACCCTGAGTACTGAGCACCGATCACCCTGAGCACTGAGCTCCCAGCACCCTGAGTACTGAGCACCCAGCACCCAAAGCACTGAGCACCCAGCACCCTGAATACTGAGCACCCAGCACCCCGAGCACTGAGCACCCAGCACCCTGAGTACTGAGCACCCTGAGTACTGAGCACCGATCACCCTGAGCACTGAGCTCCCAGCACCCTGAGTACTGAGCACCCAGCACCCTGAGCACTGAGCACCCAGCACCCTGAGTACTGAGCACCCAGCACCCTGAGCACTGAGCACCCAGCACCCTGAGTACTGAGCACCCAGCACCCTGAGCACTGAGCACCCAGCACCCTGAGTACTGAGCACCCAGCACCCCGAGCACTGAGCACCAAGCACCCCGAGAATGAGCACCCAGCACCCCGAGTACTGAGCACCGAGCACCCTGAGCACTGAGTACCCAGCACCCTGAGTACTGAGCACCGAGCACCCCGAGCACTGAGCATGTAGCACCGCGAGCAATGAGCACCCAGCACCCTGAGTACTGAGCACCCAGCACCCTGAGTACTGAGCTCCCTGAGTACTGAGCACCCAGCACCCTGAGTACTGAGCACCCAGCACCCTGAGTACTGAACACTGAGCACCCAGAGAACTGAGCACCCAGCACCCCGAGGACTGAGCACCCAGCACACTGAGTACTGAGCACCCAGCACCCCGAGCCGTGAGCACCCAGCACCCTGAGCACTGAGCACCCAGCACCCTGAGCACTGAGTACCCAGCACCCTGAGTACTGAGCACCCAGCACCCCAAGCACTGAGCACCGAGCACCCTTTGTACTGAGCACCCAGCACGCTGAGCACTGAGCACCCAGCACCCCGAGTACTGAGCACCCAGCACCCTGAGTACTGAGCACCCAGCACCCTGAGTACTGAGCACCCAGCACCCTGAGTACTGCGCACCCAGCACCATGAGTACTGAGCACCCAGCACCGCGAGCACTGAGCACCCAGCACCCTGAGCACTGAGCACCCAGCACCCCGAGTACTGAGCACCCAGCACCCTGAGTACTGAGCACCCAGCACACTGAGTACTGAGCACCCAGCACCCCGAGCCGTGAGCACCCAGCAACCTGAGCACTGAGCACCCAGCACCCTGAGTACTGAGTATCAAGCACCCTGAGCACTGAGCACCCAGCACCCTGAGCACTGAGCACCCAGCACCCTGAGCACTGAGCACCCAACGTACTGAGCACCGAGCACCCCGAGCACTGAGCACCCAGCACTGAGCACCCAGCACCCTGAGTACTGAGCACCCAGCACCATGAGTACTGAGCACCGAGCACCCCGAGCACTGAGCACCGATCACCCCGAGCACTGAGCACCCAGCTCCCTGAGTACTGAGCACCCAGCACCCTGAGTACTGAGCACTGAGCACTGAGCACACTGAGTACTGAGCACCCAGCACCCTGAGCACTGAGCACCAAGCACCCTGAGCACTGAGCACCCTGCACCCTGAGTACTGAGCACCCAGCACCCCAAACACTGAGCACCGAGCACCCTGAGAACTGAGCACCGAGCACCCTGAGTACTGAGCACCCAGCAACATGAGTACTGAACACGGAGCACCCAGAGTACTGAACAACCTGAGTACTGAGCACCCAGCACCCCGAGAATGAGCACCCAGCACCATGAGTACTGAGCACCGAGCACCCTGAGCACTGAGCACCCAGCACCCTGAGTACTGAGCACCAAGCACCCTGAGTACTGAGCACCCAGCACCCTGAGTACTGAGCACCCAGCACCCTGAGTTCTGAGCACCCCGCACCCTGAGCACTGAGCACACTGAGTACTGAGCACCCATTACCCTGAGCACTGAGGACCCAGCACCCTGAGTACTGAGCACCCAGCACCCTGAGCACTGAGGACCCAGCACCGCGAGCACTGAGCACCCAGCACCCTGAGTACTGAGCACCCAGCACCCCAAGCACTGAGCACCGGGAACCCCGAGCACTGAGCACCCAGCACCCTGAGTACTGAGGACCCAGCACCCTGAGTACTGAGCACTGAGCACTGAGCACCCTGAGCACTGAGCACCCAGCACCCTGAGCACTGAGCACCCAGCATCATGAGCACTCAGTACTGAGCACCCAGCACGCTGAGCACTGAGCACCCAGCACCCTGAGCACTGAGCACCCAGCACCCTGAGTACTGAGCACCCAGCACCCCAAACACTGAGCACCGAGCACCCTGAGAACTGAGCACCGAGCACCCTGATTACTGAGCACCCAGCACCATCAGTACTGAGCACCGAGCACCCAGAGTACTGAGCAACCTGAGTACTGAGCACCCAGCACCCCGAGAATGAGCACCCAACACCATGAGTACTGAGCACCGTGAGCACTGAGCACCCAGCACTCTGAGTACTGAGCACCAAGCACCCTGAGTACTGAGCACCCAGCACCCTGAGTACTGAGCACCCAGCACCATGAGTTCTGAGCACCCAGCACCCTGAGCACTGAGCACACTGAGTACTGAGCACCCAGCACCCTGAGCACTGAGGACCCAGCACCGGGAGCACTGAGCACCCAGCACCCTGAGAACTGAGCACCCAGCACCCTGAGCACTGAGGACCCAGCACCCCGAGCACTGAGCACCCAGCACGCTGAGTACTGTGCACTGAGCACCATGCACCCTGAGTACTGAGCACCCATCACCCCGAGCACTGAGCACCCAGCACCCCGAGCCCTGAGCACTGAGCACCCTGAGTACTGAGCACTGAGCACCCTTAGTACTGAGCACTGAGCACCCTGAGTACTGAGCACCCAGCACCCTGAGCACTGAGTACGGAGCACCCCGAGGACTGAGCAACCAGCACCGTGAGCACTGAGCACCCAGCACCTTGAGTACTGAGCACCGAGCACCCCGAGCACTGAGCACCCAGCACCCTAAGTACTGAGCACCCAGCACCCTGAGCACTGAGCACCCAGCACCCCGAGCACTGAGCACCCAGCACCCTGAGTACTGAGCACCCAGCAACCTGAGTGCTGAGCACCCAGCACCCCGAGCACTGAGCACCCAGCACAGTGTGTACTGAGCACCGAGCACCCCGAGCATTTTGCACCCAGCTCCCTGAGTACTGCGCACCCAGCACCCCGAGAATGAGCACCCAGCACCCCGAGCACTGAGCACCCAGCACCCCGAGCACTGAGCACTCAGCACCCTGTGTACTGAGCAATGAGTACCCAGTACCCCCGAGCACTGAGACCCAGCACCCTGAGCACTGAGCACCCAGCAGCCCGAGTACTGAGCACCCAGCACCCCGAGCACTGAGCACCCAGCACCTCGAGCACTGAGCACCCAGCACCCTGAGTACTGAGCACCCAGCACCCCAAGCACTGAGCACCCAGCACCCTGAGTACTGAGCATCAAGCACCCTGAGCACTGAGCACCCAGCACCCTGAGCACTGAGCACCCAGCTCCCTGAGCACTGAGCACCTAACGTACTTTGCACGGAGCACCCCGAGCACTGAGCACCCAGCACTGAGCACCCAGCACCCTGAGTACTGAGCACCCAGCACCATGAGTACTGAGCACCGAGCACCCCGAGCACTGAGCACCGGGCACCCCGAGCACTGAGCACCCAGCACCCTGAGTACTGAGCACCCAGCACCCTGAGTACTGAGCACTGAGCACTGAGCACCCTGAGTACTGAGCACCCAGCACCCTGAGCACTGAGCACCAAGCACCCCGAGCACTGAGCACCCAGCACCCTGAGTACTGAGCACCCTGAGTACTGAGCACCGATCACCCTGAGCACTGAGCTCCCAGCACCCTGAGTACTGAGCACCCAGCACCCAAAGCACTGAGCACCCAGCACCCTGAATACTGAGCACCCAGCACCCCGAGCACTGAGCACCCAGCACCCTGAGTACTGAGCACCCTGAGTACTGAGCACCGATCACCCTGAGCACTGAGCTCCCAGCACCCTGAGTACTGAGCACCCAGCACCCTGAGCACTGAGCACCCAGCACCCTGAGTACTGAGCACCCAGCACCCTGAGCACTGAGCACCCAGCACCCTGAGTACTGAGCACAAAGCACCCTGAGCACTGAGCACCCAGCACCCTGAGTACTGAGCACCCAGCACCCCGAGCACTGAGCACCAAGCACCCCGAGAATGAGCACCCAGCACCCCGAGTACTGAGCACCGAGCACCCTGAGCACTGAGTACCCAGCACCCTGAGTACTGAGCACCGAGCACCCCGAGCACTGAGCATGTAGCACCGCGAGCAATGAGCACCCAGCACCCGGAGCAATGAGCACCCAGCACCCTGAGCACCGAGCACCCTGAGTACTGAGCACTGAGCACCCTGAGTACTGAGCACTGAGCACCCTGAGTACTGAGCACCCAGCACCCTGAGTACTGAGCACCCAGCACCCTGAGCAATGAGAACCCTGAGTACTGAGCACCCAGCACCCTGAGCACTGAGCACCAAGCACCCTGAGCACTGAGCACCCTGAGTACTGAGCACCGATCACCCTGAGCACTGAGCTCCCAGCACCCTGAGTACTGAGCACCCAGCACCCTGAGCACTGAGCACCCAGCACCCTGAGTACTGAGCACCCAGCACCCTGAGCACTGAGCACCCAGCACCCTGAGTACTGAGCACCCAGCACCCTGAGCACTGAGCACCCAGCACCCTGAGTACTGAGCACCCAGCACCCCGAGCACTGAGCACCCAGCACCCCGAGAATGAGCACCCAGCACCCCGAGTACTGAGCACCGAGCACCCTGAGCACTGAGTACCCGGCACCCTGAGTACTGAGCACCCAGCACCCTGAGCACTGGGCACCGAGCACCCCGAGTACTGAGCACCCAGCAGCCTGAGCACTGAGCACCCAGCACGCTGAGTACTGAGCACCCAGCTCCCTGAGTACTGAACACCCAGCACCCTGAGCACTGAGCACTCAGCACCCTGATCACTGAGTACTGAGCACCGAGCACCCCGAGAACTGAGCACCCAGCACCCGGAGTACTGAGCACCCAACACCCTGAGGACTGAGCACCCAGCACCCCGAGTACTGAGCACCCAGCACCCCGAGCACTGAGCACCCAGCACCCCGAGCACTGAGCACCGAGCACCCTGAGTACTGAGCACTGGGAACCCAGCACCCCGAGCACTGAGCACCCAGCACCCTGAGTACTGAGCACTGAGCACCCAGCACCCCGAGCACTGAGCACCCAGCACCCTGAGCACTGAGCACCCAGCACCCTAAGCACTGAGCACCCAGCACCCTGAGTACTGAGCACTGAGCATCCAGCACCCTGAGTACTGAGCACTGAGCACCCAGCACCCCGAGCACTGAGCACCCAGCACCCTGAGCACTGAGCACCCAGCACCCTGAGCACTGAGCACCCAGCACCCGAGTACTGAGCACCCAGCACCCTGAGTACTGAGCACCCAGCACCCTGAGCACTGAGCACCAAGCACCCTGAGCACTGAGCACCCAGCACCCCGAGCACTGAGCAACCAGCACCCCAAGCAATGAGCACCCCGCACCCTGAGTACTGAGCACTCAGCGCCCCGAGTACTGACCACCCAGCAACCTGAGCACCGAGCAGCCAGCACCCCTAGCACTGAGCACCCAGCGCCCTGAGCACTGAGCACCCAGCACCCTGAGTACTGAGCACTGAGCACCACGAGTACTGAGCACCCAGCACCCCGAGCACTGAGCACCGAGCACCCCGAGCACTGAGAACCCAGCACCCCGAGCACTGAGCACCCAACACCCCGAGCACTGAGCACCCAGCACCCTGAGCACAGAGCACCCAGCACCCCGAGCACTGAGCACCCAGCACCCCGAGCACTGAGCACCCAGCACCCCGAGCACTGAGCACCCAGCACCCCGAGCACTGAGCACCCAGCACCCTGAGTACTGAGCACCCAGCACCCTGAGTACTGAGCACCCAACACCCTGATCACTGAGCACCCAGCAACCTGAGTACTGAGCACCCAACACCCCAAGCACGGAGCACCCTGAGTACTGAGCACCCAGCACCCCAAGCACTGAGCTCCCTGAGTACTGAGCACCCAGCACCCTGAGTACTGAGCACCCAGCACCCCGAGTACTGAGCACCCAGCACCCTGAGTACTGAGCACCCAGCACACTGAGTACTGAGCACCCAGCACCCCGAGCCGTGAGCACCCAGCAACCTGAGCACTGAGCACCCAGCACCCTGAGCACTGGGCACCGAGCACCCCAAGTACTGAGCACCCAGCAGCCTGAGCACTGAGCACCCAGCACCCTGAGTACTGAGCACCCAGCTCCCTGAGTACTGAACACCCAGCACCCTGAGCACTGAGCACTCAGCACCCTGATCACTGAGTACTGAGCACCGAGCACCCTGAGAACTGAGCACCCAGCACCCGGAGTACTGAGCACCCAACACCCTGAGGACTGAGCACCCAGCACCCCGAGTACTGAGCACCCAGCACCCCGAGCACTGAGCACCCAGCACCCCGAGCACTGAGCACCGAGCACCCTGAGTACTGAGCACTGGGCACCCAGCACCCCGAGCACTGAGCACCCAGCACCCTGAGTACTGAGCACTGAGCACCCAGCACCCCGAGCACTGAGCACCCAGCACCCTGAGCACTGAGCACCCAGCACCCTAAGCACTGAGCACCCAGCACCCTGAGTACTGAGCACTGAGCACCCAGCACCCTGAGTACTGAGCACTGAGCACCAAGCACCCCGAGCACTGAGCACCCAGCACCCTGAGCACTGAGCACCCAGCACCCTGAGCACTGAGCACCCAGCACCCGAGTACTGAGCACCCAGCACCCTGAGTACTGAGCACCCAGCACCCTGAGCCCTGAGCACCAAGCACCCTGAGCACTGAGCACCCAGCACCCCGAGCACTGAGCAACCAGCACCCCAAGCAATGAGCACCCCGCACCCTGAGTACTGAGCACCCAGCGCCCCGAGTACTGACCACCCAGCAACCTGAGCACCGAGCAGCCAGCACCCCTAGCATTGAGCACCCAGCGCCCTGAGCACTGAGCACCCAGCACCCTGAGTACTGAGCACTGAGAACCACGAGTACTGAGCACCCAGCACCCCGAGCACTGAGCACCGAGCACCCCGAGCACTGAGAACCCAGCATCCCGAGCACTGAGCACCCAGCACCCCGAGCACTGAGCACCCAGCACCCCGAGCACTGAGCACCCAGCACCCCGAGCACTGAGCACCCAGCACCCCGAGCACTGAGCACCCAGCACCCCGAGCACTGAGCACCCAGCACCCCGAGCACTGAGCACCCAGCACCCTGAGTACTGAGCACCCAGCACCCTGAGTACTGAGCACCCAACACCCTGATCACTGAGCACCCAGCAACCTGAGTACTGAGCACCCAGCACCCTGAGTACTGAGCAGCCAGCACCTTGAGTACTGAGCACCCAGCACCCTGAGCACTGAGCACCCAGCACCCCGAGCACTGAGCACCCAGCACCCCGTGCACTGAGCACCCAGCACCCCGAGCACCGAGCACCCTGAGTACTAAGCACCGAGCACCCTGAGCACTGAGCACCCAGCACCCTGAGCACTGAGCACCCAGCACTCTGAGTACTGAGCACCCAGCACCCCGAGCACTGAGCACACAGCACCCTGAGTACTGAGCACCCAGCACCCTGAGCACTGAGCACTGAGCACCCTGAGCACTGAGCACCCAGCACCCTGAGGACTGAGCACCCAGCACCCTGAGAACTGAGCACCCTGAGTACTGAGCACTGAGCACCCTGAGTACTGAGCACTGAGCACCCTGAGTACTGAGCAACCAGCACCCTGAGTACTGAGCACCCAGCACCCTGAGCACTGAGCACCCAGCACCCTGAGCACTGAGCACCCAGCACCCTGAGCACTGAGCACCCAGCACCCTGAGTAGTGAGCACCCAACGTAGTGAGCACTGAGCACCCCGAGAACTGAGCACCCAGCAACCTGAGTACTGAGCACGGATCACCCCGAGCACTGAGCACCCAGCACCCTGAGTAGTGAGCACCCAACGTACTGAGCACCGAGCACACCAAGCACTGAGCACCCAGCAACCTGAGTACTGAGCACCCAGCACCCCGCGCACTGAGCACCCAGCACGCTGAGCACTGAGCACCCAGCACCCTGAGCACTGATCACCCAGCAACCTGAGCACTGAGCACCCAGCACCCTGAGTACTGAGCACCCAGCACCCTGAGTACTGAGCACTCAGCACCCTGAGTACTGAGCACTAAGCACCCTGAGGACTGAGCACCCAGCACCCTGAGCACTGAGCACCCAGCACCCTGAGTACTGAGCACCGATCACCCTGAGCACTGAGCACCCAGAACCCAAAGCACTGAGCACCCAGCACCCTGAACACTGAGCACCCAGCACCCCGAGCACTGAGCACCCAGCACCCTGAGTACTGAGCACCCTGAGTACTGAGCACCGATCACCCTGAGCACTGAGCTCCCAGCACCCTGAGTACTGAGCACTCAGCACCCTGAGCACTGAGCACCCAGCACCCTGAGTACTGAGCACCCAGCACCCTGAGCACTGAGCACCCAGCACCCTGAGTACTGAGCACCCAGCACCCTGAGCACTGAGCACCCAGCACCCTGAGTACTGAGCACCCAGCACCCCGAGCACTGAGCACCAAGCACCCCGAGAATGAGCACCCAGCACCCCGAGTACTGAGCACCGAGCACCCTGAGCACTGAGTACCCAGCACCCTGAGTACTGAGCACCGAGCACCCCGAGCACTGAGCTTGCAGCACCGCGAGCAATGAGCACCCAGCAACCGGAGCAATGAGCACCCAGCACCCTGAGCACCGAGCACCCTGAGTACTGAGCACTGAGCACCCTGAGTACTGAGCACTGAGCACCCTGAGTACTGAGCACCCAGCACCCTGAGTACTGAGCACCCAGCACCCTGAGCAATGAGAACCCTGAGTACTGAGCACCCAGCACCCTGAGTACTGAACACCCAGCACCGTGAGCACTGAACACACAGCACCCCGAGCACTGAGCACCCAGCACCCCGAGCAATGAGCACCCAGCAACCCGAGCACTGAGAACCCAGCACCATGTGTACTGAGCACCCAGCACCCTGAGTACTGAGCACCCAGCACCCCGAGCACTGAGTACCCAGCACCCTGAGCACTGAGCACGCAGCACCCTGAGCACTGTGCACCCATCACCCTGAGGACTGAGCACTGAGCACCCAGCGCCCTGAGCACTGAGCACCCAGCACCCTGAGCACTGAGCACCCAGCACCCCGAGCACTGAGCACCCAGCACCCTGAGTACTGAGCACTGAGCACCCAGCACCCCGAGCACTGAGCACCCAGCACCCTGAGCACTGAGCACCCAGCACCCGAGTACTGAGCACCCAGCACCCTGAGTACTGAGCACCCATCACCCCGAGCACAGAGCACCCAGCACCCTGAGCACTGAGCACCCAGCACCCCGAGCACTGAGCACCCAGCACCCTGAGTACTGAGCACTGAGCACCCAGCACCCCGAGCACTGAGCACCCAGCACCCTGAGTACTGAGCACCCAGCACCCGAGTACTGAGCACCCAGCACCCTGAGTACTGAGCACCCAGCACCCCGAGCACTGAGCACCCAGCACCCTGAGTACTGTGCACACAGCACCCTGAGCACTGAGCACCCAGCACCCTGAGCACTGAGCACCCAGCACACTGAGCACCCAGCACCCTGAGTAGTGAGCACCCAACGTACTGAGCACCAAGCACCCCGAGCACTGAGCACCCAGCACCCTGAGTACTGAGCACCGATCACCCCGAGAACTGAGCACCCAGCACCCTGAGTACTGAGCTCCGAGTACCCCGAGCACTGAGCACCCAGCACCCGGAGTACTGAGCACCCAGCACCCTGAGTACTAAGCACCGAGCACCCTGAGTACTGAGCATCCAGTACCCTGAGCACTGAACACACAGCACCCTGAGTACTGAGCACCCCGAGCACTGAGCACCCAGCACCCTGAGCACTGAGCACCCAGCACCCTGAGTACTGAGCAACCAGCACCCTCAGTACTGAACATACAGCACACTGAGCACTGAGCACTGAGCACCCTGAGCACTGAGTACTGAGCACTGAGCACCCTGAGCACTGAGCACCCAGCACCCCGAGTACTGAGCACCCTGAGCACTGAGTACTGAGCACTGAGCACCCTGAGCACTGAGCACCCAGCACCCTGAGTACTGAGCACCCAGCACCCCGAGCACTGAGCACCCAGCGCCCCGAGCACTGAGCACCCAGCACCCCGAGCACTGAGCACCCTGAGCACTGAGCACACAGCACCCCGAGTACTGAGCATTGAGCACCCTGAGCTCTGAGCACCCAGCACCCCGAGTACTGAGCACTGAGCACCCTGAGCACTGAGCACCCAGCACCCCAAGCACTGAACACCAAGCACCCTGAGTACTGAGCACTGAGCACCCAGCACCTGAGTACTGAGCACCCAGCACCCTGAGTGCTGAGCACCGAGCACCCCGAGCACTGAGCACGCAGCACCGCGAGTAATGAGCACCCAGCACCCCGAGCACTGAGCACCCAGCACCCTGAGCACCGAGCACCCTGAGTACTGAGCACTGAGCACCCTGAGTACTGAGCACTAAGCACCCTGAGCACTGAGCACTCAGCACCCTGAGTAGTGAGCACCCAACGTACTGAGCACCGTGCAACCCGAGCACTGAGAACCCAGCACCCTGAGTACTGAGCACCCAGCACCCTGAGTACTGAGCACCCAGCACCCTGAGTACTGAGCACCCAGCACCCCGAGCACTGAGCACCCAGCACCCCAAGTACTGAGCACCCAGCACCCTGAGCACTGAGCACCCAGCACCCTGAGCACTGAGCACCCAGCACCCTGAGCACTGAGCACCCAGCACCCCGAGTACTGAGCACCCAGCACCCTGAGCACTGAGCACCCAGCACCCTGAGCACTGAGCACCCAGCACCCTGAGCACTGAGCACACAGCACCCTGAGTAGTGAGCACCCAACGTACTGAGCACCGAGCACCCCGAGCACTGAGCACCCAGCACCCTGAGTACTGAGCACTGAGCACCCAGCACCCCGAGCACTGAGCACCCAGCACCCTGAGTACTGAGCACTGAGCACCCAGCACCCCGAGCACTGAGCACCCAGCACCCTGAGCACTGAGCACCCAGCACCCTGAGCACTGAGCACCCAGCACCCTGAGTACTGAGTACTGAGCACCCACCACCCTGAGTACTGAGCACTGAGCACCCAGCACCCCGAGCACTGAGCACCCAGCACCCTGAGCACTGAGCACCCAGCACCCTGAGCACTGAGCACCCAGCACCCTGAGTACTGAGCACCCAGCACCCTGAGCACTGAGCACCAAGCACCCTGAGCACTGAGCACCCAGCACCCCGAGCACTGAGCAACCAGCACCCCAAGCAATGAGCACCCCGCACCCTGAGTACTGAGCACCCAGCACCCCGAGTACTGACCACCCAGCAACCTGAGCACCGAGCAGCCAGCACCCCGAGCACTGAGCACAAAGCGCCCTGAGCACTGAGCACCCAGCACCCTGAGTACTGAGCACTGAGCACCACGAGTACTGAGCACCCAGCACCCCGAGCACTGAGCACCGAGCACCCCGAGCACTGAGAACCCAGCACCCCGAGCACTGAGCACCCAGCACCCCGAGCACTGAGCACCCAGCACCCCGAGCACTGAGCAACCAGCACCCCGAGCACTGAGCACCCAGCACCCCGAGCACTGAGCACCCAGCACCCCGAGCACTGAGCACCCAGCACCCCGAGCACTGAGCACCCAGCACCCTGAGTACTGAGCACCCAGCACCCTGAGTACTGAGCACCCAACACCCTGATCACTGAGCACCCAGCAACCTGAGTACTGAGCACCCAACACCCCAAGCACTGAGCACCCTGAGTACTGAGCACCCTGCACCCCAAGCACTGAGCTCCCTGAGTACTGAGCACCCAGCACCCTGAGTACTGAGCAGCCAGCACCTTGAGTACTGAGCACCCAGCACCCTGAGCACTGAGCACCCAGCACCCCGAGCACTGAGCACCCAGCACCCCGTGCACTGAGCACCCAGCACCCCGAGCACCGAGCACCCTGAGTACTAAGCACCGAGCACCCTGAGCACTGAGCACCCAGCACCCTGAGCACTGAGCACCCAGCACACTGAGTACTGAGCACCCAGCACCCCGAGCACTGAGCACACAGCACCCTGAGTACTGAGCACCCAGCCCCCTGAGCACTGAGCACTGAGCACCCTGAGCACTGAGCACCCAGCACCCTGAGGACTGAGCACCCAGCACCCTGAGAACTGAGCACCCTGAGTACTGAGCACTGAGCACCCTGAGTACTGAGCACTGAGCACCCTGAGTACTGAGCAACCAGCACCCTGAGTACTGAGCACCCAGCACCCTGAGCACTGAGCACCAAGCACCCTGAACACTGAGCACCCAGCACCCTGAGCACTGAGCACCCAGTACCCTGAGTAGTGAGCACCCAACGTACTGAGCACTGAGCACCCCGAGAACTGAGCACCCAGCAACCTGAGTACTGAGCACCCAGCACCCCGAGCACTGAGCACCCAGCACGCTGAGCACTGAGCACCCAGCACCCTGAGCACTGATCACCCAGCAACCTGAGCACTGAGCACCGAGCACCCTGAGTACTGAGCACCCAGCACCCTGAGTACTGAGCACTCAGCACCCTGAGTACTGAGCACCGAGCACCCCGAGCACTGAGCACCCAGCACCCTGAGCACTAAGCACCCTGAGGACTGAGCACCCAGCACCCTGAGCACTGAGCACCCAGCACCCTGAGTACTGAGCACCGATCACCCTGAGCACTGAGCACCCAGAACCCAAAGCATTGAGCACCCAGCACCCTGAATACTGAGCACCCAGCACCCCGAGCACTGAGCACCCAGCACCCTGAGTACTGAGCACCCTGAGTACTGAGCACCGATCACCCTGAGCACTGAGCACACAGCACCCTGAGTACTGAGCACCCAACGTACTGAGCACCGAGCACCCCGAGCACTGAGCACCCAGCACCCTGAGTACTGAGCACCGAGCACCCCGAGCTCTGAGCACACAGCACCCTGAGTAGTGAGCACCCAACGTACTGAGCACCGAGAACCCCGAGCACTGAGCACCCAGCAGCCGGAGCACTGAGCACCCAGCGCCCCGAGCACCGAGCACCCTGAGCACTGAGCACCCAGCACCCTGACTACTGAGCACCCAGCACCCTGAGCACTAAGCACCCAGCACCCCAAGTACTGAGCACCCAGCACCCTGAGTACTGAGCACCCAGCACCCTGAGCACTGAGCACCCAGCACCCTGAGTTCTGAGCACCCAGCACCCTGAGTACTGAACACCCAGCACCCTGAGCACTGAGCACTGAGCACCCTGAGCACTGAGTACTGAGCACTGAGCACCTTGAGCACTGAGCACCCAGCACCCCGAGTATTGAGCACACAGCACCCCGAGCACAGAGCACCCAGCGCCCCGAGCACTGAGCACCCAGCACCCCGAGCGCTGAGCACTGAGCACCCAGCACCCCGAGTACTGAGCAATGAGCACCCTGAGCACTGAGCACCCAGCACCCCGAGTACTGAGCACTGAGCACCCTGAGTACTGAGCACCCAGCACATTGAGCACTGAGTACCCAGCACCCTGAGCACTGAGCACCCAGCACCCTGAGTACTGAGCACCCAGCACCCTGAGTACTGATCACTGAGCACCCAGCACCCCGAGCACTGAGCACCCAGCACCCTGAGTACTGAGCACTGAGCACCCAGCACCCCGAGCACTGAGCACCCAGCACCCTGAGCACTGAGCACCCAGCACCCGAGTACTGAGCACCCAGCACCCTGAGTACTGAGCACCCAGCACCCTGAGTACTGAGCACCCAGCACCCCGAGTACTGAGCACCCAGCACCCTGAGTACTGAGCACCCAGCACCCTGAGCACAGAGCACCCAGCACCCCGAGAACTGAGCACCCAGCACCCTGAGTACTGAGCACCCAGCACCCTGAGCACTGAGCACCCAGCACCCTGAGCACTGAGCACCCAGCACCCTGAGCACTGAGCACCCAGCACCCTGAGTAGTGAGCACCCAACGTACTGAGCACCGAGCACCCCGAGCACTGAGCACCCAGCACCCTGAGTACTGAGCACCGAGCACCCTGAGCACTGAGCACCCAGCACCCTGAGTACTGAGCTCCGAGCACCCCGAGCACTGAGCACCCAGCGCCCCGAGCACCGAGCACCCTGAGCACTGAGCACCCAGCACCCTGAGTACTGAGCACCCTGAACAATGAGCAATGAGCACCCTGAGTACTGAGCACCCAGCACCTTGAGCACTGAGCACTCAGCACCCGGAGTACTGAGCACCCAGCACCCTGAGTACTGAGCACCCAGCACCCCGAGTACTGAGCACCCAGCACCCTGAGTACTGAGCACCCAGCACCCTGAGCACTGAGCACCCAGCACCCCGAGCACTGAGCACCCAGCACCCTGAGTACTGAGCACGCAGCACCCTGAGTACTGAGCACCCAGCACCCCGAGTACTGAGCACCCAGCATCCTTAGTACTGAGCACCCAGCACCCTGAGCACTGAGCACCCAGCACCCCGAGCACTGAGCACCCAGCAACCTGAGTACTGAGCACCCAGCACCCTGAGCACTGAGCACCCAGCACCCTGAGCACTGAGCACCCAGCACCCTAAGCACTGAGCACCCAGCACCCTGAGTAGTGAGCACCCAACGTACTGAGCACCGAGCAGCCCGAGCACTGAGCACCCAGCACCCTGAGTACTGAGCACCGAGCACCCTGAGCACTGAGCACCCAGCACCCTGAGTACTGAGCTCCGAGCACCCCGAGCACTGAGCACCCAGCGCCCCGAGCACTGAGCACCCTGAGCACTGAGCACCCAGCACCCTGAGTACTGAGCACCCTGAACAATGAGCAATGAGCACCCTGAGTACTGAGCACCCAGCACCTTGAGCACTGAGCACTCAGCACCCTGAGCACTGAGCACCCAGCACCCTGAGCACTGAGCAAACAGCACCCTGAGCACTGAGCACCCAGCACCCTGAGTAGTGAGCACCCAACGTACTGAGCACCGAGCACCCCGAGCACTGAGCACCCAGCGCCCTGAGTACTGAGCACCGAGCACCCTGAGCACTGAGCACTCAGCACCCGAGCACTGAGCACACAGCACCCTGAGTAGTGAGCACCCAACGTACTGAGCACCGAGAACCCCGAGCACTGAGCACCCAGCACCCCGAGCACTGAGCACCCAGCGCCCCGAGCACCGAGCACCCTGAGCACTGAGCACCCAGCACCCCGAGCGCTGAGCACTGAGCACCCAGCACCCCGAGTACTGAGCACTGAGCACCCTGAGTACTGAGCACCCAGCACATTGAGCACTGAGTACCCAGCACCCTGATCACTGAGCACCCAGCACCCTGAGCACTGAGCATCCAGCACCCTGAGTACTGATCACTGAGCACCCAGCACCCCGAGCACTGAGCACCCAGCACTCTGAGCACTGAGCACCCAGCACCCTAGTACTGAGCACCCAGCACCCTGAGTACTGAGCACCCAGCACCCTGAGTACTGAGCACCCAGCACCCCGAGTACTGAGCACCCAGCACCCTGAGTACTGAGCACCCAGCACCCTGAGCACTGAGCACCCAGCACCCTGAGTACTGAGCACCCAGCGCCCCGAGCACTGAGCACCCAGCACCCCGAGCGCTGAGCACTGAGCACCCAGCACCCCGAGTACTGAGCACTGAGCACCCTGAGTACTGAGCACCCAGCACATTGAGCACTGAGTACCCAGCACCCTGATCACTGAGCACCCAGCACCCTGAGCACTGAGCATCCAGCACCCTGAGTACTGATCACTGAGCACCCAGCACCCCGAGCACTGAGCACCCAGCACTCTGAGCACTGAGCACCCAGCACCCGAGTACTGAGCACCCAGCACCCTGAGTACTGAGCACCCAGCACCCTGAGTACTGAGCACCCAGCACCCCGAGTACTGAGCACCCAGCACCCTGAGTACTGAGCACCCAGCACCCTGAGCACTGAGCACCCAGCACCCCGAGCACTGAGCACCCAGCACCCTGAGTACTGTGCACCCAGCACCCTGAGCACTGAGCACCCAGCACCCTGAGCACTGAGCACCCAGCACCCTGAGCACTGAGCACCCAGCACCCTGAGTAGTGAGCACCCAACGTACTGAGCACCGAGCACCCCGAGCACTGAGCACCCAGCACCCTGAGTACTGAGCACCGAGCACCCTGAGCACTGAGCACCCAGCACCCTGAGTACTGAGCTCCGAGCACCCCGAGCACTGAGCACCCAGCGCCCCGAGCACCGAGCACCCTGAGCACTGAGCACCCAGCACCCTGAGTACTGAGCACCCTGAACAATGAGCAATGAGCACCCTGAGTACTGAGCACCCAGCACCTTGAGCACTGAGCACTCAGCACCCGGAGTACTGAGCACCCAGCACCCTGAGTACTGAGCACCCAGCACCCCGAGAACTGAGCACCCAGCACCCTGAGTACTGAGCACCCAGCACCCTGAGTACTGAGCACCCAGCACCCTGAGCACTGAGCACCCAGCACCCCGAGCACTGAGCACCCAGCACCCTGAGTACTGAGCACCCAGCACCCTGAGCACTGAGCACCCAGCACCCTGAGCACTGAGCACCCAGCACCCTAAGCACTGAGCACCCAGCACCCTGAGTAGTGAGCACCCAGCACCCTGAGCACTGAGCACCCAGCACCCTGAGTAGTGAGCACCCAACGTACTGAGCACCGAGCACCCCGAGCACTGAGCACCCAGCACCCTGAGTACTGAGCACCCAGCACCCTGAGTACTGAGCACCCAGCACCCTGAGTACTGAGCACCCAGCACCCTGAGTACTGAGTACCCAGCACCCCGAGCACTGAGCACCCAGCACCCCAAGTACTGAGCACCCAGCACCCTGAGCACTGAGCACCCAGCACCCTGAGCACTGAGCACCCAGCACCCTGAGCACTGAGCACCCAGCACCCTGAGTACTGAGCACCCAGCACCCTGAGCACTGAGCACCCAGCACCCTGAGCACTGAGCACCCAGCACCCTGAGCACTGAGCACACAGCACCCTGAGTACTGAGCACCCAACGTACTGAGCACCGAGCACCCCGAGCACTGAGCACCCAGCACCCTGAGTACTGAGCACCGAGCACCCCGAGCTCTGAGCACACAGCACCCTGAGTAGTGAGCACCCAACGTACTGAGCACCGAGAACCCCGAGCACTGAGCACCCAGCAGCCGGAGCACTGAGCACCCAGCGCCCCGAGCACCGAGCACCCTGAGCACTGAGCACCCAGCACCCTGACTACTGAGCACCCAGCACCCTGAGCACTAAGCACCCAGCACCCCAAGTACTGAGCACCCAGCACCCTGAGTACTGAGCACCCAGCGCCCCGAGCACTGAGCACCCAGCACCCTGAGCACTGAGCACCCAGCACCCTGAGTTCTGAGCACCCAGCACCCTGAGTACTGAACACCCAGCACCCTGAGCACTGAGCACTGAGCACCCTGAGCACTGAGTACTGAGCACTGAGCACCTTGAGCACTGAGCACCCAGCACCCCGAGTATTGAGCACACAGCACCCCGAGCACAGAGCACCCAGCGCCCCGAGCACTGAGCACCCAGCACCCCGAGCGCTGAGCACTGAGCACCCAGCACCCCGAGTACTGAGCAATGAGCACCCTGAGCACTGAGCACCCAGCACCCCGAGTACTGAGCACTGAGCACCCTGAGTACTGAGCACCCAGTACATTGAGCACTGAGTACCCAGCACCCTGAGCACTGAGCACCCAGCACCCTGAGTACTGAGCACCCAGCACCCTGAGTACTGATCACTGAGCACCCAGCACCCCGAGTACTGAGCACCCAGCACCCTGAGTACTGAGCACTGAGCACCCAGCACCCCGAGCACTGAGCACCCAGCACCCTGAGCACTGAGCACCCAGCACCCGAGTACTGAGCACCCAGCACCCTGAGTACTGAGCACCCAGCACCCTGAGTACTGAGCACCCAGCACCCCGAGTACTGAGCACCCAGCACCCTGAGTACTGAGCACCCAGCACCCTGAGCACAGAGCACCCAGCACCCCGAGCACTGAGCACCCAGCACCCTGAGTACTGAGCACCCAGCACCCTGAGCACTGAGCACCCAGCACCCTGAGCACTGAGCACCCAGCACCCTGAGCACTGAGCACCCAGCACCCTGAGTAGTGAGCACCCAACGTACTGAGCACCGAGCACCCCGAGCACTGAGCACCCAGCACCCTGAGTACTGAGCACCGAGCACCCTGAGCACTGAGCACCCAGCACCCTGAGTACTGAGCTCCGAGCACCCCGAGCACTGAGCACCCAGCGCCCCGAGCACCGAGCACCCTGAGCACTGAGCACCCAGCACCCTGAGTACTGAGCACCCTGAACAATGAGCAATGAGCACCCTGAGTACTGAGCACCCAGCACCTTGAGCACTGAGCACTCAGCACCCGGAGTACTGAGCACCCAGCACCCTGAGTACTGAGCACCCAGCACCCCGAGTACTGAGCACCCAGCACCCTGAGTACTGAGCACCCAGCACCCTGAGCACTGAGCACCCAGCACCCCGAGCACTGAGCACCCAGCACCCTGAGTACTGAGCACGCAGCACCCTGAGTACTGAGCACCCAGCACCCCGAGTACTGAGCACCCAGCATCCTTAGTACTGAGCACCCAGCACCCTGAGCACTGAGCACCCAGCACCCCGAGCACTGAGCACCCAGCAACCTGAGTACTGAGCACCCAGCACCCTGAGCACTGAGCACCCAGCACCCTGAGCACTGAGCACCCAGCACCCTAAGCACTGAGCACCCAGCACCCTGAGTAGTGAGCACCCAACGTACTGAGCACCGAGCAGCCCGAGCACTGAGCACCCAGCACCCTGAGTACTGAGCACCGAGCACCCTGAGCACTGAGCACCCAGCACCCTGAGTACTGAGCTCCGAGCACCCCGAGCACTGAGCACCCAGCGCCCCGAGCACTGAGCACCCTGAGCACTGAGCACCCAGCACCCTGAGTACTGAGCACCCTGAACAATGAGCAATGAGCACCCTGAGTACTGAGCACCCAGCACCTTGAGCACTGAGCACTCAGCACCCTGAGCACTGAGCACCCAGCACCCTGAGCACTGAGCAAACAGCACCCTGAGCACTGAGCACCCAGCACCCTGAGTAGTGAGCACCCAACGTACTGAGCACCGAGCACCCCGAGCACTGAGCACCCAGCGCCCTGAGTACTGAGCACCGAGCACCCTGAGCACTGAGCACTCAGCACCCGAGCACTGAGCACACAGCACCCTGAGTAGTGAGCACCCAACGTACTGAGCACCGAGAACCCCGAGCACTGAGCACCCAGCACCCCGAGCACTGAGCACCCAGCGCCCCGAGCACCGAGCACCCTGAGCACTGAGCACCCAGCACCCCGAGCGCTGAGCACTGAGCACCCAGCACCCCGAGTACTGAGCACTGAGCACCCTGAGTACTGAGCACCCAGCACATTGAGCACTGAGTACCCAGCACCCTGATCACTGAGCACCCAGCACCCTGAGCACTGAGCATCCAGCACCCTGAGTACTGATCACTGAGCACCCAGCACCCCGAGCACTGAGCACCCAGCACTCTGAGCACTGAGCACCCAGCACCCTAGTACTGAGCACCCAGCACCCTGAGTACTGAGCACCCAGCACCCTGAGTACTGAGCACCCAGCACCCCGAGTACTGAGCACCCAGCACCCTGAGTACTGAGCACCCAGCACCCTGAGCACTGAGCACCCAGCACCCTGAGTACTGAGCACCCAGCGCCCCGAGCACTGAGCACCCAGCACCCCGAGCGCTGAGCACTGAGCACCCAGCACCCCGAGTACTGAGCACTGAGCACCCTGAGTACTGAGCACCCAGCACATTGAGCACTGAGTACCCAGCACCCTGATCACTGAGCACCCAGCACCCTGAGCACTGAGCATCCAGCACCCTGAGTACTGATCACTGAGCACCCAGCACCCCGAGCACTGAGCACCCAGCACTCTGAGCACTGAGCACCCAGCACCCGAGTACTGAGCACCCAGCACCCTGAGTACTGAGCACCCAGCACCCTGAGTACTGAGCACCCAGCACCCCGAGTACTGAGCACCCAGCACCCTGAGTACTGAGCACCCAGCACCCTGAGCACTGAGCACCCAGCACCCCGAGCACTGAGCACCCAGCACCCTGAGTACTGTGCACCCAGCACCCTGAGCACTGAGCACCCAGCACCCTGAGCACTGAGCACCCAGCACCCTGAGCACTGAGCACCCAGCACCCTGAGTAGTGAGCACCCAACGTACTGAGCACCGAGCACCCCGAGCACTGAGCACCCAGCACCCTGAGTACTGAGCACCGAGCACCCTGAGCACTGAGCACCCAGCACCCTGAGTACTGAGCTCCGAGCACCCCGAGCACTGAGCACCCAGCGCCCCGAGCACCGAGCACCCTGAGCACTGAGCACCCAGCACCCTGAGTACTGAGCACCCTGAACAATGAGCAATGAGCACCCTGAGTACTGAGCACCCAGCACCTTGAGCACTGAGCACTCAGCACCCGGAGTACTGAGCACCCAGCACCCTGAGTACTGAGCACCCAGCACCCCGAGAACTGAGCACCCAGCACCCTGAGTACTGAGCACCCAGCACCCTGAGTACTGAGCACCCAGCACCCTGAGCACTGAGCACCCAGCACCCCGAGCACTGAGCACCCAGCACCCTGAGTACTGAGCACCCAGCACCCTGAGCACTGAGCACCCAGCACCCTGAGCACTGAGCACCCAGCACCCTAAGCACTGAGCACCCAGCACCCTGAGTAGTGAGCACCCAGCACCCTGAGCACTGAGCACCCAGCACCCTGAGTAGTGAGCACCCAACGTACTGAGCACCGAGCACCCCGAGCACTGAGCACCCAGCACCCTGAGTACTGAGCACCCAGCACCCTGAGTACTGAGCACCCAGCACCCTGAGTACTGAGCACCCAGCACCCTGAGTACTGAGTACCCAGCACCCCGAGCACTGAGCACCCAGCACCCCAAGTACTGAGCACCCAGCACCCTGAGCACTGAGCACCCAGCACCCTGAGCACTGAGCACCCAGCACCCTGAGCACTGAGCACCCAGCACCCTGAGTACTGAGCACCCAGCACCCTGAGCACTGAGCACCCAGCACCCTGAGCACTGAGCACCCAGCACCCTGAGCACTGAGCACACAGCACCCTGAGTAGTGAGCACCCAACGTACTGAGCACCGAGCACCCCGAGCACTGAGCACCCAGCACCCTGAGTACTGAGCACCGAGCACCCCGAGCTCTGAGCACACAGCACCCTGAGTAGTGAGCACCCAACGTACTGAGCACCGAGAACCCCGAGCACTGAGCACCCAGCAGCCGGAGCACTGAGCACCCAGCGCCCCGAGCACCGAGCACCCTGAGCACTGAGCACCCAGCACCCTGACTACTGAGCACCCAGCACCCTGAGCACTAAGCACCCAGCACCCCAAGTACTGAGCACCCAGCACCCTGAGTACTGAGCACCCAGCGCCCCGAGCACTGAGCACCCAGCACCCTGAGCACTGAGCACCCAGCACCCTGAGTTCTGAGCACCCAGCACCCTGAGTACTGAACACCCAGCACCCTGAGCACTGAGCACTGAGCACCCTGAGCACTGAGTACTGAGCACTGAGCACCTTGAGCACTGAGCACCCAGCACCCCGAGTATTGAGCACACAGCACCCCGAGCACAGAGCACCCAGCGCCCCGAGCACTGAGCACCCAGCACCCCGAGCGCTGAGCACTGAGCACCCAGCACCCCGAGTACTGAGCAATGAGCACCCTGAGCACTGAGCACCCAGCACCCCGAGTACTGAGCACTGAGCACCCTGAGTACTGAGCACCCAGCACATTGAGCACTGAGTACCCAGCACCCTGAGCACTGAGCACCCAGCACCCTGAGTACTGAGCACCCAGCACCCTGAGTACTGATCACTGAGCACCCAGCACCCCGAGCACTGAGCACCCAGCACCCTGAGTACTGAGCACTGAGCACCCAGCACCCCGAGCACTGAGCACCCAGCACCCTGAGCACTGAGCACCCAGCACCCGAGTACTGAGCACCCAGCACCCTGAGTACTGAGCACCCAGCACCCTGAGTACTGAGCACCCAGCACCCCGAGTACTGAGCACCCAGCACCCTGAGTACTGAGCACCCAGCACCCTGAGCACAGAGCACCCAGCACCCCGAGCACTGAGCACCCAGCACCCTGAGTACTGAGCACCCAGCACCCTGAGCACTGAGCACCCAGCACCCTGAGCACTGAGCACCCAGCACCCTGAGCACTGAGCACCCAGCACCCTGAGTAGTGAGCACCCAACGTACTGAGCACCGAGCACCCCGAGCACTGAGCACCCAGCACCCTGAGTACTGAGCACCGAGCACCCTGAGCACTGAGCACCCAGCACCCTGAGTACTGAGCTCCGAGCACCCCGAGCACTGAGCACCCAGCGCCCCGAGCACCGAGCACCCTGAGCACTGAGCACCCAGCACCCTGAGTACTGAGCACCCTGAACAATGAGCAATGAGCACCCTGAGTACTGAGCACCCAGCACCTTGAGCACTGAGCACTCAGCACCCGGAGTACTGAGCACCCAGCACCCTGAGTACTGAGCACCCAGCACCCCGAGTACTGAGCACCCAGCACCCTGAGTACTGAGCACCCAGCACCCTGAGCACTGAGCACCCAGCACCCCAAGCACTGAGCACCCAGCACCCTGAGTACTGAGCACGCAGCACCCTGAGTACTGAGCACCCAGCACCCCGAGTACTGAGCACCCAGCATCCTTAGTACTGAGCACCCAGCACCCTGAGCACTGAGCACCCAGCACCCCGAGCACTGAGCACCCAGCACCCTGAGTACTGAGCACCCAGCACCCTGAGCACTGAGCACCCAGCACCCTGAGCACTGAGCACACAGCACCCTAAGCACTGAGCACCCAGCACCCTGAGTAGTGAGCACCCAACGTACTGAGCACCGAGCAGCCCGAGCACTGAGCACCCAGCACCCTGAGTACTGAGCACCGAGCACCCTGAGCACTGAGCACCCAGCACCCTGAGTACTGAGCTCCGAGCACCCCGAGCACTGAGCACCCAGCGCCCCGAGCACCGAGCACCCTGAGCACTGAGCACCCAGCACCCTGAGTACTGAGCACCCTGAACAATGAGCAATGAGCACCCTGAGTACTGAGCACCCAGCACCTTGAGCACTGAGCACTCAGCACCCTGAGCACTGAGCACCCAGCACCCTGAGCACTGAGCAAACAGCACCCTGAGCACTGAGCACCCAGCACCCTGAGTAGTGAGCACCCAACGTACTGAGCACCGAGCACCCCGAGCACTGAGCACCCAGCGCCCTGAGTACTGAGCACCGAGCACCCTGAGCACTGAGCACTCAGCACCCGGAGTACTGAGCACCCAGCACCCTGAGTACTAAGCACCGAGCACCCTGAGTACTGAGCACCCAGCACCCTGAGCACTGAACACACAGCACCCTGAGTACTGAGCACCTCGAGCACTGAGCACCCAGCACCCTGAGTACTGAGCACCGAGCACCCCGAGCACTGATCACCCAGCACCGCGAGCACTGAGCACATAGCACCCCGAGCACTGAGCACCCAGCACCCTGAGTACTGAGCACCCAGCACCCTGAGTACTGAGCACCCAGCACCCTGAGCACTGAGTACCCAGCACCCTGAGCACTGAGCACCCAGCACCCTGAGCACTGAGCACACAGCACCCTGAGCACTGAGCACCGAGCACCCTGAGTACTGAGCACTGAGAACCCAGCACCCCGAGCACTAAGCACCCAGCACCCTGAGTACTGAGCTCCGAGCACCCCGAGCACTGAGCACCCTGAGCACTGAGCACCGAGCACCCTGAGCACTGAGCACCCAGAACCCTGAGTACTGAGCACCCAGCACCCTGAGCAATGAGCACCCTGAGTACTGAGCACCCAGCACCCTCAGCACTAAACACACAGCACCCTGAGTACTGAGCACCTCGAGCACTGAGCACCCAGTACCCTGAGTACTGAGCACCGAGCACCCCGAGCACTGAGCACCCAGCGCCGCGAGCACTGAGCACATAGCACCCCGAGCACTGAGCACCCAGCACCCTGAGTACTGAGCACCCAGCACCCTGAGTACTGAGCACCCAGCACCCTGAGCACTGAGTACCCAGCACCCTGAGCACAGAGCACCCAGCACCCTGAGCACTGAGCACACAGCACCCTGAGCACTGAGCACCCAGCACCCTGAGTACTGAGCACTGAGCACCCAGCACCCCGAGCACTGAGCACCCAGCACCCTGAGTACTGAGCACCGAGCACCTCGAGCACTGAGCACCCAGCACCCTGAGTACTGAGCTCCGAGCACCCCGAGCACCGAGCACCCTGAGCACTGAGCACCCAGCACCCTGAGTACTGAGCTCCGAGCACCCCGAGCACTGAGCACCCAGCGCCCCGAGCACCGAGCACCCTGAGCACTGAGCACCCAGCACCCTGAGTACTGAGCACCCTGAACAATGAGCAATGAGCACCCTGAGTACTGAGCACCCAGCACCTTGAGCACTGAGCACTCAGCACCCGGAGTACTGAGCACCCAGCACCCTGAGTACTGAGCACCCAGCACCCCGAGTACTGAGCACCCAGCACCCTGAGTACTGAGCACCCAGCACCCTGAGCACTGAGCACCCAGCACCCCGAGCACTGAGCACCCAGCACCCTGAGTACTGAGCACGCAGCACCCTGAGTACTGAGCACCCAGCACCCCGAGTACTGAGCACCCAGCATCCTTAGTACTGAGCACCCAGCACCCTGAGCACTGAGCACCCAGCACCCCGAGCACTGAGCACCCAGCACCCTGAGTACTGAGCACCCAGCACCCTGAGCACTGAGCACCCAGCACCCTGAGCACTGAGCACCCAGCACCCTATGCACTGAGCACCCAGCACCCTGAGTAGTGAGCACCCAACGTACTGAGCACCGAGCAGCCCGAGCACTGAGCACCCAGCACCCTGAGTACTGAGCACCGAGCACCCTGAGCACTGAGCACCCAGCACCCTGAGTACTGAGCTCCGAGCACCCCGAGCACTGAGCACCCAGCGCCCCGAGCACCGAGCACCCTGAGCACTGAGCACCCAGCACCCTGAGTACTGAGCACCCTGAACAATGAGCAATGAGCACCCTGAGTACTGAGCACCCAGCACCTTGAGCACTGAGCACTCAGCACCCTGAGCACTGAGCACCCAGCACCCTGAGCACTGAGCAAACAGCACCCTGAGCACTGAGCACCCAGCACCCTGAGTAGTGAGCACCCAACGTACTGAGCACCGAGCACCCCGAGCACTGAGCACCCAGCGCCCTGAGTACTGAGCACCGAGCACCCTGAGCACTGAGCACTCAGCACCCGAGCACTGAGCACACAGCACCCTGAGTAGTGAGCACCCAACGTACTGAGCACCGAGAACCCCGAGCACTGAGCACCCAGCACCCCGAGCACTAAGCACCCAGCGCCCCGAGCACCGAGCACCCTGAGCACTGAGCACCCAGCACCCCGAGCGCTGAGCACTGAGCACCCAGCACCCCGAGTAATGAGCACTGAGCACCCTGAGTACTGAGCACCCAGCACATTGAGCACTGAGTACCCAGCACCCTGATCACTGAGCACCCAGCACCCTGAGCACTGAGCATCCAGCACCCTGAGTACTGATCACTGAGCACCCAGCACCCCGAGCACTGAGCACCCAGCACTCTGAGCACTGAGCACCCAGCACCCTAGTACTGAGCACCCAGCACCCTGAGTACTGAGCACCCAGCACCCTGAGTACTGAGCACCCAGCACCCCGAGTACTGAGCACCCAGCACCCTGAGTACTGAGCACCCAGTACCCTGAGCACTGAGCACCCAGCACCCTGAGTACTGAGCACCCAGCGCCCCGAGCACTGAGCACCCAGCACCCCGAGCGCTGAGCACTGAGCACCCAGCACCCCGAGTACTGAGCACTGAGCACCCTGAGTACTGAGCACCCAGCACATTGAGCACTGAGTACCCAGCACCCTGATCACTGAGCACCCAGCACCCTGAGCACTGAGCATCCAGCACCCTGAGTACTGATCACTGAGCACCCAGCACCCCGAGCACTGAGCACCCAGCACTCTGAGCACTGAGCACCCAGCACCCGAGTACTGAGCACCCAGCACCCTGAGTACTGAGCACCCAGCACCCTGAGTACTGAGCACCCAGCACCCCGAGTACTGAGCACCCAGCACCCTGAGTACTGAGCACCCAGCACCCTGAGCACTGAGCACCCAGCACCCCGAGCACTGAGCACCCAGCACCCTGAGTACTGTGCACCCAGCACCCTGAGCACTGAGCACCCAGCACCCTGAGCACTGAGCACCCAGCACCCTGAGCACTGAGCACCCAGCACCCTGAGTAGTGAGCACCCAACGTACTGAGCACCGAGCACCCCGAGCACTGAGCACCCAGCACCCTGAGTACTGAGCACCGAGCACCCTGAGCACTGAGCACCCAGCACCCTGAGTACTGAGCTCCGAGCACCCCGAGCACTGAGCACCCAGCGCCCCGAGCACCGAGCACCCTGAGCACTGAGCACCCAGCACCCTGAGTACTGAGCACCCTGAACAATGAGCAATGAGCACCCTGAGTACTGAGCACCCAGCACCTTGAGCACTGAGCACTCAGCACCCGGAGTACTGAGCACCCAGCACCCTGAGTACTGAGCACCCAGCACCCCGAGAACTGAGCACCCAGCACCCTGAGTACTGAGCACCCAGCACCCTGAGCACTGAGCACCCAGCACCCCGAGCACTGAGCACCCAGCACCCTGAGTACTGAGCACCCAGCACCCTGAGTACTGAGCACCCAGCACCCCGAGTACTGAGCACCCAGCACCCTGAGTACTGAGCACCCAGCACCATGAGCACTGAGCACCCAGCACCCCGAGCACTGAGCACCCAGCACCCTGAGTACTGAGCACCCAGCACCCTGAGCACTGAGCACCCAGCACCCTGAGCACTGAGCACCCAGCACCCTAAGCACTGAGCACCCAGCACCCTGAGTAGTGAGCACCCAGCACCCTGAGCACTGAGCACCCAGCACCCTGAGTAGTGAGCACCCAACGTACTGAGCACCGAGCACCCCGAGCACTGAGCACCCAGCACCCTGAGTACTGAGCACCCAGCACCCTGAGTACTGAGCACCCAGCACCCTGAGTACTGAGCACCCAGCACCCTGAGTACTGAGTACCCAGCACCCCGAGCACTGAGCACCCAGCACCCCAAGTACTGAGCACCCAGCACCCTGAGCACTGAGCACCCAGCACCCTGAGCACTGAGCACCCAGCACCCTGAGCACTGAGCACCCAGCACCCTGAGTACTGAGCACCCAGCACCCTGAGCACTGAGCACCCAGCACCCTGAGCACTGAGCACCCAGCACCCTGAGCACTGAGCACACAGCACCCTGAGTAGTGAGCACCCAACGTACTGAGCACCGAGCACCCCGAGCACTGAGCACCCAGCACCCTGAGTACTGAGCACCGAGCACCCCGAGCTCTGAGCACACAGCACCCTGAGTAGTGAGCACCCAACGTACTGAGCACCGAGAACCCCGAGCACTGAGCACCCTGCAGCCGGAGCACTGAGCACCCAGCGCCCCGTGCACCGAGCACCCTGAGCACTGAGCACCCAGCACCCTGACTACTGAGCACCCAGCACCCTGAGCACTAAGCACCCAGCACCCCAAGTACTGAGCACCCAGCACCCTGAGTACTGAGCACCCAGCGCCCCGAGCACTGAGCACCCAGCACCCTGAGCACTGAGCACCCAGCACCCTGAGTTCTGAGCACCCAGCACCCTGAGTACTGAACACCCAGCACCCTGAGCACTGAGCACTGAGCACCCTGAGCACTGAGTACTGAGCACTGAGCACCTTGAGCACTGAGCACCCAGCACCCCGAGTATTGAGCACACAGCACCCCGAGCACAGAGCACCCAGCGCCCCGAGCACTGAGCACCCAGCAACCCGAGCGCTGAGCACTGAGCACCCAGCACCCCGAGTACTGAGCAATGAGCACCCTGAGCACTGAGCACCCAGCACCCCGAGTACTGAGCACTGAGCACCCTGAGTACTGAGCACCCAGCACATTGAGCACTGAGTACCCAGCACCCTGAGCACTGAGCACCCAGCACCCTGAGTACTGAGCACCCAGCACCCTGAGTACTGATCACTGAGCACCCAGCACCCCGAGCACTGAGCACCCAGCACCCTGAGTACTGAGCACTGAGCACCCAGCACCCCGAGCACTGAGCACCCAGCACCCTGAGCACTGAGCACCCAGCACCCGAGTACTGAGCACCCAGCACCCTGAGTACTGAGCACCCAGCACCCTGAGTACTGAGCACCCAGCACCCCGAGTACTGAGCACCCAGCACCCTGAGTACTGAGCACCCAGCACCCTGAGCACAGAGTACCCAGCACCCCGAGCACTGAGCACCCAGCACCCTGAGTACTGAGCACCCAGCACCCTGAGCACTGAGCACCCAGCACCCTGAGCACTGAGCACCCAGCACCCTGAGCACTGAGCACCCAGCACCCTGAGTAGTGAGCACCCAACGTACTGAGCACCGAGCACCCCGAGCACTGAGCACCCAGCACCCTGAGTACTGAGCACCGAGCACCCTGAGCACTGAGCACCCAGCACCCTGAGTACTGAGCTCCGAGCACCCCGAGCACTGAGCACCCAGCGCCCCGAGCACCGAGCACCCTGAGCACTGAGCACCCAGCACCCTGAGTACTGAGCACCCTGAACAATGAGCAATGAGCACCCTGAGTACTGAGCACCCAGCACCTTGAGCACTGAGCACTCAGCACCCGGAGTACTGAGCACCCAGCACCCTGAGTACTGAGCACCCAGCACCCCGAGTACTGAGCACCCAGCACCCTGAGTACTGAGCACCCAGCACCCTGAGCACTGAGCACCCAGCACCCCGAGCACTGAGCACCCAGCACCCTGAGTACTGAGCACGCAGCACCCTGAGTACTGAGCACCCAGCACCCCGAGTACTGAGCACCCAGCATCCTTAGTACTGAGCACCCAGCACCCTGAGCACTGAGCACCCAGCACCCCGAGCACTGAGCACCCAGCACCCTGAGTACTGAGCACCCAGCACCCTGAGCACTGAGCACCCAGCACCCTGAGCACTGAGCACCCAGCACCCTAAGCACTGAGCACCCAGCACCCTGAGTAGTGAGCACCCAACGTACTGAGCACCGAGCAGCCCGAGCACTGAGCACCCAGCACCCTGAGTACTGAGCACCGAGCACCCTGAGCACTGAGCACCCAGCACCCTGAGTACTGAGCTCCGAGCACCCCGAGCACTGAGCACCCAGCGCCCCGAGCACCGAGCACCCTGAGCACTGAGCACCCAGCACCCTGAGTACTGAGCACCCAGCACCCCGAGTACTGAGCACCCAGCACCCTGAGTACTAAGCACCGAGCACCCTGAGTACTGAGCACCCAGCACCCTGAGCACTGAACACACAGCACCCTGAGTACTGAGCACCTCGAGCACTGAGCACCCAGCACCCTGAGTACTGAGCACCGAGCACCCCGAGCACTGATCACCCAGCACCGCGAGCACTGAGCACATAGCACCCCGAGCACTGAGCACCCAGCACCCTGAGTACTGAGCACCCAGCACCCTGAGTACTGAGCACCCAGCACCCTGAGCACTTAGTACCCAGCACCCTGAGCACTGAGCACCCAGCACCCTGAGCACTGAGCACACAGCACCCTGAGCACTGAGCACCCAGCACCCTGAGTACTGAGCACTGAGCACCCAGCAACCCGAGCACTGAGCACCCAGCACCCTGAGTACTGAGCACCTAGCACCCCGAGCACTGAGCACCCTGAGCACTGAGCACCGAGCACCCTGAGTACTGAGCACTGAGAACCCAGCACCCCGAGCACTAAGCACCCAGCACCCTGAGTACTGAGCTCCGAGCACCCCGAGCACTGAGCACCCTGAGCACTGAGCACCGAGCACCCTGAGCACTGAGCACCCAGAACCCTGAGTACTGAGCACCCAGCACCCTGAGCAATGAGCACCCTGAGTACTGAGCACCCAGCACCCTCAGCACTAAACACACAGCACCCTGAGTACTGAGCACCTCGAGCACTGAGCACCCAGTACCCTGAGTACTGAGCACCGAGCACCCCGAGCACTGAGCACCCAGCGCCGCGAGCACTGAGCACATAGCACCCCGAGCACTGAGCACCCAGCACCCTGAGTACTGAGCACCCAGCACCCTGAGTACTGAGCACCCAGCACCCTGAGCACTGAGTACCCAGCACCCTGAGCACAGAGCACCCAGCACCCTGAGCACTGAGCACACAGCACCCTGAGCACTGAGCAACCAGCACCCTGAGAACTGAGCACTGAGCACCCAGCACCCCGAGCACTGAGCACCCAGCACCCTGAGTACTGAGCACCGAGCACCTCGAGCACTGAGCACCCAGCACCCTGAGTACTGAGCTCCGAGCACCCCGAGCACTGAGCACCCTGAGCACTGAGCACCGAGCACCCTGAGTACTGAGCACCCAGCACCTTGAGCACTGAGCACCGAGCACCCCGAGCACTGAGCACCCAGCACCCGGAGTACTGAGCACCAAGCACCCTGAGTACTAAGCACCGAGCACCCTGAGTACTGAGCACCCAGCACCCTGAGCACTGAACACACAGCACCCTGAGTACTGAGCACCTCGAGCACTGAGCACCCAGCACCCTTAGTACTGAGAACCGAGCACCCCGAGCACTGAGCACCCAGCACCGCGAGCACTGAGCACCCAGCACCCCGAGCACTGAGCACCCAGCACCCTGAGTACTGAGCACTGAGCACCACGAGTACTGAGCACCCAGCACCCTGATCACTGAGCACCCAACACACTGAGTACTGAGCACCCAACACCCCAAGCACTGAGCACCCTGAGTACTGAGCACCCAGCACCCCAAGCACTGAGCACCCTGAGTATTGAGCACCCAGCACCCTGAGTACTGAGCAGCCAGCACCCTGAGTACTGAGCACCCAGCACCCTGAGTACTGAGCACCCAGCACCCCGAGCACTGATCACCCAGCACCCTGAGTATTGAGCACCCAGCACCCTGAGCACTGAGCACCGAGCACCCTGAGCACTGAGCACCCAGCACCCTGAGGACTGAGCACCCAGCACCCTGAGCACTGAGCACCCTGAGTACTGAGCACTGAGCACCCTGAGTACTGATCACTGAGCACCCTGAGTACTGAGCAACCAGCACCCTGAGTACTGAGCACCCAGCACCCTGAGCACTGAGCACCGAGCACCCTGAGCACTGAGCACCCAGCACCCTGAGCACTGAGCACCCAACACCCTGAGTAGTGAGCACCCAACGTACTGAGCACCGAGCACCCCGAGCACTGAGCACCCAGCACCCTGAGTACTGAGCACCCAGCACCCCGAGCACTGAGCACCCAGCACCCTGAGCACTGAGCACCCAGCACCCTGAGCACTGATCACCCAGCACCCTGAGCAGTGAGCACCCAGCACCCTGAGTACTGAGCACCCAGCACCCTGAGTACTGAGCACTCAGCACCCTGAGTACTGAGCACCGAGCACCCCGAGCACTGAGCACCCAGCACCCTGAGTACTGAGCACCCAGCACCCTGAGTACTGAGCACTCAGCACCCTGAGTACTGAGCACCCAGCTCCCTGAGCACTGAGCACCCAGAACCCAAAGCACTGAGCACCCAGCACCCTCAGTACTGAGCACCCAGCACCCCGAGCACTGAGCACCCAGCACCCTGAGTACTGAGCACCCTGAGTACTGAGCACCGATCACCCTGAGCACTGAGCTCCCAGCACCCTGAGTACTGAGCACCCAGCAACCTGAGGACTGAGCACCCAGCACCCTGAGTACTGAGCACCCAGCACCCTGAGCACTGAGCACCCAGCACCCTGAGTACTGAGCACCCAGCACCCTGAACACTGAGCACCCAGCACCCCGAGATTGAGCACCCAGCACCCCGAGTACTGAGCACTGAGCACCCTGAGCACTGAGTACCCAGCACCCTGAGTACTGAGCACCCAGCACCCTGAGCACTGAGCACCGAGCACCCCGATTACTGAGCACCCAGCACCCTGAGCACTGAGCACCCAGCACCCTGAGTACTGAGCAGGCAGCACCCTGAGTACTGAACACCCAGCACCCTGAGCAATGACCACTGAGCACCCTGATCACTGAGTACTGAGCACCGAGCACCCAGCACCCCGAGCACTGAGCACCCAGCACCCTGAGCACTGAGCACCCAGCACCCTGAGCACTGAGCACCCAGCACCCGAGTACTGAGCACCCAGCACCCTGAGTACTGAGCACCCAGCACCCTGAGCACTGAGCACCCAGCTCCCTGAGCACTGAGCACCCAGAACCCAAAGCACTGAGCACCCAGCACCCCGAGCACTGAGCACCCAGCACCCTGAGCACTGAGCACCCAGCTCCCTGAGCACTGAGCACCCAGAACCCAAAGCACTGAGCACCCAGCACCCTCAGTACTGAGCACCCAGCACCCCGAGCACTGAGCACCCAGCACCCTGAGTACTGAGCACCCTGAGTACTGAGCACCGATCACCCTGAGCACTGAGCTCCCAGCACCCTGAGTACTGAGCACCCAGCAACCTGAGGACTGAGCACCCAGCACCCTGAGTACTGAGCACCCAGCACCCCGAGCACTGAGCACCAGGCACCCCAAGTACTGAGCACCCAGCACCCTGAACACTGAGCACCCAGCACCCTGAGCACTGAGCACCCAACACCCTGAGCACTGAGCACCCAACACCCTGAGTACTGAGCACCCAGCACCCTGAGCACTGAGCACCCAGCACCCTGAGCACTGAGCACCCAGCACCCTGAACACTGAGCACACAGCACCCTGAGTAGTGAGCACCCAACGTACTGAGCACCGAGCACCCCGAGCACTGAGCACCCAGCACCCTGAGTACTGAGCACCGAGCACCCCGAGCACTGAGCACACAGCACCCTGAGTAGTGAGCACCCAACGTACTGAGCACCGAGAACCCCGAGCACTGAGCACCCAGCACCCCGAGCACTGAGCACCCAGCGCTCCGAGCACCGAGCACCCTGAGCACTGAGCACCCAGCACCCTGACTACTGAGCACCCAGCACCCTGAGCACTGAGCACCCAGCACCCCAAGCACTGAGCACCCAGCACCCTGAGTACTGAGCACCCAGCGCCCCGAGCACTGAGCACCCAGCACCCTGAGCACTGAGCACCCAGCACCCTGAGTACTGAGCACCCAGCACCCTGAGTACTGAACACCCAGCACCCTGAGCACTGAGCACTGAGCACCCTGAGCACTGAGTACTGAGCACTGAGCACCCTGAGCACTGAGCACCCAGCACCCCGAGTACTGAGCACCCAGCACCCCGAGCACTGAGCACCCAGCGCCCCGAGCACTGAGCACCCAGCACCCCGAGCGCTGAGCACTGATCACCCAGCACCCCGAGTACTGAGAAGTGAGCACCCTGAGCACTGAGCACCCAGCACCCTGAGCACTGAGCATCCAGCACCCTGAGTACTGATCACTGAGCACCCAGCACCCCGAGCACTGAGCACCCAGCATCCTGAGTACTGAGCACTGAGCACCCAGCACCCCGAGCACTGAGCACCCAGCACCCTGAGCACTGAGCACCCAGCACCCGAGTACTGAGCACCCAGCACCCTGAGTACTGAGCACCCAGCACCCCGAGTACTGAGCACCCAGCACCCCGAGGACTGAGCACCCAGCACCCTGAGTACTGAGCACCCAGCACCCTGAGCACTGAGCACCCAGCACCCCGAGCACTGAGCACCCAGCACCCTGAGTACTGAGCACCCAGCACCCTGAGCACTGAGCACCCAGCACGCTGAGCACTGAGCACCCAGCACCCTGAGCACTGAGCACCCAGCACCCTGAGTAGTGAGCACCCAACGTACTGAGCACCGAGCACCCCGAGCACTGAGCACCCAGCACCCTGAGTACTGAGCACCGAGCACCCTGAGCACTGAGCACCCAGCACCCTGAGTACTGAGCTCCGAGCACCCCGAGCACTGAGCACCCAGCGCTCCGAGCACCGAGCACCCTGAGCACTGAGCACCCAGCACCCTGAGTAATGAGCACCCTGAACAATGTGCAATGAGCACCCTGAGTACTGAGCACCCAGCACCTTGAGCACTGAGCACTCAGCACCCGGAGTACTGAGCACCCAGCACCCTGAGTACTAAGCACCGAGCACCCTGAGTACTGAGCACCCAGCACCCTGAGCACTGAACACACAGCACCCTGAGTACTGAGCACCTCGAGCACTGAGCACCCAGCACCCTGAGTACTGAGCACCGAGCACCCTGAGCACTGATCACCCAGCACCGCGAGCACTGAGCACATAGCACCCCGAGCACTGAGCACCCAGCACCCTGAGTACTGAGCACCCAGCACCCTGAGTACTGAGCACCCAGCACCCTGAGCACTGAGTACCCAGCACCCTGAGCACTGAGCACCCAGCACCCTGAGCACTGAGCACACAGCACCCTGAGCACTGAGCACCCAGCACCCTGAGTACTGAGCACTGAGCACCCAGCACCCCGAGCACTGAGCACCCAGCACCCTGAGTACTGAGCACCGAGCACCCTGAACACTGAGCACCCTGAGCATTGAGCACTGAGCACCCTGAGTACTGAGCACTGAGCACCCAGCACCCCGAGCACTGAGCACCCAGCACCCTGAGTACTGAGCTCCGAGCACCCCGAGCACTGAGCACCCTGAGCACTGAGCACCGAGCACCCTGAGCACTGAGCACCCAGAACCCTGAGTACTGAGCACCCAGCACCCAGAGCAATGAGCCCCCTGAGTACTGAGCACATAGCACCCTGAGCACTGAACACACAGCACCCTGAGTACTGAGCACCTCGAGCACTGAGCACCCAGTACCCTGAGTACTGAGCACCGAGCACCCCGAGCACTGAGCACCCAGCACCGCGAGCACTGAGCACATAGCACCCCGAGCACTGAGCACCCAGCACCCTGAGTACTGAGCACCCAGCACCCTGAGTACTGAGCACCCAGCACCCTGAGCACTGAGTACCCAGCACCCTGAGCACAGAGCACCCAGCACCCTGAGCACTGAGCACACAGCACCCTGAGCACTGAGCACCCAGCACCCTGAGTACTGAGCACTGAGCACCCAGCACCCCGAGCACTGAGCACCCAGCACCCTGAGTACTGAGCACCGAGCACCCCGAGCACTGAGCACCCAGCACCCTGAGTACTGAGCTCCGAGCACCCCGAGCACTGAGCACCCTGAGCACTGAGCACCGAGCACCCTGAGTACTGAGCACGGAGCACCTTGAGCACTGAGCACCGAGCACCCCGAGCACTGAGCACCCAGCACCCGGAGTACTGAGCACCCAGCACCCTGAGTACTAAGCACCGAGCACCCTGAGTACTGAGCACCCAGCACCCTGAGCACTGAACACACAGCACCCTGAGTACTGAGCACCTCGAGCACTGAGCACCCAGCACCCTGAGTACTGAGAACCGAGCAGCCCGAGCACTGAGCACCCAGCACCGCGAGCACTGAGCACCCAGCACCCTGAGTACTGAGCACTGAGCACCACGAGTACTGAGCACCCAGCACCCTGATCACTGAGCACCCAACACACTGAGTACTGAGCACCCAACACCCCAAGCACTGAGCACCCTGAGTACTGAGCACCCAGCACCCCAAGCACTGAGCACCCTGAGTATTGAGCACCCAGCACCCTGAGTACTGAGCAGCCAGCACCCTGAGTACTGAGCACCCAGCACCCTGAGTACTGAGCACCCAGCACCCCGAGCACTGAGCACCCAGCACCCTGAGTATTGAGCACCCAGCACCCTGAGCACTGAGCACCGAGCACCCTGAGCACTGAGCACCCAGCACCCTGAGGACTGAGCACCCAGCACCCTGAGCACTGAGCACCCTGAGTACGGAGCACTGAGCACCCTGAGTACTGAGCACTGAGCACCCTGAGTACTGAGCAACCAGCACCCTGAGTACTGAGCACCCAGCACCCTGAGCACTGAGCACCGAGCACCCTGAGCACTGAGCACCCAGCACCCTGAGCACTGAGCACCCAACACCCTGAGTAGTGAGCACCCAACGTACTGAGCACCGAGCACCCCGAGCACTGAGCACCCAGCACCCTGAGTACTGAGCACCCAGCACCCCGAGCACTGAGCACCCAGCACCCTGAGCACTGAGCACCCAGCACCCTGAGCACTGATCACCCAGCACCCTGAGCACTGAGCACCCAGCACCCTGACTACTGAGCACCCAGCACCCTGAGTACTGAGCACTCAGCACCCTGAGTACTGAGCACCGAGCACCCCGAGCACTGAGCACCCAGCACCCTGACCACTGAGCACCCTGGGGACTGAGCACCCAGCACCCTGAGCACTGAGCACCCAGGTCCCTGAGCACTGAGCACCCAGAACCCAAAGCACTGAGCACCCAGCAACCTCAGTACTGAGCACCCAGCACCCCGAGCACTGAGCACCCAGCACCCTGAGTACTGAGCACCCTGAGTACTGAGCACCGATCACCCTGAGCACTGAGCTCCCAGCACCCTGAGTACTGAGCACCCAGCACCCTGAGGACTGAGCACCCAGCACCCTGAGTACTGAGCACCCAACACCCTGAGCACTGAGCACCCAGCACCCTGAGTACTGAGCACCCAGCACCCTGAACACTGAGCACCCAGCACCCCGAGAATGAGCACCCAGCACCCCGAGTACTGAGCACCGAGCACCCTGAGCACTGAGTACCCAGCACCCTGAGTACTGAGCACCCAGCACCCTGAGCACTGAGCACCGAGCACCCCGAGTACTGAGCACCCAGCACCCTGACCACTAAGAACCCAGCACCCTGAGTACTGAGCACGCAGCACCCTGAGTACTGAACACCCAGCACCCTGAGCACTGACCACTGAGCACCCTGATCACTGAGTACTGAGCACCGAGCACCCCGAGAACTGAGCACCCAGCACCCTGAGCACTGAGCACCCAACACCCTGAGTAGTGAGCACCCAACGTACTGAGCACCGAGCACCCCGAGCACTGAGCACCCAGCACCCTGAGTACTGAGCACACAGCACCCCGAGCACTGAGCACCCAGCACCCTGAGCACTGAGCACCCAGCAGCCTGAGCACTGATCACCCAGCACCCTGAGCACTGAGCACCCAGCACCCTGACTACTGAGCACCCAGCACCCTGAGTACTGAGCACTCAGCACCCTGAGTACTGAGCACCCAGCACCCCGAGCACTGAGCACCCAGCACCCTGAGCACTGAGCACCCTGGGGACTGAGCACCCAGCACCCTGAGCACTGAGCACCCAGGTCCCTGAGCACTGAGCACCCAGAACCCAAAGCACTGAGCACCCAGCACCCTCAGTACTGAGCACCCAGCACCCCGAGCACTGAGCACCCAGCACCCTGAGTACTGAGCACCCTGAGTACTGAGCACCGATCACCCTGAGCACTGAGCTCCCAGCACCCTGAGTACTGAGCACCCAGCACCCTGAGGACTGAGCACCCAGCACCCTGAGTACTGAGCACCCAACACCCTGAGCACTGAGCACCCAGCACTCTGAGTACTGAGCACCCAGCACCCTGAACACTGAGCACCCAGCACCCCGAGAATGAGCACCCAGCACCCCGAGTACTGAGCACCGAGCACCCTGAGCACTGAGTAACCAGCACCCTGAGTACTGAGCACCCAGCACCCTGAGCACTGAGCACCGAGCACCCCGAGTACTGAGCACCCAGCACCCTGACCACTAAGAACCCAGCACCCTGAGTACTGAGCACGCAGCACCCTGAGTACTGAACACCCAGCACCCTGAGCACTGACCACTGAGCACCCTGATCACTGAGTACTGAGCACCGAGCACCCCGAGAATTGAGCACCCAGCACCCGGAGTACTGAGCACCCAGCACCCTGAGTACTGAGCACCCAGCACCCCGAGCACTGAGCACCCAGCACCCTGAGTACTGAGCACTGAGCACCCAGCACCCCGAGCACTGAGCACCCAGCACCCTGAGCACTGAGCACCCAGCACCCGAGTACTGAGCACCCAGCACCCTGAGTACTGAGCACCCAGCACCCTGAGTACTGAGCACCCAGCACCCCGAGTACTGAGCACCCAGCACCCTGAGTACTGAGCACCCAGCACCCTGAGCACTGAGCACCCAGCACCCCGAGCGCTGAGCACCCAGCACCCTGAGTACTGAGCACCCAGCACCCTGAGCACTGAGCACCCAGCACCCTGAGCACTGAGCACCCAGCACCCTGAGCACTGAGCACCCAGCACCCTGAGCACTGAGCACCCAGCACCCTGAGTAGTGAGCACCCAACGTACTGAGCACCAAGCACCCCGAGCACTGAGCACCCAGCACCCTTAGTACTGAGCACCGAGCACCCTGAGCACTGAGCACCCAGCACCCTGAGTACTGAGCTCCGAGCACCCCGAGCACTGAGCACCCAGCGCCCCGAGCACCGAGCACCCTGTGCACTGAGCACCCAGCACCCTGAGTACTGAGCACCCTGCACAATGAGCAATGAGCACCCTGAGTACTGAGCACCCAGCACCTTGAGCACTGAGCACCCAGCACCCGGAGTACTGAGCACCCAGGACACTGAGTACTAAGCACCGAGCACCCTGAGTACTGAGCACCCAGCACCCTGAGCACTGAACACACAGCACCCTGAGTACTGAGCACCTCGAGCACTGAGCACCCTGCACCCTGAGTACTGAGCACCGAGCACCCCGAGCACTGAGCACCCAGCACCGCGAGCACTGAGCACATAGGACCCCGAGCACTGAGCACCCAGCACCCTGAGTACTGAGCACCCAGCACCCTGAGCACTGAGCACTGAGCACCCACCAGCCTGAGCACTGAGCACTGAGTACCAAGCACCCTGAGCACTGAGCACCCAGCACCCTAAGCACTGAGTACCCAGCACCCTGAGCACTGAGCACCCAGCACCCTGAGCACTGAGCACACAGCACCCTGAGCAATGAGCACCTAGCACCCTGAGGACTGAGCACTGAGCACCCAGCACCCTGAGCACTGAGCACCCAGCACCCTGAGTACTGAGCACCGAGCACCCCGAGCACTGAGCACCCAGAACCCTGAGTACTGAGCTACGAGCACCCTGAGCACTGAGCACCCTGAGCACTGAGCACCGAGCACCCTGAACACTGAGTACCCAGCACCCTGAGCAATGTGCACCCAGCACCCTGAGCACTGAGCACCCAGCACCCTGAGCACTGAGCACCCAGCACCCTGAGTACTGAGCACTGAGCACCCAGCACCCCGAGCACTGAGCACCCAGCACCCCGAGTACTGAGCACTGAGCACGCTGAGTACTGAGCACCCAGCACCCTGAGCACTGAGTACCCAGCACCCTGAGCACTGAGCACCCATCACCCTGAGCACTGAGCACCCAGGACCCTGAGCACTGAGCACCCAGCACCCTGAGTACTGAGCACTGAGCACCCAGCCCTCCGAGCACTGAGCACCCAGCACCCTGAGTACTGAGCACTGAGCACCCAGCACCCCGAGCACTGAGTACCCAGCACCCTGAGCACTGAGCACCCAGCACCCGAGTACTGAGCACACAGCATCCTGAGTACTGAGCACCCAGCACCCTGAGTACTGAGCACCCAGCACTCCGAGTCCTGAGCACGAAGCACCCTGAGTACTGAGCACCCAGCACCCTGAGCACTGAGCACCCAGCACCCCGAGCACTGAGCACCCAGCACCCTGAGTACTGAGCACCCAGCACCCTGAGCACTGAGCACCCAGCACCCTGAGCACTGAGCACCCAGCACCCTGAGCACTGAGCACTGAGCACCCTGATCACTGAGTACTGAGCACCGAGCACCCCGAGAACTGAGCACCCAGCACCCTGAGTACTGAGCACCCAGCACCCCAAGCACTGAGCACCCTGAGTATTGAGCACCCAGAACCCTGAGTACTGAGCAGCCAGCACCCTGAGTACTGAGCAAACAGCACCCTGAGTACTGAGCACCCAGCACCCCGAGCACTGAGCACCCAGCACCCTGAGGACTGAGCACCCAGCACCATGAGCACTGAGCACACTGAGTACTGAGCACTGAGCACCCTGAGTACTGAGCACTGAGCACCCTGAGTACTGAGCAACCAGCACCCTGAGTACTGAGCACCCAGCACCCTGAGCACTGAGCACCGAGCACCCTGAGCACTGAGCACCCAGCACCCTGATCACTGAGCACCCAGCACCCAGAGTAGTGAGCACCCAACGTACTGAGCACCGAGCACCCCGAGCACTGAGCACCCAGCACCTTGAGTACTGAGCACCCAGCACCCCGAGCACTGAGCACCCAGCACCCTGAGCACTGAGCACCCAGCACCCTGAGCACTGATCACCCAGCACCCTGAGCTCTGAGCACCCAGCACCCTGAGGACTGAGCACCCAGCACCCTGAGTACTGAGCACTCAGCACCCTGAGTACTAAGCACCGAGCACCGCGAGCACTGAGCACCCAGCACCCTGAGCACAGAGCACCCTGAGGACTGAGCACCCAGGACCCCAAGCACTGAGCACCCTGAGTATTGAGCACCCAGCACACTGAGTACTGAGCAGCCAGCACCCTGAGTACTGAGCACCCAGCACCCTGAGTACTGAGCACCCAGCACACTGAGTACTGAGCACCCAACACCCCAAGCACTGAGCACCCTGAGTACTGAGCACCCAGCACCCCAAGCACTGAGCACCCTGAGTATTGAGCACCCAGCACCCTGAGTACTGAGCAGCCAGCACCCTGAGTACTGAGCACCCAGCACCCTGAGTACTGAGCACCCAGCACCCCGAGCACTGAGCACCCAGCACCCTGAGTATTGAGCACCCAGCACCCTGAGCACTGAGCACCGAGCACCCTGAGCACTGAGCACCCAGCACCCTGAGGACTGAGCACCCAGCACCCTAAGCACTGAGCACCCTGAGTACGGAGCACTGAGTACCCTGAGTACTGAGCACTGAGCACCCTGAGTACTGAGCAACCAGCACCCTGAGTACTGAGCACCCAGCACCCTGAGCACTGAGCACCGAGCACCCTGAGCACTGAGCACCCAGCACCCTGAGCACTGAGCACCCAACACCCTGAGTAGTGAGCACCCAACGTACTGAGCACCGAGCACCCCGAGCACTGAGCACCCAGCACCCTGAGTACTGAGCACCCAGCACCCCGAGCACTGAGCACCCAGCACCCTGAGCACTGAGCACCCAGCACCCTGAGCACTGATCACCCAGCACCCTGAGCACTGAGCACCCAGCACCCTGACTACTGAGCACCCAGCACCCTGAGTACTGAGCACTCAGCACCCTGAGTACTGAGCACCGAGCACCCCGAGCACTGAGCACCCAGCACCCTGAGCACTGAGCACCCTGGGGACTGAGCACCCAGCACCCTGAGCACTGAGCACCCAGGTCCCTGAGCACTGAGCACCCAGAACCCAAAGCACTGAGCACCCAGCACCCTCAGTACTGAGCACCCAGCAACCCGAGCACTGAGCACCCAGCACCCTGAGTACTGAGCACCCTGAGTACTGAGCACCGATCACCCTGAGCACTGAGCTCCCAGCACCCTGAGTACTGAGCACCCAGCACCCTGAGGACTGAGCACCCAGCACCCTGAGTACTGAGCACCCAACACCCTGAGCACTGAGCACCCAGCACCCTGAGTACTGAGCACCCAGCACCCTGAACACTGAGCACCCAGCACCCCGAGAATGAGCACCCAGCACCCCGAGTACTGAGCACCGAGCACCCTGAGCACTGAGTACCCAGCACCCTGAGTACTGAGCACCCAGCACCCTGAGCACTGAGCACCGAGCACGCCGAGTACTGAGCACCCAGCACCCTGACCACTAAGAACCCAGCACCCTGAGTACTGAGCACGCAGCACCCTGAGTACTGAACACCCAGCACCCTGAGCACTGACCACTGAGCACCCTGATCACTGAGTACTGAGCACCGAGCACGCCGAGAACTGAGCACCCAGCACCCGGAGTACTGAGCACCCAGCACCCTGAGTACTGAGCACCCAGCACCCCGAGCACTGAGCACCCAGCACCCTGAGTACTGAGCACTGAGCACCCAGCACCCCGAGCACTGAGCACCCAGCACCCTGAGCACTGAGTACCCAGCACCCGAGTACTGAGCACCCAGCACCCTGAGTACTGAGCACCCAGGACCCTGAGTACTGAGCACCCAGCACCCCGAGTACTGAGCACCCAGCACCCTGAGTACTGAGCACCCAGCACCCTGAGCACTGAGCACCCAGCACCCCGAGCGCTAAGCACCCAGCACCCTGAGTACTGAGCACCCAGCACCCTGAGCACTGAGCACCCAGCACCCTGAGCACTGAGCACCCAGCACCCTGAGCACTGAGCACCCAGCACCCTGAGCACTGAGCACCCAGCACCCTGAGTAGTGAGCACCCAACGTACTGAGCACCAAGCACCCCGAGCACTGAGCACCCAGCACCCTTAGTACTGAGCACTGAGCACCCAGCACCCTGAGCACTGAGCACCCAGCACCCTGAGTACTGAGCACCGAGCACCCCGAGCACTGAGCACCCAGAACCCTGAGTACTGAGCTACGAGCACCCTGAGCACTGAGCACCCTGAGCACTGAGCACCGAGCACCCTGAACACTGAGTACCCAGCACCCTGAGCAATGTGCACCCAGCACCCTGAGCACTGAGCACCCTGCACCCTGAGCACTGAGCACCCAGCACCCTGAGTACTGAGCACTGAGCACCCAGCACCCCGAGCACTGAGCACCCAGCACCCCGAGTACTGAGCACTGAGCACGCTGAGTACTGAGCACCCAGCACCCTGAGCACTGAGTACCCAGCACCCTGAGCACTGAGCACCCATCACCCTGAGCACTGAGCACCCAGGACCCTGAGCACTGAGCACCCAGCACCCTGAGTACTGAGCACTGAGCACCCAGCCCTCCGAGCACTGAGCACCCAGCACCCTGAGTACTGAGCACTGAGCACCCAGCACCCCGAGCACTGAGTACCCAGCACCCTGAGCACTGAGCACCCAGCACCCGAGTACTGAGCACACAGCATCCTGAGTACTGAGCACCCAGCACCCTGAGTACTGAGCACCCAGCACTCCGAGTCCTGAGCACGAAGCACCCTGAGTACTGAGCACCCAGCACCCTGAGCACTGAGCACCCAGCACCCCGAGGACTGAGCACCCAGCACCCTGAGTACTGAGCACCCAGCACCCTGAGCACTGAGCACCCAGCACCCTGAGCACTGAGCACCCAGCACCCTGAGCACTGAGCACTGAGCACCCTGATCACTGAGTACTGAGCACCGAGCACCCCGAGAACTGAGCACCCAGCACCCTGAGTACTGAGCACCCAGCACCCCAAGCACTGAGCACCCTGAGTATTGAGCACCCAGAACCCTGAGTACTGAGCAGCCAGCACCCTGAGTACTGAGCAAACAGCACCCTGAGTACTGAGCACCCAGCACCCCGAGCACTGAGCACCCAGCACCCTGAGGACTGAGCACCCAGCACCATGAGCACTGAGCACACTGAGTACTGAGCACTGAGCACCCTGAGTACTGAGCACTGAGCACCCTGAGTACTGAGCAACCAGCACCCTGAGTACTGAGCACCCAGCACCCTGAGCACTGAGCACCGAGCACCCTGAGCACTGAGCACCCAGCACCCTGATCACTGAGCACCCAGGACCCAGAGTAGTGAGCACCCAACGTACTGAGCACCGAGCACCCCGAGCACTGAGCACGAAGCACCTTGAGTACTGAGCACCCAGCACCCCGAGCACTGAGCACCCAGCACCCTGAGCACTGAGCACCCAGCACCCTGAGCACTGATCACCCAGCACCCTGAGCTCTGAGCACCCAGCACCCTGAGGACTGAGCACCCAGCACCCTGAGTACTGAGCACTCAGCACCCTGAGTACTAAGCACCGAGCACCGCGAGCACTGAGCACCCAGCACCCTGAGCACAGAGCACCCTGAGGACTGAGCACCCAGCACCCCAAGCACTGAGCACCCTGAGTATTGATCACCCAGCACACTGAGTACTGAGCAGCCAGCACCCTGAGTACTGAGCACCCAGCACCCTGAGTACTGAGCACCCAGCACACTGAGTACTGAGCACCCAACACCCCAAGCACTGAGCACCCTGAGTACTGAGCACCCAGCACCCCAAGCACTGAGCACCCTGAGTATTGAGCACCCAGCACCCTGAGTACTGAGCAGCCAGCACCCTGAGTACTGAGCACCCAGCACCCTGAGTACTGAGCACCCAGCACCCCGAGCACTGAGCACCCAGCACCCTGAGTATTGAGCACCCAGCACCCTGAGCACTGAGCACCGAGCACCCTGAGCACTGAGCACCCAGCACCCTGAGGACTGAGCACCCAGCACCCTAAGCACTGAGCACCCTGAGTACGGAGCACTGAGTACCCTGAGTACTGAGCACTGAGCACCCTGAGTACTGAGCAACCAGCACCCTGAGTACTGAGCACCCAGCACCCTGAGCACTGAGCACCGAGCACCCTGAGCACTGAGCACCCAGCACCCTGAGCACTGAGCACCCAACACCCTGAGTAGTGAGCACCCAACGTACTGAGCACCGAGCACCCCGAGCACTGAGCACCCAGCACCCTGAGTACTGAGCACCCAGCACCCCGAGCACTGAGCACCCAGCACCCTGAGCACTGAGCACCCAGCACCCTGAGCACTGATCACCCAGCACCCTGAGCACTGAGCACCCAGCACCCTGACTACTGAGCACCCAGCACCCTGAGTACTGAGCACTCAGCACCCTGAGTACTGAGCACCGAGCACCCCGAGCACTGAGCACCCAGCACCCTGAGCACTGAGCACCCTGGGGACTGAGCACCCAGCACCCTGAGCACTGAGCACCCAGGTCCCTGAGCACTGAGCACCCAGAACCCAAAGCACTGAGCACCCAGCACCCTCAGTACTGAGCACCCAGCACCCCGAGCACTGAGCACCCAGCACCCTGAGTACTGAGCACCCTGAGTACTGAGCACCGATCACCCTGAGCACTGAGCTCCCAGCACCCTGAGTACTGAGCACCCAGCACCCTGAGGACTGAGCACCCAGCACCCTGAGTACTGAGCACCCAACACCCTGAGCACTGAGCACCCAGCACCCTGAGTACTGGGCACCCAGCACCCTGAACACTGAGCACCCAGCACCCCGAGAATGAGCACCCAGCACCCCGAGTACTGAGCACCGAGCACCCTGAGCACTGAGTACCCAGCACCCTGAGTACTGAGCACCCAGCACCCTGAGCACTGAGCACCGAGCACGCCGAGTACTGAGCACCCAGCACCCTGACCACTAAGAACCCAGCACCCTGAGTACTGAGCACGCAGCACCCTGAGTACTGAACACCCAGCACCCTGAGCACTGACCACTGAGCACCCTGATCACTGAGTACTGAGCACCGAGCACGCCGAGAACTGAGCACCCAGCACCCGGAGTACTGAGCACCCAGCACCCTGAGTACTGAGCACCCAGCACCCCGAGCACTGAGCACCCAGCACCCTGAGTACTGAGCACTGAGCACCCAGCACCCCGAGCACTGAGCACCCAGCACCCTGAGCACTGAGCACCCAGCACCCGAGTACTGAGCACCCAGCACCCTGAGTACTGAGCACCCAGGACCCTGAGTACTGAGCACCCAGCACCCCGAGTACTGAGCACCCAGCACCCTGAGTACTGAGCACCCAGCACCCTGAGCACTGAGCACCCAGCACCCCGAGCGCTAAGCACCCAGCACCCTGAGTACTGAGCACCCAGCACCCTGAGCACTGAGCACCCAGCACCCTGAGCACTGAGCACCCAGCACCCTGAGCACTGAGCACCCAGCACCCTGAGCACTGAGCACCCAGCACCCTGAGTAGTGAGCACCCAACGTACTGAGCACCAAGCACCCCGAGCACTGAGCACCCAGCACCCTTAGTACTGAGCACCGAGCACCCTGAGCACTGAGCACCCAGCACCCTGAGTACTGAGCTCCGAGCACCCCGAGCACTGAGCACCCAGCGCCCCGAGCACCGAGCACCCTGAGCACTGAGCACCCAGCACCCTGAGTACTGAGCACCCTGCACAATGAGCAATGAGCACCCTGAGTACTGAGCACCCAGCACCTTGAGCCCTGAGCACCCAGCACCCGGAGTACTGAGCACCCAGGACACTGAGTACTAAGCACCGAGCACCCTGAGTACTGAGCACCCAGCACCCTGAGCACTGAACACACAGCACCCTGAGTACTGAGCACCTCGAGCACTGAGCACCCAGCACCCTGAGTACTGAGCACCGAGCACCCCGAGCACTGAGCACCCAGCACCGCGAGCACTGAGCACATAGCACCCCGAGCACTGAGCTCCCAGCACCCTGAGTACTGAGCACCCAGCACCCTGAGCACTGAGCACTGAGCACCCACCACCCTGAGCACTGAGCACTGAGTACCAAGCACCCTGAGCACTGAGCACCCAGCACCCTGAGCACTGAGTACCCAGCACCCTGAGCACTGAGCACCCAGCACCCTGAGCACTGAGCACACAGCACCCTGAGCACTGAGCACCTAGCACCCTGAGGACTGAGCACTGAGCACCCAGCACCCTGAGCACTGAGCACCCAGCACCCTGAGTACTGAGCACCGAGCACCCCGAGCACTGAGCACCCAGCACCCTGAGTACTGAGCTCCGAGCACCCTGAGCACTAAGCACCCTGAGCACTGAGCACCGAGCACCCTGAGCACTGAGTACCCAGCACCCTGAGCAATGTGCACCCAGCACCCTGAGCACTGAGCACCCAGCACCCTGAGCACTGAGCACCCAGCACCCTGAGTACTGAGCACTGAGCACCCAGCACCCCGAGCACTGAGAACCCAGCACCCCGAGTACTGAGCACTGAGCACGCTGAGTACTGAGCACCCAGCACCCTGAGCACTGAGTACCCAGCACCCTGAGCACTGAGCACCCATCACCCTGAGCACTGAGCACCCAGGACCCTGAGCACTGAGCACCCAGCACCCTGAGTACTGAGCACTGAGCACCCAGCCCTCCGAGCACTGAGCACCCAGCACCCTGAGTACTGAGCACTGAGCACCCAGCACCCCGAGCACTGAGTACCCAGCACCCTGAGCACTGAGCACCCAGCACCCGAGTACTGAGCACACAGCATCCTGAGTACTGAGCACCCAGCACCCTGAGTACTGAGCACCCAGCACTCCGAGTACTGAGCACCCAGCACCCTGAGTACTGAGCACCCAGCACCCTGAGCACTGAGCACCCAGCACCCCGAGCACTGAGCACCCAGCACCCTGAGTACTGAGCACCCAGCACCCTGAGCACTGAGCACCCAGCACCCTGAGCACTGAGCACCCAGCACCCTGAGCACTGAGCACTGAGCACCCTGATCACTGAGTACTGAGCACCGAGTACCCCGAGAACTGAGCACCCAGCACCCTGAGTACTGAGCACCCAGCACCCCAAGCACTGAGCACCCTGAGTATTGAGCACCCAGAACCCTGAGTACTGAGCAGCCAGCACCCTGAGTACTGAGCAAACAGCACCCTGAGTATTGAGCACCCAGCACCCCGAGCACTGAGCACCCAGCACCCTGAGGACTGAGCACCCAGCACCATGAGCACTGAGCACACTGAGTACTGAGCACTGAGCACCCTGAGTACTGAGCACTGAGCACCCTGAGTACTGAGCAACCAGCACCCTGAGTACTGAGCACCCAGCACCCTGAGCACTGAGCACCGAGCACCCTGAGCACTGAGCACCCAGCACCCTGATCACTGAGCACCCAGCACCCAGAGTAGTGAGCACCCAACGTACTGAGCACCGAGCACCCCGAGCACTGAGCACCCAGCACCTTGAGTACTGAGCACCCAGCACCCCGAGCACTGAGCACCCAGCACCCTGAGCACTGAGCACCCAGCACCCTGAGCACTGATCACCCAGCACCCTGAGCTCTGAGCACCCAGCACCCTGAGTACTGAGCACCCAGCACCCTGAGTACTGAGCACTCAGCACCCTGAGTACTAAGCACCGAGCACCGCGAGCACTGAGCACCCAGCACCCTGAGCACAGAGCACCCTGAGGACTGAGCACCCAGCACCCTGAGCACTGAGCACCCAGCACCCTGAGTACTGAGCACGGATAATCCTGAGCACTGAGCACCCAGAACCCAAAGCACTGAGCACCCAACACCCTCAGTACTGAGCACCCAGCACCCCGAGCACTGAGCACCCAGCACCCTGAGTACTGAGCTCCCTGAGTACTGAGCACCGAGCACCCTGAGCACTGAGCACCCAGCACCCGGAGTACTGAGCACCCAGCACCCTGAGTACTGAGCACCGAGCACCCCGAGCACTGAGCACCCAGCACCCCGAGTACTGAGCACCGAGCACCCTGATCACTGAGGACTGAGCACCGAGCACCCCGAGCACTGAGTACCCAGCACCCTGAGTACTGAGCACTCAGCACCCTGAGCACTGAGCACCGAGCACCCCGAGTACTGAGCACCCAGCACCCTGAGCACTGAGCACCCAGCACGCTGAGTACTGAGCACCCAGCACCCTGAGTACTGAACACCCAGCAACCTGAGCAATGAGCACTGAGCACCCTGATCACTGAGTACTGAGCACCGAGCACCCCGAGAACTGAGCACCCAGCACCCGGAGTACTGAGCACCCAGCACCCTGAGTACTGAGCACCCAGCACCCCGAGCACTGAGCACCCAGCACCCTGAGCACTGAGCACCCAGCACCCTGAGTACTGAGCACTGAGCACCCAGCACACCGAGCACTGAGCACCCAGGACCCTGATTACTGAGCACTGAGCACCCAGCACCCCGAGCACTGAACACACAGCACCCTGAGCACTGAGCACCCAGAACCCTCAGCACTGAGCACCCATCACCCTGAGTACTGAGCACTGAGCAACCAGCACCCCGGGCACTGAGCACCCAGCACCCTGAGTACTGAGCACTGAGCACCCAGCACCCCGAGCACTGAGCACCCAGCACCCTGAGCACTGAGCACCCAGCACCCGAGTACTGAGCACCCAGCACCCTGAGTACTGAGCACCCAGCACCCTGAGTACTGAGCACCCAGCAACCTGAGTACTGAGCACCCAGCACCCCGAGCACTGAGCACCCAGCACCCCGAGTACTGAGCACCCAGCACACTGAGTACTGAGCACCCAGCACCATGTGCACTGAGCACCCAGCACCCCGAGCACTGAGCACCCAGCACCCTGAGTACTGAGCACCCAGCACCCTGAGCACTGAGCACCCAGCACCCTGAGTAGTGAGCACCCAACGTACTGAGCACCGAGCACCCCGAGCACTGAGCACCCAGCACCCTGAGTACTGAGCACCGAGCACCCCGAGCACTGAACACCCAGCACCCTGAGTACTGAGCTCCGAGGACCCCGAGCACTGAGCACCCAGCGCCCCGAGCACCGAACACCCTGAGCACTGAGCACCCAGCACCCTGACTACTGAGCACCCAGCACCCTGAGTACTGAACACCCAGCACCCTGAGCACCGAGCACCCCGAGCACTGAGCACCCAGCACCCTGAGCACTGAACACACAGCACCCTAAGTACTGAGCACCTCGAGCACTGAGCACCCAGCACCCTGAGCACTGAGTACCCAGCACCCTTAGCACTGAGCACCCAGCACCCTGAGCACTGAGCACACAGCACCCTGAGCACTGAGCACCCAGCACCCTGAGTACTGAGCACTGAGCACCCAGCACCCCGAGCACTGAGCACCCAGCACCCTGAGTACTGAGCACTGAGCACCCAGCACCCCGAACACTGAGCACCCAGCACCCTGAGCACTGAGCACCCAGCACCCGAGTACTGAGCACCCAGCACCCTGAGTACTGAGCACCCAGCACCCTGAGTACTGAGCACAGAGCACCCCGAGTACTGAGCACCCAGCACCCTGAGTACTGAGCACCCAGCATCCTGAGCACTGAGCACCCAGCACCCCGAGCACTGAGCAACCAGCACCCTGAGTACTGAGCACCCAGGGCCCCGAGCACTGAGCACCCAGCACCCTGAGCACTGAGCACCCAGCACCCTGAGTACTGAGCACCCAGCACCCTGAGTACTGAACACCCAGCACCCTGAGCACTGAGCACTGAGCACCCTGAGCACTGAGTACTGAGCACTGAGCACCCTGAGCACTGAGCACCCAGCACCCCAAGTACTGAGCACCCAGCACCCCGAGCACTGAGCACCCAGCGCCCCGAGCACTGAGCACCCAGCAACCCGAGCACTGAGCACTGAGCACCCAGCACCCCGAGTACTGAGCAGTGAGCACCCTGAGCACTGAGCACCCAGCACCCCGAGTACTGAGCACTGAGCACCCTGAGTACTGAGCAACCAGCACCCTGAGCACTGAGTACCCAGCACCCTGAGGACTAAGCACCCAGCACCCTGAGTACTGAGCACCCAGCACCCTGAGCACTGAGCACCCAGCACCCTGAGTACTGATCACTGAGCACCCAGCACCCCGAGCACTGAGCACCCAGCACCCTGAGTACTGAGCACTGAGCACCCAGCACCCCGAGCACTGAGCACCCAGCACCCTGAGCACTGAGCACCCAGCACCCGAGTACTGAGCACCCAGCACCCTGCGTACTGAGCACCCAGCACCCTGAGTACTGAGCACCCAGCACCCTGAGTACCAAGCACCCAGCACCCCGAGCACTGAGCACCCAGCACCCCGAGTACTGAGCACCCAGCACCCTGAGTACTGAGCACCCAGCACCCTGAGCACTGAGCACCCAGCACCCCGAGCACTGAGCACCCAGCACCCTGAGTACTGAGCACCCAGCACCCTGAGCACTGAGCACCCAGCACCCTGAGTAGTGAGCACCCAACATACTGAGCACCGAGCATCCCGAGCACTGAGCACCCAGCACGCTGAGTACTGAGCACCGAGCACCCCGAGCACTGAACACCCAGCACCCTGAGTACTGAGCTCTGAGGACCCCGAGCACTGAGCACCCAGCGCCCCGAGCACCGAGCACCCTGAGCACTGAGCACCCAGCACCCTGACTACTGAGCACCCAGCACCCTGAGCAATGAGCAACCTGAGTACTGAGCACCCAGCACCTTGAGCACTGAGCACCGAGCACCCCGAGCACTGAGCACCCAGCACCCTGAGCACTGAACACACAGCACCCTGAGTACTGAGCACCTCGAGCACTGAGCACCCAGCACCCTGAGCACTGAGTACCCAGCACCCTGAGCACTGAGCACCCAGCACCCTGAGCACTGAGCACACAGGCCCCTGAGCACTGAGCACCCAGCAGCCTGAGTACTGAGCACTGAGCACCCAGCACCCCGAGCACTGAGCACCCAGCACCCTGAGTACTGAGCACTGAGCACCCAGCACCCCGAACACTGAGCACCCAGCACCCTGAGCACTAAGCACCCAGCACCCGAATACTGAGCATCCAGCACCCTGAGTACTGAGCACCCAGCACCCTGAGTACTGAGCACCCAGCACCCCGAGTACTGAGCACCCAGCACCCTGAGTACTGAGCACCCAGCATCCTGAGCACTGAGCACCCAGCACCCCGAGCACTGAGCACCCAGCACCCTGAGTACTGAGTACCCAGCACCCTGAGCACTGAGCACCCAGCACCCCGAGCACTGAGCACCCAGCACCCTGAGTACTGAGCACCCAGTACCCTGAGCACTGAGCACCCAGCACCCTGAGTAGTGAGCACCCAACGTACTGAGCACCGAGCACCCCGAGCACTGAGCACCCAGCACCCTGAGTACTGAGCACCGAGCACCCCGAGCACTGAACACCCAGCACCCTGAGTACTGAGCTCCGAGGACCCCGAGCACTGAGCACCCAGCGCCCCGAGCACCGAGCACCCTGAGCACTGAGCACCCAGCACCCTGACTACTGAGCACCCAGCACCCTGAGCAATGAGCAACCTGAGTACTGAGCACCCAGCACCCTGAGCACTGAACACACAGCACCCTGAGTACTGAGCACCTCGAGCACTGAGCACCCAGCACCGTGAGCACTGAGTACCCAGCACCCTGAGCACTGAGCACCCAGCACCCTGAGCAATGAGCAACCTGAGTACTGAGCACCCAGCACCCTGAGCACTGAACACACAGCACCCTGAGTACTGAGCACCTCGAGCACTGAGCACCCAGCACCGTGAGCACTGAGTACCCAGCACCCTGAGCACTGAGCACCCAGCACCCTGAGCACTGAGCACACAGCACCCTGAGCACTGAGCACCCAGCACCCTGAGTACTGAGCACTGAGCACCCAGCACCCCGAACACTAAGCACCCAGCACCCTGAGCACTGAGCACCCAGTACCCGAGTACTGAGCACCCAGCACCCTGAGTACTGAGCACCCAGCACCCTGAGTACTGAGCACCCAGCAACCCGAGTACTGAGCACCCAGCACCCTGAGTACTGAGCACCCAGCATCCTGAGCACTGAGCACCCAGCACCCCGAGCACTGAGCACCCAGCACCCTGAGTACTGAGCACCCAGCGCCCCGAGCACTGAGCACCCAGCACCCTGAGCACTGAGCACCCAGCACCCTGAGTACTGAGCACCCAGCACCCTGAGTACTGAACACCCAGCACCCTGAGCACTGAGCACTGAGCACCCTGAGCACTGAGTACTGAGCACTGAGCACCCTGAGCACTGAGCACCCAGCACCCCGAGTACTGAGCACCCAGCACCCCGAGCACTGAGCACCCAGCGCCCCGAGCACTGAGCACCCAGCACCCCGAGCACTGAGCACTGAGCACCCAGCACCCCGAGTACTGAGCAGTGAGCACCCTGAGCACTGAGCACCCAGCACCCTGAGTACTGAGCACCGATAATCCTGAGCACTGAGCACCCAGAACCCAAAGCACTGAGCACCCAGCACCCTCAGTACTGAGCACCCAGCACCCCGAGCACTGAGCACCCAGCACCCTGAGTACTGAGCACCCTGAGTACTGAGCACCGAGCACCCCGAGCACTGAGCACCCAGCACCCTGAGTACTGAGCACTGAGCACCCAGCACACCGAGCACTGAGCACCCAGGACCCTGATTACTGAGCACTGAGCACCCAGCACCCCGAGCACTGAGCACCCAGCACCCTGAGCACTGAGCACCCAGAACCCTGAGCACTGAGCACACAGCACCCTGAGTACTGAGCACTGAGCACCCAGCACCCCGGGCACTGAGCACCCAGCACCCTGAGTACTGAGCACAGCGCACCCCGAGAACTGAGCACCCAGCACCCGGAGTACTGAGCACCCAGCACCCTGAGTACTGAGCACCGAGCACCCCGAGCACTGAGCACCCAGCACCCCGAGTACTGAGCACCCAGCACCCCGAGCACTGAGCACCCAGCACCCCGAGCACTGAGCACCCAGCGCCCCGAGCACTGAGCACCCAGCACCCCGAGCACTGAGCACTGAGCACCCAGCACCCCGAGTACTGAGCAGTGAGCACCCTGAGCACTGAGCACCCAGCACCCCGAGTACTGAGCACTGAGCACCCTGAGTACTGAGCAACCAGCACCCTGAGCACTGAGTACCCAGCACCCTGAGGACTAAGCACCCAGCACCCTGAGCACTGAGCACCCAGCACCCTGAGCACTGAGCACCCAGCACCCTGAGTACTGATCACTGAGCACCCAGCACCCCGAGCACTGAGCACCCAGCACCCTGAGTACTGAGCACTGAGCACCCAGCACCCCGAGCACTGAGCACCCAGCACCCTGAGCACTGAGCACCCAGCACCCGAGTACTGAGCACCCAGCACCCTGCGTACTGAGCACCCAGCACCCTGAGTACTGAGCACCCAGCACCCTGAGTACCAAGCACCCAGCACCCCGAGCACTGAGCACCCAGCACCCCGAGTACTGAGCACCCAGCACCCTGAGTACTGAGCACCCAGCACCCTGAGCACTGAGCACCCAGCACCCCGAGCACTGAGCACCCAGCACCCTGAGTACTGAGCACCCAGCACCCTGAGCACTGAGCACCCAGCACCCTGAGTAGTGAGCACCCAACATACTGAGCACCGAGCACCCCGAGCACTGAGCACCCAGCACGCTGAGTACTGAGCACCGAGCACCCCGAGCACTGAACACCCAGCACCCTGAGTACTGAGCTCTGAGGACCCCGAGCACTGAGCACCCAGCGCCCCGAGCACCGAGCACCCTGAGCACTGAGCACCCAGCACCCTGACTACTGAGCACCCAGCACCCTGAGCAATGAGCAACCTGAGTACTGAGCACCCAGCACCTTGAGCACTGAGCACCGAGCACCCCGAGCACTGAGCACCCAGCACCCTGAGCACTGAACACACAGCACCCTGAGTACTGAGCACCTCGAGCACTGAGCACCCAGCACCCTGAGCACTGAGTACCCAGCACCCTGAGCACTGAGCACCCAGCACCCTGAGCACTGAGCACACAGGCCCCTGAGCACTGAGCACCCAGCAGCCTGAGTACTGAGCACTGAGCACCCAGCACCCCGAGCACTGAGCACCCAGCACCCTGAGTACTGAGCACTGAGCACCCAGCACCCCGAACACTGAGCACCCAGCACCCTGAGCACTAAGCACCCAGCACCCGAATACTGAGCACCCAGCACCCTGAGTACTGAGCACCCAGCACCCTGAGTACTGAGCACCCAGCACCCCGAGTACTGAGCACCCAGCACCCTGAGTACTGAGCACCCAGCATCCTGAGCACTGAGCACCCAGCACCCCGAGCACTGAGCACCCAGCACCCTGAGTACTGAGTACCCAGCACCCTGAGCACTGAGCACCCAGCACCCCGAGCACTGAGCACCCAGCACCCTGAGTACTGAGCACCCAGTACCCTGAGCACTGAGCACCCAGCACCCTGAGTAGTGAGCACCCAACGTACTGAGCACCGAGCACCCCGAGCACTGAGCACCCAGCACCCTGAGTACTGAGCACCGAGCACCCCGAGCACTGAACACCCAGCACCCTGAGTACTGAGCTCCGAGGACCCCGAGCACTGAGCACCCAGCGCCCCGAGCACCGAGCACCCTGAGCACTGAGCACCCAGCACCCTGACTACTGAGCACCCAGCACCCTGAGCAATGAGCAACCTGAGTACTGAGCACCCAGCACCCTGAGCACTGAACACACAGCACCCTGAGTACTGAGCACCTCGAGCACTGAGCACCCAGCACCGTGAGCACTGAGTACCCAGCACCCTGAGCACTGAGCACCCAGCACCCTGAGCAATGAGCAACCTGAGTACTGAGCACCCAGCACCCTGAGCACTGAACACACAGCACCCTGAGTACTGAGCACCTCGAGCACTGAGCACCCAGCACCGTGAGCACTGAGTACCCAGCACCCTGAGCACTGAGCACCCAGCACCCTGAGCAATGAGCACACAGCACCCTGAGCACTGAGCACCCAGCACCCTGAGTACTGAGCACTGAGCACCCAGCACCCCGAACACTAAGCACCCAGCACCCTGAGCACTGAGCACCCAGTACCCGAGTACTGAGCACCCAGCACCCTGAGTACTGAGCACCCAGCACCCTGAGTACTGAGCACCCAGCAACCCGAGTACTGAGCACCCAGCACCCTGAGTACTGAGCACCCAGCATCCTGAGCACTGAGCACCCAGCACCCCGAGCACTGAGCACCCAGCACCCTGAGTACTGAGCACCCAGCGCCCCGAGCACTGAGCACCCAGCACCCTGAGCACTGAGCACCCAGCACCCGGAGTACTGAGCACCCAGCACCCTGAGTACTGAACACCCAGCACCCTGAGCACTGAGCACTGAGCACCCTGAGCACTGAGTACTGAGCACTGAGCACCCTGAGCACTGAGCACCCAGCACCCCGAGTACTGAGCACCCAGCACCCCGAGCACTGAGCACCCAGCGCCCCGAGCACTGAGCACCCAGCACCCCGAGCACTGAGCACTGAGCACCCAGCACCCCGAGTACTGAGCAGTGAGCACCCTGAGCACTGAGCACCCAGCACCCTGAGTACTGAGCACCGATAATCCTGAGCACTGAGCACCCAGAAAGCAAAGCACTGAGCACCCAGCACCCTCAGTACTGAGCACCCAGCACCCCGAGCACTGAGCACCCAGCACCCTGAGTACTGAGCACCCTGAGTACTGAGCACCGAGCACCCCGAGCACTGAGCACCCAGCACCCTGAGTACTGAGCACTGAGCACCCAGCACACCGAGCACTGAGCACCCAGGACCCTGATTACTGAGCACTGAGCACCCAGCACCCCGAGCACTGAGCACCCAGCACCCTGAGCACTGAGCACCCAGAACCCTGAGCACTGAGCACACAGCACCCTGAGTACTGAGCACTGAGCACCCCGAGAACTGAGCACCCAGCACCCGGAGTACTGAGCACCCAGCACCCTGAGTACTGAGCACCGAGCACCCCGAGCACTGAGCACCCAGCACCCCGAGTACTGAGCACCGAGCAGCCTGGGCACTGAGTACCCAGCACCCTGAGTACTGAGCACTCAGCACCCTGAGCACTGAGCACCGAGCACCCCGAGTACTGAGCACCCAGCACCCTGAGCACTGAGCACGCTGAGTACTGAGCACCCAGCACCCTGAGTACTGAACACCCAGCACCCTGAGCACTGAGCACTGAGCACCCTGATCACTGAGTACTGAGCACCGAGCACCCTGAGAACTGAGCACCCAGCACCCGGAGTACTTAGCACTGAGCACCCAGCACCCCGAGAACTGAGCACCCAGCACCCTGAGTACTGAGCACTGAGCACCCAGCACCCCGAGCACTGAGCACCCAGCACCCTGAGTACTGAGCACCGAGCACCCCGAGCACTGAACACCCAGCACCCTGAGTACTGAGCTCCGAGGACCCCGAGCACTGAGCACCCAGCGCCCCGAGCACCGAGCACCCTGAGCACTGAGCACCCAGCACCCTGACTACTGAGCACCCAGCACCCTGAGCAATGAGCAACCTGAGTACTGAGCACCCAGCACCTTGAGCACTGAGCACCGAGCACCCCGAGCACTGAGCACCCAGCACCCTGAGCACTGAACACACAGCACCCTGAGTACTGAGCACCTCGAGCACTGAGCACCCAGCACCCTGAGCACTGAGTACCCAGCACGCTGAGCACTGAGCACCCAGCACCCTGAGCACTGAGCACACAGCACCCTGAGCACTGAGCACCCAGCACCCTGAGTACTGAGCACTGAGCACCCAGCACCCCGAGCACTGAGCACCCAGCACCCTGAGTACTGAGCACTGAGCACCCAGCACCCCGAACACTGAGCACCCAGCACCCTGAGCACTGAGCACCCAGCACCCGAGTACTGAGCACCCAGCACCCTGAGTACTGAGCACCCAGCACCCTGAGTACTGAGCACCCAGCATCCCGAGTACTGAGCACCCAGCACCCTGAGTACTGAGCACCCAGCATCCTGAGCACTGAGCACCCAGCACCCCGAGCACTGAGCACCCAGCACCCTGAGTACTGAGCACCCAGCGCCCCGAGCACTGAGCACCCAGCACCCTGAGCACTGAGCACCCAGCACCCTGAGTACTGAGCACCCAGCACCCTGAGTACTGAACACCCAGCACCCTGAGCACTGAGCACTGAGCACCCTGAGCACTGAGTACTGAGCACTGAGCACCCTGAGCACTGAGCACCCAGCACCCCGAGTACTGAGCACCCAGCACCCCGAGCACTGAGCACCCAGCGCCCCGAGCACTGAGCACCCAGCACCCCGAGCACTGAGCACTGAGCACCCAGCACCCCGAGTACTGAGCAGTGAGCACCCTGAGCACTGAACACCCAGCACCCCGAGTACTGAGCACTGAGCACCCTGAGTACTGAGCAACCAGCACCCTGAGCACTGAGTACGCAGCACCCTGAGGACTGAGCACCCAGCACACTGAGCACTGAGCACCCAGCACCCTGAGCACTGAGCACCCAGCACCCTGAGTACTGATCACTGAGCACCCAGCACCCCGAGCACTGAGCACCCAGCACCCTGAGTACTGAGCACTGAGCACCCAGCACCCCGAGCACTGAGCACCCAGCACCCTGAGCACTGAGCACCCAGCACCCGAGTACTGAGCACCCAGCACCCTGAGTACTGAGCACCCAGCACCCTGAGTACTGTGAACCCAGCACCCTGAGCACTGAGCACCCAGCACCCCGAGCACTGAGCACCCAGCACCCTGAGTACTGAGCACCCAGCACCCTGAGCACTGAGCAACCAGCACCCTGAGCTCTGAGCATCCAGCACCCTGAGCACTGAGCACCCAGCACCCTGAGTAGTGAGCACCCAACGTACTGAGCACCGAGCACCCCGAGCACTGTGCACCCAGCACCCTGAGTACTGATCACCGAGTACCCTGAGCACTGAGCACCCAGCACCCTGAGTACTGAGCTCCGAGCACCCCGAGCACTGAGCACCGAGCACCCTGTGCACTGAGTACCCAGCACCCTGAGTACTGAGCACTCAGCACCCTGAGCACTGAGCACCGAGCACCCTGAGTACTGAGCACCGAGCACCCTGAGCACTGAGAACCCAGCACCCTGAGTACTGAGCTCCGAGCACCCCGAGCACTGAGCACCCAGCACCCTGAGTACTGAGCACCCTGCACCCTGAGCAATGAGCACCCTGAGTACTGAGCACCCAGCACCTTGAGCACTGAGCACCCATCACCCTGAGCACTGAACACACAGCACCCTGAGTACTGAGAACCTCGAGCACTGAGCATCCAGCACCCTGAGTACTGAGCACCGAGCACCCCGAGCACTGAGAACCCAGCACCGCGAGCACTGAGCACATAGCACCCCGAGCACTGAGCACCCAGCACCCTGAGTACTGAGCACCCAGCACCCTGAGTACTGAGCACCCAGCACCCTGAGCACTGAGTACCCAACACCCTGAGCACTGAGCACCCAGCACCCTGAGCACTGAGCACACAGCACCCTGAGCACTGAGCACCCTGAGCACTGAGCACCCAGCACCCTGAGTACTGAGCACTGAGCACCCAGCACCCCGAGCACTGAGCACCCAGCACCCCGAGTACTGAGCACTGAGCACCCTGAGTACTGAGCACCCAACACCCTGAGCACTGAGTACCCAGCACCCTTAGCACTGAGCACCCAGCACCCTGAGCACTGAGCACCCAGCACCCTGAGCACTGAGCACCCAGCAAACTGAGTACTGAGCACTGAGCACCCAGCACCCCGATCACTGAGCACCCAGCACCCTGAGTACTGAGCACTGAGCACCCAGCACCCCGAGCACTGAGCACGCAGCACCCTGAGCACTGAGCACCCAGCACCCAAGTACTGAGCACACAGCACCCTGAGTACTGAGCACCCAGCACCCTGAGCACTGAGCACCCAGCACCCCGAGCACTGAGCACCCAGCACCCTGAGTACTGAGCACCCAGCACCCAGAGCACTGAGCACCCAGCACCCCGAGCACTGTGCACCCAGCACCCTGAGTACTGAGCACCCAGCACCCTGAGCACTGAGCAACCAGCACCCTGAGCACTGAGCACGGAGCACCCTGAGCACTGAGCACTGAGCACCCTGATCACTGAGTACTGAGCACCGAGCACCCCGAGAACTGAGCACCCAGCACCCGGAGTACTGAGCACCCAGCAGCCCAAGCATTGAGCACCCTGAGTATTGAGCACCCAGCACCCTGAGTACTGAGCAGCCAGCATCCTGAGTACTGAGCAACGAGCACCCTGAGTACAGAGCACCTAGCACCCCGAGCACTGAGCACCCAGCACCCTGAGGACTGAGCACCCAGGACCCTGAGCACTGAGCACCCTGAGTACTGAGCACTGAGCACCCTGAGTACTGAGCACTGAGCACCCTGAGTACTGAGCAACCAGCACCCTGAGTACTGAGCACCCAGGACCCTGAGCAATGAGCAACGAGCACCCTGAGCACTGAGCACCCAGCACCCTGAGCACTGAGCACCCAGCACCCTGAGTAGTGAGCACCCAACGTACTGAGCACCGAGCACCCTGAGCACTGAGCACCCAGCACCCTGACTACTGAGCACCCAGCACCCTGAGCAATGAGCTACCTGAGTACTGAGCACCCAGCACCTTGAGCACTGAGCACCGAGCACCCCGAGCACTGAGCACCCAGCACCCTGAGCACTGAACACACAGCACCCGGAGTACTGAGCACCTCGAGCACTGAGCACCCAGCACCCTGAGCACTGAGTACCCAGCACCCTGAGCACTGAGCACCCAGCAACCTGAGCACTGAGCACACAGCACCCTGAGCACTGAGCACCCAGCACCCTGAGTACTGAGCACTGAGCACCCAGCACCCCGAGCACTGAGCACCCAGCACCCTGAGTACTGAGCACTGAGCACCCAGCACCCCGAACACTGAGCACCCAGCACCCTGAGCACTGAGCACCCAGCACCCGAGTACTGAGCACCCAGCACCCTGAGTACTGAGCACCCAGCACCCTGAGTACTGAGCACCCAGCATCCCGAGTACTGAGCACCCAGCACCCTGAGTACTGAGCACCCAGCATCCTGAGCACTGAGCACCCAGCACCCCGAGCACTGAGCACCCAGCACCCTGATTACTGAGCACCCAGCGCCCCGAGCACTGAGCACCCAGCACCCTGAGCACTGAGCACCCAGCACCCTGAGTACTGAGCACCCAGCACCCTGAGTACTGAACTCCCAGCACCCTGAGCACTGAGCACTGAGCACCCTGAGCACTGAGTACTGAGCACTGAGCACCCTGAGCACTGAGCACCCAGCACCCCGAGTACTGAGCACCCAGCACCCCGAGCACTGAGCACCCAGCGCCCCGAGCACTGAGCACCCAGCACCCCGAGCACTGAGCACTGAGCACCCAGCACCCCGAGTACTGAGCAGTGAGCACCCTGAGCACTGAACACCCAGCACCCCGAGTACTGAGCACTGAGCACCCTGAGTACTGAGCAACCAGCACCCTGAGCACTGAGTACCCAGCACCCTGAGGACTGAGCACCCAGCAAACTGAGCACTGAGCACCCAGCACCCTGAGCACTGAGCACCCAGCACCCTGAGTACTGATCACTGAGCACCCAGCACCCCGAGCACTGAGCACCCAGCACCCTGAGTACTGAGCACTGAGCACCCAGCACCCCGAGCACTGAGCACCCAGCACCCTGAGCACTGAGCACCCAGCACCCGAGTACTGAGCACCCAGCACCCGAGTACTGAGCACCCAGCACCCTGAGCACTGAGCACCCAGCACCCGAGTACTGAGCACCCAGCACCCTGAGTACTGAGCACCCAGCACCCTGAGCACTGAGCACCCAGCACCCGAGCACTGAACACCCAGCACCCTGAGTACTGAGCACCCAGCACCCTGAGCACTGAGCAACCAGCACCCTGAGCTCTGAGCACCCAGCACCCTGAGCACTGAGCACCCAGCACCCTGAGTAGTGAGCACCCAACGTACTGAGCACCGAGCACGCCGAGCACTGTGCACCCAGCACCCTGAGTACTGATCACCGAGCACCCCGAGCACTGAGCACCCAGCACCCTGTGCACTGAGTACCCAGCACCCTGAGTACTGAGCACTCAGCACCCTGAGCACTGAGCACCGAGCACCCTGAGTACTGAGCACCGAGCACCCCGAGCACTGAGCACCCAGCACCCTGAGTACTGAGCACCCTGCACCCTGAGCAATGAGCACCCTGAGTACTGAGCACCCAGCACCTTGAGCACTGAGCACCCAGCACCCTGAGCACTGAACACACAGCACCCTGAGTACTGAGCTCCGAGCACCCCGAGCACTGAGCACCGAGCACCCCGAGCACTGAGAACCCAGCACCGCGAGCACTGAGCACATAGCACCCCGAGCACTGAGCACCCAGCACCCTGAGTACTGAGCACCCAGCACCCTGAGTACTGAGCACCCAGCACCCTGAGCACTGAGTACCCAACACCCTGAACACTGAGCACCCAGCACCCTGAGCACTGAGCACACAGCACCCTGAGCACTGAGCACCCAGCACCCTGAGTACTGAGCACTGAGCACCCAGCACCCCGAGCAGTGAGCAGCCAGCACCCTGAGTACTGAGCACCGAGCACCCCGAGCAATGAGCACCCAGCACCCTGAGTACTGAGCTCCGAGCACTCCGAGCACTGAGCACCCTGAGCACTGAGCACCGAGCACCCTGAGCACTGAGTACCCAGCACCCTGAGCACTGAGCACCCAGCGCCCTGAGCACTGAGCACCCAGCACCCTGAGCACTGAGCACCCAGCACCCTGAGTACTGAGCACTGAGCACCCAGCACCCCGAGCACTGAGCACCCAGCACCCCGAGTACTGAGCACTGAGCACCCTGAGTACTGAGCACCCAGCAACCTGAGCACTGAGTACCCAGCACCCTTAGCACTGAGCACCCAGCACCCTGAGCACTGAGCACCCAGCACCCTGAGCACTGAGCACCCAGCACCCTGAGTACTGAGCACTGAGCACCCAGCACCCCGATCACTGAGCACCCAGCACCCTGAGTACTGAGCACTGAGCACCCAGCACCCCGAGCACTGTGCACTCAGCACCCTGAGCACTGTGCACCCAGCACCCGAGTACTGAGCACACAGCACCCTGAGTACTGAGCACCCAGCACCCTGAGCACTGAGCACCCAGCACCCCGAGCACTGAGCACCCAGCACCTTGAGTACTGAGCACCCAGCACCCTGAGCACTGAGCACCCACCACCCCGAGCACTGTGCACCCAGCACCCTGAGTACTGAGCACCCAGCACCCTGAGCACTGAGCACCCAGCACCCTGAGCACTGAGCACGGAGCACCCTGAGCACTGAGCACTGAGCACCCTGATCACTGAGTACTGAGCACCGAGCACCCCGAGAACTGAGCACCCAGCACCCGGAGTACTGAGCACCCAGCAGCCCAAGCACTGAGCACCCTGATTATTGAGCACCCAGCACCCTGAGTACTGAGCAGCCAGCATCCTGAGTACTGAGCAACGAGCACCCTGAGTACAGAGCACCCAGCACCCCGAGCACTGAGCACCCAGCACCCTGAGGACTAAGCACACAGCACCCTGAGCACTGAGCACCCTGAGTACTGAGCACTGAGCACCCTGAGTACTGAGCACTGAGCACCCTGAGTACTGAGCAACCAGCAACCTGAGTACTGAGCACCCAGGACCCTGAGCAATGAGCACCGAGCACCCTGAGCACTGAGAACCCAGCACCCTGAGCACTGAGCACCCAGCACCCTGAGTAGTGAGCACCCAACGTACTGAGCACCGAGCACCCCAAGCACTGAGCACCCAGCACCCTGAGTACTGAGCACCCAGCACCCCGAGCACTGAGCACCAAGCACCCTGAGCACTGAGCACCCAGCACCCTGAGCACAGATCACCTAGCACCCTGAGCACTGAGCACCCAGCACCCTGAGTACTGAGCACCCAGCACCCTGAGTACTGAGCACCCAGCACCTCGAGCACTGAGCACCCAGCACCCTGAGTACTGAGCACCCAGCACCCTGTGCACTGAGCACCGAGCACCCTGAGCACTGAGCACCCAGCACCCTGAGGACTGAGCACCCAGCACCCTGAGTACTGAGCACTGAGCACCCAGCACCCCGAACACTGAGCACCCAGCACCCTGAGCACTGAGCACCCAGCACCCGAGTACTGAGCACCCAGCACCCTGAGCACTGAGCACCCAGCACCCTGAGCACTGAGCACCCAGCACCCTGAGTAGTGAGCACCCAACGTACTGAGCACCGAGCACCCTGAGCACTGAGCACCCAGCACCCTGACTACTGAGCACCCAGCACCCTGAGCAATGAGCAACCTGAGTACTGAGCACCCAGCACCTTGAGCACTGAGCACCGAGCACCCCGAGCACTGAGCACCCAGCACCCTGAGCACTGAACACACAGCACCCGGAGTACTGAGCACCTCGAGCACTGAGCACCCAGCACCCTGAGCACTGAGTACCCAGCACCCTGAGCACTGAGCACCCAGCAACCTGAGCACTGAGCACACAGCACCCTGAGCACTGAGCACCCAGCACCCTGAGTACTGAGCACTGAGCACCCAGCACCCCGAGCACTGAGCACCCAGCACCCTGAGTACTGAGCACTGAGCACCCAGCACCCCGAACACTCAGCACCCAGCACCCTGAGCACTGAGCACCCAGCACCCGAGTACTGAGCACCCAGCACCCTGAGTACTGAGCACCCAGCACCCTGAGTACTGAGCACCCAGCATCCCGAGTACTGAGCACCCAGCACCCTGAGTACTGAGCACCCAGCATCCTGAGCACTGAGCACCCAGCACCCCGAGCACTGAGCACCCAGCACCCTGATTACTGAGCACCCAGCGCCCCGAGCACTGAGCACCCAGCACCCTGAGCACTGAGCACCCAGCACCCTGAGTACTGAGCACCCAGCACCCTGAGTACTGAACTCCCAGCACCCTGAGCACTGAGCACTGAGCACCCTGAGCACTGAGTACTGAGCACTGAGCACCCTGAGCACTGAGCACCCAGCACCCCGAGTACTGAGCACCCAGCACCCCGAGCACTGAGCACCCAGCGCCCCGAGCACTGAGCACCCAGCACCCCGAGCACTGAGCACTGAGCACCCAGCACCCCGAGTACTGAGCAGTGAGCACCCTGAGCACTGAACACCCAGCACCCCGAGTACTGAGCACTGAGCACCCTGAGTACTGAGCAACCAGCACCCTGAGCACTGAGTACCCAGCACCCTGAGGACTGAGCACCCAGCAAACTGAGCACTGAGCACCCAGCACCCTGAGCACTGAGCACCCAGCACCCTGAGTACTGATCACTGAGCACCCAGCACCCCGAGCACTGAGCACCCAGCACCCTGAGTACTGAGCACTGAGCACCCAGCACCCCGAGCACTGAGCACCCAGCACCCTGAGCACTGAGCACCCAGCACCCGAGTACTGAGCACCCAGCACCCGAGTACTGAGCACCCAGCACCCTGAGCACTGAGCACCCAGCACCCGAGTACTGAGCACCCAGCACCCTGAGTACTGAGCACCCAGCTCCCTGAGCACTGAGCACCCAGCACCCGAGCACTGAGCACCCAGCACCCTGAGTACTGAGCACCCAGCACCCTGAGCACTGAGCAACCAGCACCCTGAGCTCTGAGCACCCAGCACCCTGAGCACTGAGCACCCAGCACCCTGAGTAGTGAGCACCCAACGTACTGAGCACCGAGCACGCCGAGCACTGTGCACCCAGCACCCTGAGTACTGATCACCGAGTACCCTGAGCACTGAGCACCCAGCACCCTGAGTACTGAGCTCCGAGCACCCCGAGCACTGAGCACCGAGCACCCTGTGCACTGAGTACCCAGCACCCTGAGTACTGAGCACTCAGCACCCTGAGCACTGAGCACCGAGCACCCTGAGTACTGAGCACCGAGCACCCCGAGCACTGAGCACCCAGCACCCTGAGTACTGAGCACCCTGCACCCTGAGCAATGAGCACCCTGAGTACTGAGCACCCAGCACCTTGAGCACTGAGCACCCAGCACCCTGAGCACTGAACACACAGCACCCTGAGTACTGAGCTCCGAGCACCCCGAGCACTGAGCACCGAGCACCCCGAGCACTGAGAACCCAGCACCGCGAGCACTGAGCACATAGCACCCCGAGCACTGAGCACCCAGCACCCTGAGTACTGAGCACCCAGCACCCTGAGTACTGAGCACCCAGCACCCTGAGCACTGAGTACCCAACACCCTGAACACTGAGCACCCAGCACCCTGAGCACTGAGCACACAGCACCCTGAGCACTGAGCACCCAGCACCCTGAGTACTGAGCACTGAGCACCCAGCACCCCGAGCAGTGAGCAGCCAGCACCCTGAGTACTGAGCACCGAGCACCCCGAGCAATGAGCACCCAGCACCCTGAGTACTGAGCTCCGAGCACTCCGAGCACTGAGCACCCTGAGCACTGAGCACCGAGCACCCTGAGCACTGAGTACCCAGCACCCTGAGCACTGAGCACCCAGCGCCCTGAGCACTGAGCACCCAGCACCCTGAGCAATGAGCACCCAGCACCCTGAGTACTGAGCACTGAGCACCCAGCACCCCGAGCACTGAGCACCCAGCACCCCGAGTACTGAGCACTGAGCACCCTGAGTACTGAGCACCCAGCACCCTGAGCACTGAGTACCCAGCACCCTTAGCACTGAGCACCCAGCACCCTGAGCACTGAGCACCCAGCACCCTGAGCACTGAGCACCCAGCACCCTGAGTACTGAGCACTGAGCACCCAGCACCCCGATCACTGAGCACCCAGCACCCTGAGTACTGAGCACTGAGCACCCAGCACCCCGCGCACTGAGCACCCAGCACCCTGAGCACTGTGCACCCAGCACCCGAGTACTGAGCACACAGCACCCTGAGTACTGAGCACCCAGCACCCTGAGCACTGAGCACCCAGCACCCCGAGCACTGAGCACCCAGCACCTTGAGTACTGAGCACCCAGCACCCTGAGCACTGAGCACCCACCACCCCGAGCACTGTGCACCCAGCACCCTGAGTACTGAGCACCCAGCACCCTGAGCACTGAGCACCCAGCACCCTGAGCACTGAGCACGGAGCACCCTGAGCACTGAGCACTGAGCACCCTGATCACTGAGTACTGAGCACCGAGCACCCCGAGAACTGAGCACCCAGCACCCGGAGTACTGAGCACCCAGCAGCCCAAGCACTGAGCACCCTGATTATTGAGCACCCAGCACCCTGAGTACTGAGCAGCCAGCATCCTGAGTACTGAGCAACGAGCACCCTGAGTACAGAGCACCCAGCACCCCGAGCACTGAGCACCCAGCACCCTGAGGACTAAGCACACAGCACCCTGAGCACTGAGCACCCTGAGTACTGAGCACTGAGCACCCTGAGTACTGAGCACTGAGCACCCTGAGTACTGAGCAACCAGCAACCTGAGTACTGAGCACCCAGGACCCTGAGCAATGAGCACCGAGCACCCTGAGCACTGAGAACCCAGCACCCTGAGCACTGAGCACCCAGCACCCTGAGTAGTGAGCACCCAACGTACTGAGCACCGAGCACCCCAAGCACTGAGCACCCAGCACCCTGAGTACTGAGCACCCAGCACCCCGAGCACTGAGCACCAAGCACCCTGAGCACTGAGCACCCAGCACCCTGAGCACTGATCACCTAGCACCCTGAGCACTGAGCACCCAGCACCCTGAGTACTGAGCACCCAGCACCCTGAGTACTGAGCACCCAGCACCTCGAGCACTGAGCACCCAGCACCCTGAGTACTGAGCACCCAGCACCCTGTGCACTGAGCACCGAGCACCCTGAGCACTGAGCACCCAGCACCCTGAGGACTGAGCACCCAGCACCCTGAGCACTGAGCACCCTGAGTACTGAGCACTGAGCACCCTGAGTACTGAGCACTGAACACCCTGAGTACTGAGCAACCAGCACCCTGAGTACTGAGCACCCAGCACCCTGAGCACTGAGCACCGAGCACCCTGAGCACTGAGCACCCAGCACCCTGAGCACTGAGCACGAAGCACTCTGAGTTGTGAGCACCCAACGTACTGAGCACCGAGCACCCCGAGCACTGAGCAGCCAGCACCCTGAATACTGAGCACCCAGCACCCCGAGCACTGAGCACCCAGCACCCTGAGCACTGATCACCTAGCACCCTGAGCACTGAGCACCCAGCACCCTGAGTACTGAGCACCCAGCACCCTGAGTACTGAGCACCCAGCACCCCGAGCACTGAGCACCCAGCACCCTGAGTACTGATCACCCAGCACACTGAGCACTGAGCACCCAGCACCCTGAGTACTGAGCACCCAGCACCCTGAGTACTGAGCACCCAGCACCCTGAGTACTGAGCACCGAGCAACCTGAGCACTGAGCACCCAGCACCCTGAGCACCCTGAGGACTGAGCACCCAGCACCCTGAGCACTGAGCAACCAGCACCCTGAGTACTGAGCACCGATCATCCTGAGCACTGAGCACCCAGAACCCAAAGCACCCTCAGTACTGAGCACCCAGCACCCCGAGCACTGAGCACCCAGCACCATGAGTACTGAGCACTCTGAGTACTGAGCACCGATCACCCCGAGCACTGAGTACCCAGCACCCTGAGTACTGATCACTCAGCACCCTCAGCACTGAGCACCGAGCACCCCGAGTACTGAGCACCCAGCACCCTGAGCACTGAGCACCCAGCACCCTGAGCACTGAGAACCCAGGAACCTGAGCACTGAGCACCCAGCACCCTGAGTACTGAGCACTGAGCACCCAGCACCCCGAGCACTGAGCACCCAGCACCCTGAGTACTGAGCACTGAGCACCCAGCACCCTGAGCACTGAGCACCCAGCACCCTGAGTACTGAGCACCGAGCACCCCGAGCACTGAACACCCAGCACCCTGAGTACTGAGCTCCGAGGACCCCGAGCACTGAGCACCCAGCGCCCCGAGCACCGAGCACCCTGAGCACTGAGCACCCAGCACCCTGACTACTGAGCACCCAGCACCCTGAGCAATGAGCAACCTGAGTACTGAGCACCCAGCACCTTGAGCACTGAGCACCGAGCACCCCGAGCACTGAGCACCCAGCACCCTGAGCACTGAACACACAGCACCCTGAGTACTGAGCACCTCGAGCACTGAGCACCCAGCACCCTAAGCACTGAGTACCCAGCACCCTGAGCACTGAGCACCCAGCACCCTGAGCACTGAGCACACAGCACCCTGAACACTGAGCACCCAGCACCCTGAGTACTGAGCACTGAGCACCCAGCACCCCGAGCACTGAGCACCCAGCACCCTGAGTACTGAGCTCTGAGCACCCAGCACCCCGAACACTGAGGACCCAGCACCCTGAGCACTGAGCACCCAGCACCCGAGTACTGAGCACCCAGCACCCTGAGTACTGAGCACCCAGCACCCTGAGTACTGAGCACCCAGCATCCCGAGTACTGAGCACCCAGCACCCTGATTACTGAGCACCCAGCATCCTGAGCACTGAGCACCCAGCACCTCGAGCACTGAGCACCCAGCACCCTGAGTACTGAGCACCCAGCGCCCCGAGCACTGAGCACCCAGCACCCTGAGCACTGAGCACCCAGCACCCTGAGTACTGAGCACCCAGCACCCTGAGTACTGAACACCCAGCACCCTGAGCACTGAGCACTGAGCACCCTGAGCACTGAGTACTGAGCACTGAGCACCCTGAGCACTGAGCACCCAGCACCCCGAGTACTGAGCACCCAGCACCCCGAGCACTGAGCACCCAGCGCCCCGAGCACTGAGCACCCAGCACACCGAGCACTGAGCACTGAGCACCCAGCACCCCGAGTACTGAGCAGTGAGCACCCTGAGCACTGAGCACCCAGCAACCTGAGTAGTGAGCACCCAACGTACTGAGCACCGAGCACCCCGAGCACTGTGCACCCAGCACCCTAAGTACTGAGCACTCAGCACCCTGAGCACTGAGCACCGAGCACCCTGAGCACTGAGCACACAGCACCCTGAGCACTGAGCACCCTGAGTACTGAGCACCCAGCACCTTGAGCACTGAGCACCCAGCACCCTGAGCACTGAACACACAGCACCCTGAGTACTGAGCACCTCGAGCACTGAGCATCCAGCACCCTGAGTACTGAGCACCGAGCACCCCGAGCACTGAGAACCCAGCACCGCGAGCACTGAGCACATAGCACCCCGAGCACTGAGCACCCAGCACCCTGAGTACTGAGCACCCAGCACCCTGAGTACTGAGCACCCAGCACCCTGAGCACTGAGTACCCAACACCCTGAGCACTGAGCACCCAGCACCCTGAGCACTGAGCACACAGCACCCTGAACACTGAGCACCCAGCACCCTGAGTACTGAGCACTGAGCACCCAGCACCCCGAGCAGTGAGCAGCCAGCACCCTGAGTACTGAGCACCGAGCACCCCGAGCAATGAGCACCCAGCACCCTGAGTACTGAGCTCCGAGCACTCCGAGCACTGAGCACCCTGAGCACTGAGCACCGAGCACCCTGAGCACTGAGTACCCAGCACCCTGAGCGCTGAGCACCCAGCGCCCTGAGCACTGAGCACCCAGCACCCTGAGCACTGAGCACCCAGCACCCTGAGTACTGAGCACTGAGTACCCAGCACCCTTAGCACTGAGCACCCAGCACCCTGAGCACTGAGCACCCAGCACCCTGAGCACTGAGCACCCAGCACCCTGAGTACTGAGCACTGAGCACCCAGCACCCCGATCACTGAACACCCAGCACACTGAGTACTGAGCACTGAGCACCCAGCACCCCGAGCACTGAGCACCCAGCACCCTGAGCACTGAGCACCCAGCACCCGAGTACTGAGCACACAGCACCCTGAGTACTGAGCACCCAGCACCCTGAGCACTGAGCACCCAGCACCCCGAGCACTGAGCACCCAGCAACCTGAGTACTGAGCACCCAGCACCCTGAGCACTGAGCACCCAGCACCCCGAGCACTGTGCACCCAGCACCCTGAGTACTGAGCACCCAGCACCCTGAGCACTGAGCACCCTGAGGACTGAGCACCCAGCACCCTGAGCTCTGAGCAACCAGCACCCTGAGTACTGAGCACCGATCATCCTGAGCACTGAGCACCCAGAACCCAAAGCACCCTCAGTACTGAGCACCCAGCACCCCGAGCACTGAGCACCCAGCACCATGAGTACTGAGCACTCTGAGTACTGAGCACCGATCACCCTGAGCACTGAGCTCCCAGCACCCTGAGTACTGAGCACCCAGCACCCTGAGCAATGAGCACCAAGCACCCTGAGTACTGAGCACCCAGCACCCTGAGCACTGAGCACCCAGCACCCCGAGAATGAGCACCCAGCACCCCGAGTACTGAGCACCGAGCACCCTGAGCACTGAGTACCCAGCACCCTGAGTACTGATCACTCAGCACCCTCAGCACTGAGCACCGAGCACCCTGAGTACTGAGCACCCAGCACCCTGAGCACTGAGCACCCAGCACCCTGAGCACTGAGAACCCAGGAACCTGAGCACTGAGCACCCAGCACCCTGAGTACTGAGCACTGAGCACCCAGCACCCCGAGCACTGAGCACCCAGCACCCTGAGTACTGAGCACTGAGCACCCAGCACCCCGAGCACTGAGCACCCAGCACCCTGAGTACTGAGCACCGAGCACCCCGAGCACTGAACACCCAGCACCCTGAGTACTGAGCTCCGAGGACCCCGAGCACTGAGCACCCAGCGCCCCGAGCACCGAGCACCCTGAGCACTGAGCACCCAGCACCCTGACTACTGAGCACCCAGCACCCTGAGCAATGAGCAACCTGAGTACTGAGCACCCAGCACCTTGAGCACTGAGCACCGAGCACCCCGAGCACTGAGCACCCAGCACCCTGAGCACTGAACACACAGCACCCTGAGTACTGAGCACCTCGAGCACTGAGCACCCAGCACCCTAAGCACTGAGTACCCAGCACCCTGAGCACTGAGCACCCAGCACCCTGAGCACTGAGCACACAGCACCCTGAGCACTGAGCACCCAGCACCCTGAGTACTGAGCACTGAGCACCCAGCACCCCGAGCACTGAGCACTCAGCACCCTGAGTACTGAGCTCTGAGCACCCAGCACCCCGAACACTGAGGACCCAGCACCCTGAGCACTGAGCACCCAGCACCCGAGTACTGAGCACCCAGCACCCTGAGTACTGAGCACCCAGCACCCTGAGTACTGAGCACCCAGCATCCCGAGTACTGAGCACCCAGCACCCTGAGTACTGAGCACACAGCATCCTGAGCACTGAGCACCCAGCACCTCGAGCACTGAGCACCCAGCACCCTGAGTACTGAGCACCCAGCGCACCGAGCACTGAGCACCCAGCACCCTGAGCACTGAGCACCCAGCACCCTGAGTACTGAGCACCCAGCACCCTGAGTACTGAACACCCAGCACCCTGAGCACTGAGCACTGAGCACCCTGAGCACTGAGTACTGAGCACTGAGCACCCTGAGCACTGAGCACCCAGCACCCCGAGTACTGAGCACCCAGCACCCCGAGCACTGAGCACCCAGCGCCCCGAGCACTGAGCACCCAGCACCCCGAGCACTGAGCACTGAGCACCCAGCACCCCGAGTACTGAGCAGTGAGCACCCTGAGCACTGAGCACCCAGCACCCTGAGTAGTGAGCACCCAACGTACTGAGCACCGAGCACCCCGAGCACTGTGCACCCAGCACCCTGAGTACTGAGCACTCAGCACCCTGAGCACTGAGCACCAAGCACCCTGAGCACTGAGCACACAGCACCCTGAGCACTGAGCACCCTGAGTACTGAGCACCCAGCACCTTGAGCACTGAGCACCCAGCACCCTGAGCACTGAACACACAGGACCCTGAGTACTGAGCACCTCGAGCACTGAGCATCCAGCACCCTGAGTACTGAGCACCGAGCACCCCGAGCACTGAGAACCCAGCACCGCGAGCACTGAGCACATAGCAACCCGAGCACTGAGCACCCAGCACCCTGAGTACTGAGCACCCAGCACCATGAGTACTGAGCACCCAGCACCCTGAGCACTGAGTACCCAACACCCTGAGCACTGAGCACCCAGCACCCTGAGCACTGAGCACACAGCACCCTGAACACTGAGCACCCAGAACCCTGAGTACTGAGCACTGAGCACCCAGCACCCCGAGCAGTGAGCAGCCAGCACCCTGAGTACTGAGCACCGAGCACCCCGAGCAATGAGCACCCAGCACCCTGAGTACTGAGCTCCGAGCACTCCGAGCACTGAGCACCCTGAGCACTGAGCACCGAGCACCCTGAGCACTGAGTACCCAGCACCCTGAGCGCTGAGCACCCAGCGCCCTGAGCACTGAGCACCCAGCACCCTGAGCACTGAGCACCCAGCACCCTGAGTACTGAGCACTGAGCACCCAGCACCCCGAGCACTGAGCACCCAGCACCCCGAGTACTGAGCACTGAGCACCCTGAGTACTGAGCACCCAGCACCCTGAGCACTGAGTACCCAGCACCCTTAGCACTGAGCACCCAGCACCCTGAGCACTGAGCACCCAGCACCCTGAGCACTGAGCACCCAGCACCCTGAGTACTGAGCACTGAGCACCCAGCACCCCGATCACTGAACACCCAGCACCCTGAGTACTGAGCACTGAGCACCCAGCACCCCGAGCACTGAGCACCCAGCACCCTGAGCACTGAGCACCCAGCACCCGAGTACTGAGCACACAGCACCCTGAGTACTGAGCACCCAGCACCCTGAGCACTGAGCACCCAGCACCCCGAGCACTGAGCACCCAGCACCCTGAGTACTGAGCACCCAGCACCCTGAGCACTGAGCACCCAGCACCCCGAGCACTGTGCACCCAGCACCCTGAGTACTGAGCACCCAGCACCCTGAGCACTGAGCACCCAGCACCCTGAGCACTGAACACGGAGCACCCTGAGCACTGAGCACTGAGCACCCTGATCACTGAGTACTGAGCACCGAGCACCCCGAGAACTGAGCACCCAGCACCCGTAGTAGTGAGCACGGAGCAGCCCAAGCACTGAGCACCCTGAGTATTGAGCACCCAGCACCCTGAGTACTGAGCAGCCAGCCTCCTGAGTACTGAGCAACGAGCACCCTGAGTACAGAGCACCAAGCACCCCGAGCACTGAGCACCCAGCACCCTGAGGACTGAGCACCCAGCAGCCTGAGCACTGAGCACCCTGAGTACTGAGCACTGAGCACCCTGAGTACTGAGCACTGAGCAACCTGAGTACTGAGCAACCAGCACCCTGAGCAATGAGCACCGAGCACCCTGAGCACTGAGCACCCAGCACCCTGAGCACTCAGCACCCAGCACCCTGAGTAGTGAGCACCCAACGTACTGAGCACCGAGCACCCCAAGCACTGAGCACCCAGCACCCTGAGTACTGAGCACCCAGCACCCCGAGCACTGAGCACCCAGCACCCTGAGCACTGAGCACCCAGCACCCTGAGCACTGATCACCTAGCACCCTGAGCACTGAGCACCCAGCACCCTGAGTACTGAGCACCCAGCACCCTGAGTACTGAGCACCCAGCACCCCGAGCACTGAGCACCCAGCACCCTGAGTACTGAGCACCCAGCACCCTGTGCACTGAGCACCGAGCACCCTGAGCACTGAGCACCCAGCACCCTGAGGACTGAGCACCCAGCATCCTGAGCACTGAGCACCCTGATTACTGAGCACTGAGCACCCTGAGTACTGAGCACTGAACACCCTGAGTACTGAGCAACCAGCACCCTGAGTACTGAGCACCCAGCACCCTGAGCACTGAGCACCGAGCACCCTGAGCACTGAGCACCCAGCACCCTGTGCACTTAGCACCCAGCACTCTGAGTTGTGAGCAACCAACGTACTGAGCACCGAGCACCCCGAGCACTGAGCACCCAGCACCCTGACTACTGAGCACCCAGCACCCCGAGCACTGAGCACCCAGCACCCTGAGCACTGAGCACCCAGCACCCTGAGCACTGATCACCCAGCACACTGAGCACTGAGCACCCAGCACCCTGAGTCCTGAGCACCCAGCACCCTGAGTACTGAGCACTCAGCACCCTGAGTACTGAGCACCGAGCACCCCGAGCACTGAGCACCCAGCACCCTGAGCACTGAGCACCCTGAGGACTGAGCACCCAGCACGCTGAGTACTGAGCACCCAGCATCCTGAGCAATGAGCACCCAGGAACCTGAGCACTGAGCACCCAGCACCCTGAGTACTGAGCACTGAGCACCCAGCACCCCGAGCACTGAGCACCCAGCACCCTGAGTACTGAGCACCGAGCACCCCGAGCACTGAACACCCAGCACCCTGAGTACTGAGCTCCGAGGACCCCGAGCACTGAGCACCCAGCGCCCCGAGCACCGAGCACCCTGAGCACTGAGCACCCAGCACCCTGAGCACTGAGCACCCAGCACCCTGAGTACTGAGCACTGAGCACCCAGCACCCCGAGCACTGAGCACCCAGCACCCTGAGTACTGAGCACTGAGCACCCAGCACCCCGAACACTGAGCACCCAGCACCCTGAGCACTGAGCACCCAGCACCCGAGTACTGAGCACCCAGCACCCTGAGTACTGAGCACCCAGCACCCTGAGTACTGAGCACCCAGCATCCCGAGTACTGAGCACCCAGCACCCTGAGTACTGAGCACCCAGCATCCTGAGCACTGAGCACCCAGCACCCCGAGCACTGAGCACCCAGCACCCTGAGTACTGAGCATCCAGCGCCCCGAGCACTGAGCACCCAGCACCCTGAGCACTGAGCACCCAGCACCCTGAGTACTGAGCACCCAGCACCCTGAGTACTGAACACCCAGCACCCTGAGCACTGAGCACTGAGCACCCTGAGCACTGAGTACTGAGCACTGAGCACCCTGAGCACTGAGTACCCAGCACCCCGAGTACTGAGCACCCAGCACCCCGAGCACTGAGCACCTAGCGCTCCGAGCACTGAGCACCCAGCACCCCGAGCACTGAGCACTGAGCACCCAGCACCCCGAGTACTGAGCAGTGAGCACCCTGAGCCCTGAACACCCAGCACCCCGAGTACTGAGCACTGAGCACCCTGAGTACTGAGCAACCAGCACCCTGAGCACTGAGTACCCAGCACCCTGAGGACTGAGCACCCAGCACACTGAGCACTGAGCACCCAGCACCCTGAGCACTGAGCACCCAGCACCCTGAGTACTGATCACTGAGCACCCAGCACCCCGAGCACTGAGCACCCAGCACCCTGAGTACTGAGCACTGAGCACCCAGCACCCCGAGCACTGAGCACCCAGCACCCTGAGCACTGAGCACCCAGCACCCGAGTACTGAGCACCCAGCACCCTGAGTACTGAGCACCCAGCACCCTGAGTACTGAGAACCCAGCACCCTGAGCACTGAGCACCCAGCACCCCGAGCACTGAGCACCCAGCACACTGAGTACTGAGCACCCAGCACCCTGAGCACTGAGCAACCAGCACCCTGAGCTCTGAGCATCCAGCACCCTGAGCACTGAGCACCCAGCACCCTGAGTAGTGAGCACCCAACGTACTGAGCACCGAGCACCCCGAGCACTGTGCACCCAGCACCCTGAGTACTGATCACCGAGTACCCTGAGCACTGAGCACCCAGCACCCTGAGTACTGAGCTCTGAGCACCCCGAGCACTGAGCACCGAGCAACCTGTGCACTGAGTACCCAGCACCCTGAGTACTGAGCACTCAGCACCCTGAGCACTGAGCACCGAGCACCCTGAGTACTGAGCACCGAGCACCCTGAGCACTGAGAACCCAGCACCCTGAGTACTGAGCTCCGAGCACCCTGAGCAATGAGCACCCGGCACCCTGAGTACTGAGCACCCTGCACCCTGAGCAATGAGCACCCTGAGTACTGAGCACCCAGCACCTTGAGCACTGAGCACCCATCACCCTGAGTACTGAACACACAGCACCCTGAGTACTGAGAACCTCGAGCACTGAGCATCCAGCACCCTGAGTACTGAGCACCGAGCACCCCGAGCACTGAGAACCCAGCACCGTGAGCACTGAGCACATAGCACCCCGAGCACTGAGCACCCAGCACCCTGAGTACTGAGCACCCAGCACCCTGAGTACTGAGCACCCAGCACCCTGAGCACTGAGTACCCAACACCCTGAGCACTGAGCACCCAGCACCCTGAGCACTGAGCACACAGCTCCCTGAGCACTGAGCACCCTGAGCACTGAGCACCCAGCACCCTGAGTACTGAGCACTGAGCACCCAGCACCCCGAGCACTGAGCACCCAGCACCCCGAGTACTGAGCACTGAGCACCCTGAGTACTGAGCACCCAGCACCCTGAGCACTGAGTACCCAGCACCCTTAGCACTGAGCACCCAGCACCCTGAGCACTGAGCACCCAGCACCCTGAGCACTGAGCACACAGCACCCTGAGTACTGAGCACTGAGCACCCAGCACACCGATCACTGAGCACCCAGCAACCTGAGTACTGAGCACTGAGCACCCAGCACCCCGAGCACTGAGCACCCAGCACCCTGAGCACTGAGCACCCAGCACCCGAGTACTGAGCACCCAGCACACCGAGCACTGAGCACCCAGCACCCTGAGTACTGAGCACTCAGCACCCTGAGCACTGAGCACCGAGCACCCTGAGTACTGAGCACCGAGAACCCTGAGCACTGAGAACCCAGCACCCTGAGTACTGAGCTCCGAGCACCCCGAGCACTGAGCACCCGGCACCCTGAGTACTGAGCACCCTGCACCCTGAGCAATGAGCACCCTGAGTACTGAGCACCCAGCACCTTGAGCACTGAGCACCCATCACCCTGAGCACTGAACACACAGCACCCTGAGTACTGAGAACCTCGAGCACTGAGCATCCAGCACCCTGAGTACTGAGCACCGAGCACCCCGAGCACTGAGAACCCAGCACCGCGAGCACTGAGCACATAGCACCCCGAGCACTGAGCACCCAGCACCCTGAGTACTGAGCACCCAGCACCCTGAGTACTGAGCACCCAGCACCCTGAGCACTGAGTACCCAACACCCTGAGCACTGAGCACCCAGCACCCTGAGCACTGAGCACACAGCACCCTGAGCACTGAGCACCCTGAGCACTGAGCACCCAGCACCCTGAGTACTGAGCACTGAGCACCCAGCACCCCGAGCACTGAGCACCCAGCACCCCGAGTACTGAGCACTGAGCACCCTGAGTACTGAGCACCCAGCACCCTGAGCACTGAGTACCCAGCACCCTTAGCACTGAGCACCCAGCACCCTGAGCACTGAGCACCCAGCACCCTGAGCACTGAGCACCCAGCACCCTGAGTACTGAGCACTGAGCACCCAGCACCCCGATCACTGAGCACCCAGCACCCTGAGTACTGAGCACTGAGCACCCAGCACCCCGAGCACTGAGCACCCAGCACCCTGAGCACTGAGCACCCAGCACCCGAGTACTGAGCACCCAGCACACCGAGCACTGAGCACCCAGCACCCTGAGTACTGAGCACCCAGCACCCAGAGCACTGAGCACCCAGCACCCCAAGCACTGTGCACCCAGCACCCTGAGTACTGAGCACCCAGCACCCTGAGCACTGAGCACCCAGCACCCTGAGCACTGAGCACGGAGCACCCTGAGCACTGAGCACTGAGCACCCTGATCACTGAGTACTGAGCACCGAGCACCCCGAGAACTGAGCACCCAGCACCCGGAGTACTGAGCACCCAGCAGCCCAAGTACTGAGCACCCTGAGTATTGAGCACCCAGCACCCTGAGTACTGAGCAGCCAGCATCCTGAGTACTGAGCAACGAGCACCCTGAGTACAGAGCACCCAGCACCCCGAGCACTGAGCACCCAGCACCCTGAGGACTGAGCACCCAGCACCCTGAGCACTGAGCACCCTGAGTACTGAGCACTGAGCACACTGAGTACTGAGCACTGAGCACCCTGAGTACTGAGCAACCAGCACCCTGAGTACTGAGCACCCAGGACCCTGAGCAATGAGCACCGAGCACCCTGAGCACTGAGCACCCAGCACCCTGAGCACTGAGCACCCAGCACCCTGAGTAGTGAGCACCCAACGTACTGAGCACCGAGCACCCCAAGCACTGAGCACCCAGCAGCCTGAGTACTGATCACCTAGCACCCTGAGCACTGAGCACCCAGCACCCTGAGTACTGAGCACCCAGCACCCTGAGGACTGAGCACCCAGCACCCTGAGCACTGAGCACCCTGAGTACTGAGCACTGAGCACCCTGAGTACTGAGCACTGAACACCCTGAGTACTGAGCAACCAGCACCCTGAGTACTGAGCACCCAGCACCCTGAGCACTGAGCACCGAGCACCCTGAGCACTGAGCACCCAGCACCCTGAGCACTGAGCACCCAGCACCCTGAGCACTGATCACCCAGCACACTGAGCACTGAGCACCCAGCACCCTGAGTCCTGAGCACCCAGCACCCTGAGTACTGAGCACTCAGCACCCTGAGTACTGAGCCCCCTGAGGACTGAGCACCCAGCACCCTGAGCACTGAGCACCCTGAGGACTGAGCACCCAGCACCCTGAGTACTGAGCACCCAGCACCCTGAGCAATGAGCACCCAGGAACCTGAGCACTGAGCACCCAGCACCCTGAGTACTGAGCACTGAGCACCCAGCACCCCGAGCACTGAGCACCCTGCACCCTGAGTACTGAGCACTGAGCACCCAGCACCCCGAGCACTGAGCACCCAGCACCCTGAGTACTGAGCACCGAGCACCCCGAGCACTGAACACCCAGCACCCTGAGTACTGAGCTCCGAGGACCCCGAGCACTGAGCACCCAGCGCCCCGAGCACCGAGCACCCTGAGCACTGAGCACCCAGCACCCTGAGCACTGAGCACCCAGCACCCTGAGTACTGAGCACTGAGCACCCAGCACCCCAAGCACTGAGCACCCAGCACCCTGAGTACTGAGCACTGAGCACCCAGCACCCCGAACACTGAGCACCCAGCACCCTGAGCACTGAGCACCCAGCACCCGAGTACTGAGCACCCAGCACCCTGAGTACTGAGCACCCAGCACCCTGAGTACTGAGCACCCAGCATCCCGAGTACTGAGCACCCAGCACCCTGAGTACTGAGCACCCAGCATCCTGAGCACTGAGCACCCAGCACCACGAGCACTGAGCACCCAGCACCCTGAGTACTGAGCACCCAGCGCCCAGAGCACTGAGCACCCAGCACCCTGAGCACTGAGCACCCAGCACCCTGAGTACTGAGCACCCAGCACCCTGAGCACTGAGCACCCAGCACCCCGAGTACTGAGCAGTGAGCACCCTGAGCACTGAACACCCAGCACCCCGAGTACTGAGCACTGAGCACCCTGAGTACTGAGCAACCAGCACCCTGAGCACTGAGTACCCAGCACCCTGAGGACTGAGCACCCAGCACACTGAGCACTGAGCACCCAGCACCCTGAGCACTGAGCACCCAGCACCCTGAGTACTGATCACTGAGCACCCAGCACCCCGAGCACTGAGCACCCAGCACCCTGAGTACTGAGCACTGAGCACCCAGCACCCCGAGCACTGAGCACCCAGCAACCTGAGCACTGAGCACCCAGCACCCGAGTACTGAGCACCCAGCACCCTGAGTACTGAGCACCCAGCACCCTGAGTACTGAGAACCCAGCACCCTGAGCACTGAGCACCCAGCACCCCGAGCACTGAGCACCCAGCACCCTGAGTACTGAGCACCCAGCACCCTGAGCACTGAGCAACCAGCACCCTGAGCTCTGAGCATCCAGCACCCTGAGCACTGAGCACCCAGCACCCTGAGTAGTGAGCACCCAACGTACTGAGCACCGAGGACCCCGAGCACTGTGCACCCAGCACCCTGAGTACTGATCACCGAGTACCCTGAGCACTGAGCACCCAGCACCCTGAGTACTGAGCTCTGAGCACCCCGAGCACTGAGCACCGAGCAACCTGTGCACTGAGTACCCAGCACCCTGAGTACTGAGCACTCAGCACCCTGAGCACTGAGCACCGAGCACCCTGAGTACTGAGCACCGAGCACCCTGAGCACTGAGAACCCAGCACCCTGAGTACTGAGCTCCGAGCACCCCGAGCACTGAGCACCCGGCACCCTGAGTACTGAGCACCCTGGACCGTGAGCAATGAGCACCCTGAGTACTGAGCACCCAGCACCTTGAGCACTGAGCACCCATCACCCTGAGCACTGAACACACAGCACCCTGAGTACTGAGAACCTCGAGCACTGAGCATCCAGCACCCTGAGTACTGAGCACCGAGCACCCCGAGCACTGAGAACCCAGCACCGCGAGCACTGAGCACATAGCACCCCGAGCACTGAGCACCCAGCACCCTGAGTACTGAGCACCCAGCACCCTGAGTACTGAGCACCCAGCACCCTGAGCACTGAGTACCCAACACCCTGAGCACTGAGCACCCAGCACCCTGAGCACTGAGTACACAGCACCCTGTGCACTGAGCACACAGCACCCTGAGTGCTGAGCACTGAGCACCCAGCACCCCGTCACTGAGCACCCAGCACCCCGAGTACTGAGCACTGAGCACCCTGAGTACTGAGCACCCAGCACCCTGAGCACTGAGTACCCAGCACCCTTAGCACTGAGCACCCAGCACCCTGAGCACTGAGCACCCAGCACCCTGAGCACTGAGCACCCAGCACCCTGAGTACTGAGCACTGAGCACCCAGCACCCCGATCACTGAGCACCCAGCACCCTGAGTACTGAGCACTGAGCACCCAGCACCCCGAGCACTGAGCACCCAGCACCCTGAGCACTGAGCACCCAGCATCCGAGTACTGAGCACCCAGCACCCCGAGCACTGAGCACCCAGCACCCTGAGTACTGAGCACCCAGCACCCAGAGCACTGAGCACCCAGCACCCCGAGCACTGTGCACCCAGCACCCTGAGTACTGAGCACCCAGCACCCTGAGCACTGAGCACCCAGCACCCTGAGCACTGAGCACGGAGCACCCTGAGCACTGAGCACTGAGCACCCTGATCACTGAGTACTGAGCACCGAGCACCCCGAGAACTGAGCACCCAGCACCCGGAGTACTGAGCACCCAACGGCCCAAGTACTGAGCACCCTGAGTATTGAGCACCCAGCACCCTGAGTACTGAGCAGCCAGCATCCTGAGTACTGAGCAACGAGCACCCTGAGTACAGAGCACCCAGCACCCCGAGCACTGAGCACCCAGCACCCTGAGGACTGAGCACCCAGCACCCTGAGCACTGAGCACCCTGAGTACTGAGCACTGAGCACCCTAAGTACTGAGCACTGAGCACCCTGAGTACTGAGCAACCAGCACCCTGAGAACTGAGCACCCAGGACCCTGAGCAATGAGCACCGAGCACCCTGAGCACTGAGCACCCAGCACCCTGAGCACTGAGCACCCAGCACCCTGAGTAGTGAGCACCCAACGTACTGAGCACCGAGCACCCCAAGCACTGAGCACCCAGCACCCTGAGTACTGATCACCTAGCACCCTGAGCACTGAGCACCCAGCACCCTGAGTACTGAGCACCCAGCACCCTGAGTACTGAGCACCCAGCACCCCGAGCACTGAGCACCCAGCACCCTGAGTACTGAGCACTCAGCACCCTGTGCACTGAGCACCGAGCACCCTGAGCACTGAGCAACCAGCACCCTGAGGACTGAGCACCCAGCACCCTGAGCACTGAGCACCCTGAGTACTGAGCACTGAGCACCCTGAGTACTGAGCACTGAACACCCTGAGTACTGAGCAACCAGCACCCTGAGTACTGAGCACCCAGCACCCTGAGCACTGAGCACCGAGCACCCTGAGCACTGAGCACCCAGCACCCTGAGCACTGAGCACCCAGCACTCTGAGTTGTGAGCACCCAACGTACTGAGCACCGATCACCCCGAGCACTGAGCACCCAGCAGCCTGACTACTGAGCACCCAGCACCCCGAGCACTGAGCACCCAGCACCCTGAGCACTGAGCACCCAGCACCCTGAGCACTGATCACCCAGCACCCTGAGCACTGAGCACCCAGCACCCTGAGCACTGATCACACAGCACACTGAGCACTGAGCACTAAGCACCCAGAGCACTGAGCACCCAGCACCCCGAGCACGGAGCACCCAGGACCCCGAGCACTGAGAACTGAGCACCCAGCACCCTGAGTACTGAGCACCGAGCTCCCCGAGCACTGAGCACACTGAGTACTGAGCACCCAGCACCCCGATCACTGAGCACCCAGCACCCTGAGCACTGAGCACCCAGCACCCTGAGAACTGAGCACCCAGCACCCTGAGTACTGAGCACCCAGCACGCTGAGTACTGAGCACCCAGCACCCCGAGCACTGAGCACCCAGCACCCTGAGTACTGAGCACTGAGCACCCAGCACCCCGAGCACTGAGCACCCAGCACCCTGAGTACTGAGCACTGAGCACCCAGCACCCGAGTACTGAGCACCCAGCACCCTGAGTACTGAGCACCCAGCACCCTGAGTACTGAGAACCCAGCACCCTGAGCACTGAGCACCCAGCACCCCGAGCACTGAGCACCCAGCACACTGAGTACTGAGCACCCAGCACCCTGAGCACTGAGCAACCAGCACCCTGAGCTCTGAGCATCCAGCACCCTGAGCACTGAGCACCCAGCACCCTGAGTAGTGAGCACCCAACGTACTGAGCACCGAGCACCCCGAGCACTGTGCACCCAGCACCCTGAGTACTGATCACCGAGTACCCTGAGCACTGAGCACCCAGCACCCTGAGTACTGAGCTCTGAGCACCCCGAGCACTGAGCACCGAGCAACCTGTGCACTGAGTACCCAGCACCCTGAGTACTGAGCACTCAGCACCCTGAGCACTGAGCACCGAGCACCCTGAGTACTGAGCACCGAGCACCCTGAGCACTGAGAACCCAGCACCCTGAGTACTGAGCTCCGAGCACCCTGAGCAATGAGCACCCGGCACCCTGAGTACTGAGCACCCTGCACCCTGAGCAATGAGCACCCTGAGTACTGAGCACCCAGCACCTTGAGCACTGAGCACCCATCACCCTGAGTACTGAACACACAGCACCCTGAGTACTGAGAACCTCGAGCACTGAGCATCCAGCACCCTGAGTACTGAGCACCGAGCACCCCGAGCACTGAGAACCCAGCACCGTGAGCACTGAGCACATAGCACCCCGAGCACTGAGCACCCAGCACCCTGAGTACTGAGCACCCAGCACCCTGAGTACTGAGCACCCAGCACCCTGAGCACTGAGTACCCAACACCCTGAGCACTGAGCACCCAGCACCCTGAGCACTGAGCACACAGCTCCCTGAGCACTGAGCACCCTGAGCACTGAGCACCCAGCACCCTGAGTACTGAGCACTGAGCACCCAGCACCCCGAGCACTGAGCACCCAGCACCCCGAGTACTGAGCACTGAGCACCCTGAGTACTGAGCACCCAGCACCCTGAGCACTGAGTACCCAGCACCCTTAGCACTGAGCACCCAGCACCCTGAGCACTGAGCACCCAGCACCCTGAGCACTGAGCACACAGCACCCTGAGTACTGAGCACTGAGCACCCAGCACACCGATCACTGAGCACCCAGCACCCTGAGTACTGAGCACTGAGCACCCAGCACCCCGAGCACTGAGCACCCAGCACCCTGAGCACTGAGCACCCAGCACCCGAGTACTGAGCACCCAGCACACCGAGCACTGAGCACCCAGCACCCTGAGTACTGAGCACTCAGCACCCTGAGCACTGAGCACCGAGCACCCTGAGTACTGAGCACCGAGAACCCTGAGCACTGAGAACCCAGCACCCTGAGTACTGAGCTCCGAGCACCCCGAGCACTGAGCACCCGGCACCCTGAGTACTGAGCACCCTGCACCCTGAGCAATGAGCACCCTGAGTACTGAGCACCCAGCACCTTGAGCACTGAGCACCCATCACCCTGAGCACTGAACACACAGCACCCTGAGTACTGAGAACCTCGAGCACTGAGCATCCAGCACCCTGAGTACTGAGCACCGAGCACCCCGAGCACTGAGAACCCAGCACCGCGAGCACTGAGCACATAGCACCCCGAGCACTGAGCACCCAGCACCCTGAGTACTGAGCACCCAGCACCCTGAGTACTGAGCACCCAGCACCCTGAGCACTGAGTACCCAACACCCTGAGCACTGAGCACCCAGCACCCTGAGCACTGAGTACACAGCACCCTGAGCACTGAGCACCCTGAGCACTGAGCACACAGCACCCTGAGTGCTGAGCACTGAGCACCCAGCACCCCGTCACTGAGCACCCAGCACCCCGAGTACTGAGCACTGAGCACCCTGAGTACTGAGCACCCAGCACCCTGAGCACTGAGTACCCAGCACCCTTAGCACTGAGCACCCAGCACCCTGAGCACTGAGCACCCAGCACCCTGAGCACTGAGCACCCAGCACCCTGAGTACTGAGCACTGAGCACCCAGCACCCCGATCACTCAGCACCCAGCACCCTGAGTACTGAGCACTGAGCACCCAGCACCCCGAGCACTGAGCACCCAGCACCCTGAGCACTGAGCACCCAGCATCCGAGTACTGAGCACCCAGCACCCCGAGCACTGAGCACCCAGCACCCTGAGTACTGAGCACCCAGCACCCAGAGCACTGAGCACCCAGCACCCCGAGCACTGTGCACCCAGCACCCTGAGTACTGAGCACCCAGCACCCTGAGCACTGAGCACCCAGCACCCTGAGCACTGAGCACGGAGCACCCTGAGCACTGAGCACTGAGCACCCTGATCACTGAGTACTGAGCACCGAGCACTCCGAGAACTGAGCACCCAGCACCCGGAGTACTGAGCACCCAACGGCCCAAGTACTGAGCACCCTGAGTATTGAGCACCCAGCACCCTGAGTACTGAGCAGCCAGCATCCTGAGTACTGAGCAACGAGAACCCTGAGTACAGAGCACCCAGCACCCCGAGCACTGAGCACCCAGCACCCTGAGGACTGAGCACCCAGCACCCTGAGCACTGAGCACCCTGAGTACTGAGCACTGAGCACCCTAAGTACTGAGCACTGAGCACCCTGAGTACTGAGCAACCAGCACCCTGAGTACTGAGCACCCAGGACCCTGAGCAATGAGCACCGAGCACCCTGAGCACTGAGCACCCAGCACCCTGAGCACTGAGCACCCAGCACCCTGAGTAGTGAGCACCCAACGTACTGAGCACCGAGCACCCCAAGCACTGAGCACCCAGCACCCTGAGTACTGATCACCTAGCACCCTGAGCACTGAGCACCCAGCACCCTGAGTACTGAGCACCCAGCACCCTGAGTACTGAGCACCCAGCACCCCGAGCACTGAGCACCCAGCACCCTGAGTACTGAGCACTCAGCACCCTGTGCACTGAGCACCGAGCACCCTGAGCACTGAGCAACCAGCACCCTGAGGACTGAGCACCCAGCACCCTGAGCACTGAGCACCCTGAGTACTGAGCACTGAGCACCCTGAGTACTGAGCACTGAACACCCTGAGTACTGAGCAACCAGCACCCTGAGTACTGAGCACCCAGCACCCTGAGCACTGAGCACCGAGCACCCTGAGCACTGAGCACCCAGCACCCTGAGCACTGAGCACCCAGCACTCTGAGTTGTGAGCACCCAACGTACTGAGCACCGATCACCCCGAGCACTGAGCACCCAGCAGCCTGACTACTGAGCACCCAGCACCCCGAGCACTGAGCACCCAGCACCCTGAGCACTGAGCACCCAGCACCCTGAGCACTGATCACCCAGCACCCTGAGCACTGAGCACCCAGCACCCTGAGCACTGATCACACAGCACACTGAGCACTGAGCACTAAGCACCCAGAGCACTGAGCACCCAGCACCCCGAGCACGGAGCACCCAGGACCCCGAGCACTGAGAACTGAGCACCCAGCACCCTGAGTACTGAGCACCGAGCTCCCCGAGCACTGAGCACACTGAGTACTGAGCACCCAGCACCCCGATCACTGAGCACCCAGCACCCTGAGCACTGAGCACCCAGCACCCTGAGAACTGAGCACCCAGCACCCTGAGTACTGAGCACCCAGCACGCTGAGTACTGAGCACCCAGCACCCCGAGCACTGAGCACCCAGCACCCTGAGTACTGAGCACTGAGCACCCAGCACCCCGAGCACTGAGCACCCAGCACCCTGAGTACTGAGCACCCAGCACCCAGCACCCCGAGCACTGAGCACCCAGCACCCTGAGCACTGAGCACCCAGCACCCGAGTACTGAGCACCCAGCACCCTGAGTACTGAGCACCCAGCACCCTGAGTACTGAGAACCCAGCACCCTGAGCACTGAGCACCCAGCACCCCGAGCACTGAGCACCCAGCACACTGAGTACTGAGCACCCAGCACCCTGAGCACTGAGCAACCAGCACCCTGAGCTCTGAGCATCCAGCACCCTGAGCACTGAGCACCCAGCACCCTGAGTAGTGAGCACCCAACGTACTGAGCACCGAGCACCCCGAGCACTGTGCACCCAGCACCCTGAGTACTGATCACCGAGTACCCTGAGCACTGAGCACCCAGCACCCTGAGTACTGAGCTCTGAGCACCCCGAGCACTGAGCACCGAGCAACCTGTGCACTGAGTACCCAGCACCCTGAGTACTGAGCACTCAGCACCCTGAGCACTGAGCACCGAGCACCCTGAGTACTGAGCACCGAGCACCCTGAGCACTGAGAACCCAGCACCCTGAGTACTGAGCTCCGAGCACCCTGAGCAATGAGCACCCGGCACCCTGAGTACTGAGCACCCTGCACCCTGAGCAATGAGCACCCTGAGTACTGAGCACCCAGCACCTTGAGCACTGAGCACCCATCACCCTGAGTACTGAACACACAGCACCCTGAGTACTGAGAACCTCGAGCACTGAGCATCCAGCACCCTGAGTACTGAGCACCGAGCACCCCGAGCACTGAGAACCCAGCACCGTGAGCACTGAGCACATAGCACCCCGAGCACTGAGCACCCAGCACCCTGAGTACTGAGCACCCAGCACCCTGAGTACTGAGCACCCAGCACCCTGAGCACTGAGTACCCAACACCCTGAGCACTGAGCACCCAGCACCCTGAGCACTGAGCACACAGCTCCCTGAGCACTGAGCACCCTGAGCACTGAGCACCCAGCACCCTGAGTACTGAGCACTGAGCACCCAGCACCCCGAGCACTGAGCACCCAGCACCCCGAGTACTGAGCACTGAGCACCCTGAGTACTGAGCACCCAGCACCCTGAGCACTGAGTACCCAGCACCCTTAGCACTGAGCACCCAGCACCCTGAGCACTGAGCACCCAGCACCCTGAGCACTGAGCACACAGCACCCTGAGTACTGAGCACTGAGCACCCAGCACACCGATCACTGAGCACCCAGCACCCTGAGTACTGAGCACTGAGCACCCAGCACCCCGAGCACTGAGCACCCAGCACCCTGAGCACTGAGCACCCAGCACCCGAGTACTGAGCACCCAGCACACCGAGCACTGAGCACCCAGCACCCTGAGTACTGAGCACTCAGCACCCTGAGCACTGAGCACCGAGCACCCTGAGTACTGAGCACCGAGAACCCTGAGCACTGAGAACCCAGCACCCTGAGTACTGAGCTCCGAGCACCCCGAGCACTGAGCACCCGGCACCCTGAGTACTGAGCACCCTGCACCCTGAGCAATGAGCACCCTGAGTACTGAGCACCCAGCACCTTGAGCACTGAGCACCCATCACCCTGAGCACTGAACACACAGCACCCTGAGTACTGAGAACCTCGAGCACTGAGCATCCAGCACCCTGAGTACTGAGCACCGAGCACCCCGAGCACTGAGAACCTAGCACCGCGAGCACTGAGCACCCAGCACCCTGAGTACTGAGCACCCAGCACCCTGAGTACTGAGCACCCAGCACCCTGAGCACTGAGTACCCAACACCCTGAGCACTGAGCACCCAGCACCCTGAGCACTGAGCACACAGCACCCTGAGCACTGAGCACCCTGAGCACTGAGCACCCAGCACCCTGAGTACTGAGCACTGAGCACCCAGCACCCCGAGCACTGAGCACCCAGCACCCCGAGTACTGAGCACTGAGCACCCTGAGTACTGAGCACCCAGCACCCTGAGCACTGAGTACCCAGCACCCTTAGCACTGAGCACCCAGCACCCTGAGCACTGAGCACCCAGCACCCTGAGCACTGAGCACCCAGCACCCTGAGTACTGAGCACTGAGCACCCAGCACCCCGATCACTGAGCACCCAGCACCCTGAGTACTGAGCACTGAGCACCCAGCACCCCGAGCACTGAGCACCCAGCACCCTGAGCACTGAGCACCCAGCACCCGAGTACTGAGCACCCAGCACACCGAGCACTGAGCACCCAGCACCCTGAGTACTGAGCACCCAGCACCCAGAGCACTGAGCACCCAGCACCCCAAGCACTGTGCACCCAGCACCCTGAGTACTGAGCACCCAGCACCCTGAGCACTGAGCACCCAGCACCCTGAGCACTGAGCACGGAGCACCCTGAGCACTGAGCACTGAGCACCCTGATCACTGAGTACTGAGCACCGAGCACCCCGAGAACTGAGCACCCAGCACCCGGAGTACTGAGCACCCAGCAGCCCAAGTACTGAGCACCCTGAGTATTGAGCACCCAGCACCCTGAGTACTGAGCACCCAGCACCCTGAGTACTGAGCACTGAGCACCCAGCACCCCGAGCACTGAGCACCCAGCACCCCGAGTACTGAGCACTGAGCACCCTGAGTACTGAGCACCCAGCACCCTGAGCACTGAGTACCCAGCACCCTTAGCACTGAGCACCCAGCACCCTGAGCACTGAGCACCCAGCACCCTGAGCACTGAGCACCCAGCACCCTGAGTACTGAGCACTGAGCACCCAGCACCCCGAGCACTGAGCACCCAGCACCCTGAGGACTGAGCACCCAGCACCCTGAGCACTGAGCACCCTGAGTACTGAGCACTGAGCACACTGAGTACTGAGCACTGAGCACCCTGAGTACTGAGCAACCAGCACCCTGAGTACTGAGCACCCAGGACCCTGAGCAATGAGCACCGAGCACCCTGAGCACTGAGCACCCAGCACCCTGAGCACTGAGCACCCAGCACCCTGAGTAGTGAGCACCCAACGTACTGAGCACCGAGCACCCCAAGCACTGAGCACCCAGCACCCTGAGTACTGATCACCTAGCACCCTGAGCACTGAGCACCCAGCACCCTGAGTACTGAGCACCCAGCACCCTGAGGACTGAGCACCCAGCACCCTGAGCACTGAGCACCCTGAGTACTGAGCACTGAGCACCCTGAGTACTGAGCACTGAACACCCTGAGTACTGAGCAACCAGCACCCTGAGTACTGAGCACCCAGCACCCTGAGCACTGAGCACCGAGCACCCTGAGCACTGAGCACCCAGCACCCTGAGCACTGAGCACCCAGCACCCTGAGCACTGATCACCCAGCACACTGAGCACTGAGCACCCAGCACCCTGAGTCCTGAGCACCCAGCACCCTGAGTACTGAGCACTCAGCACCCTGAGTACTGAGCCCCCTGAGGACTGAGCACCCAGCACCCTGAGCACTGAGCACCCTGAGGACTGAGCACCCAGCACCCTGAGTACTGAGCACCCAGAACCCTGAGCAATGAGCACCCAGGAACCTGAGCACTGAGCACCCAGCACCCTGAGTACTGAGCACTGAGCACCCAGCACCCCGAGCACTGAGCACCCTGCACCCTGAGTACTAAGCACTGAGCACCCAGCACCCCGAGCACTGAGCACCCAGCACCCTGAGTACTGAGCACCGAGCACCCCGAGCACTGAACACCCAGCACCCTGAGTACTGAGCTCCGAGGACCCCGAGCACTGAGCACCCAGCGCCCCGAGCACCGAGCACCCTGAGCACTGAGCACCCAGCACCCTGAGCACTGAGCACCCAGCACCCTGAGTACTGAGCACTGAGCACCCAGCACCCCAAGCACTGAGCACCCAGCACCCTGAGTACTGAGCACTGAGCACCCAGCACCCCGAACACTGAGCACCCAGCACCCTGAGCACTGAGCACCCAGCACCCGAGTACTGAGCACCCAGCACCCTGAGTACTGAGCACCCAGCACCCTGAGTACTGAGCACCCAGCACCCCGAGTACTGAGCACCCAGCACCCTGAGTACTGAGCACCCAGCACCCTGAGTACTGAGCACCCAGCACACCGAGTACTGAGCACCCAGCACCCTGAGTACTGAGCACCCAGCACCCCGAGCACTGAGCACCCAGCACCCTGAGTACTGAGCACCCAGCGCCCAGAGCACTGAGCACCCAGCACCCTGAGCACTGAGCACCCAGCACCCTGAGTACTGAGCACCCAGCACCCTGAGCACTGAGCACCCAGCACCCCGAGTACTGAGCAGTGAGCACCCTGAGCACTGAACACCCAGCACCCCGAGTACTGAGCACTGAGCACCCTGAGTACTGAGCAACCAGCACCCTGAGCACTGAGTACCCAGCACCCTGAGGACTGAGCACCCAGCACACTGAGCACTGAGCACCCAGCACCCTGAGCACTGAGCACCCAGCACCCTGAGTACTGATCACTGAGCACCCAGCACCCCGAGCACTGAGCACCCAGCACCCTGAGTACTGAGCACTGAGCACCCAGCACCCCGAGCACTGAGCACCCAGCAACCTGAGCACTGAGCACCCAGCACCCGAGTACTGAGCACCCAGCACCCTGAGTACTGAGCACCCAGCACCCTGAGTACTGAGAACCCAGCACCCTGAGCACTGAGCACCCAGCACCCCGAGCACTGAGCACCCAGCACCCTGAGTACTGAGCACCCAGCACCCTGAGCACTGAGCAACCAGCACCCTGAGCTCTGAGCATCCAGCACCCTGAGCACTGAGCACCCAGCACCCTGAGTAGTGAGCACCCAACGTACTGAGCACCGAGCACCCCGAGCACTGTGCACCCAGCACCCTGAGTACTGATCACCGAGTACCCTGAGCACTGAGCACCCAGCACCCTGAGTACTGAGCTCTGAGCACCCCGAGCACTGAGCACCGAGCAACCTGTGCACTGAGTACCCAGCACCCTGAGTACTGAGCACTCAGCACCCTGAGCACTGAGCACCGAGCACCCTGAGTACTGAGCACCGAGCACCCTGAGCACTGAGAACCCAGCACCCTGAGTACTGAGCTCCGAGCACCCCGAGCACTGAGCACCCGGCACCCTGAGTACTGAGCACCCTGCACCGTGAGCAATGAGCACCCTGAGTACTGAGCACCCAGCACCTTGAGCACTGAGCACCCATCACCCTGAGCACTGAACACACAGCACCCTGAGTACTGAGAACCTCGAGCACTGAGCATCCAGCACCCTGAGTACTGAGCACCGAGCACCCCGAGCACTGAGAACCCAGCACCGCGAGCACTGAGCACATAGCACCCCGAGCACTGAGCACCCAGCACCCTGAGTACTGAGCACCCAGCACGCTGAGTACTGAGCACCCAGCACCCTGAGCACTGAGTACCCAACACCCTGAGCACTGAGCACCCAGCACCCTGAGCACTGAGCACACAGCACCCTGAGCACTGAGCACCCTGAGCACTGAGCACACAGCACCCTGAGTGCTGAGCACTGAGCACCCAGCACCCCGTCACTGAGCACCCAGCACCCCGAGTACTGAGCACTGAGCACCCTGAGTACTGAGCACCCAGCACCCTGAGCACTGAGTACCCAGCACCCTTAGCACTGAGCACCCAGCACCCTGAGCACTGAGCACCCAGCACCCTGAGCACTGAGCACCCAGCACCCTGAGTACTGAGCACTGAGCACCCAGCACCCCGATCACTGAGCACCCAGCACCCTGAGTACTGAGCACTGAGCACCCAGCACCCCGAGCACTGAGCACCCAGCACCCTGAGCACTGAGCACCCAGTATCCGAGTACTGAGCACCCAGCACCCCGAGCACTGAGCACCCAGCACCCTGAGTACTGAGCACCCAGCACCCAGAGCACTGAGCACCCAGCACCCCGAGCACTGTGCACCCAGCACCCTGAGTACTGAGCACCCAGCACCCTGAGCACTGAGCACCCAGCACCCTGAGCACTGAGCACGGAGCACCCTGAGCACTGAGCACTGAGCACCCTGATCACTGAGTACTGAGCACCGAGCACCCCGAGAACTGAGCACCCAGCACCCGGAGTACTGAGCACCCAACGGCCCAAGTACTGAGCACCCTGAGTATTGAGCACCCAGCACCCTGAGTACTGAGCAGCCAGCATCCTGAGTACTGAGCAACGAGCACCCTGAGTACAGAGCACCCAGCACCCCGAGCACTGAGCACCCAGCACCCTGAGGACTGAGCACCCAGCACCCTGAGCACTGAGCACCCTGAGTACTGAGCACTGAGCACCCTATGTACTGAGCACTGAGCACCCTGAGTACTGAGCAACCAGCACCCTGAGTACTGAGCACCCAGGACCCTGAGCAATGAGCACCGAGCACCCTGAGCACTGAGCACCCAGCACCCTGAGCACTGAGCACCCAGCACCCTGAGTAGTGAGCACCCAACGTACTGAGCACCGAGCACCCCAAGCACTGAGCACCCAGCACCCTGAGTACTGATCACCTAGCACCCTGAGCACTGAGCACCCAGCACCCTGAGTACTGAGCACCCAGCACCCTGAGTACTGAGCACCCAGCACCCCGAGCACTGAGCACCCAGCACCCTGAGTACTGAGCACTCAGCACCCTGTGCACTGAGCACCGAGCACCCTGAGCACTGAGCACCCAGCACCCTGAGGACTGAGCACCCAGCACCCTGAGCACTGAGCACCCTGAGTACTGAGCACTGAGCACCCTGAGTACTGAGCACTGAACACCCTGAGTACTGAGCAACCAGCACCCTGAGTACTGAGCACCCAGCACCCTGAGCACTGAGCACCGAGCACCCTGAGCACTGAGCACCCAGCACCCTGAGCACTGAGCACCCAGCACTCTGAGTTGTGAGCACCCAACGTACTGAGCACCGATCACCCCGAGCACTGAGCACCCAGCAGCCTGACTACTGAGCACCCAGCACCCCGAGCACTGAGCACCCAGCACCCTGAGCACTGAGCACCCAGCACCCTGAGCACTGATCACCCAGCACCCTGAGCACTGAGCACCCAGCACCCTGAGCACTGATCACACAGCACACTGAGCACTGAGCACTAAGCACCCAGAGCACTGAGCACCCAGCACCCCGAGCACGGAGCACCCAGGACCCCGAGCACTGAGAACTGAGCACCCAGCACCCTGAGTACTGAGCACCGAGCTCCCCGAGCACTGAGCACACTGAGTACTGAGCACCCAGCACCCCGATCACTGAGCACCCAGCACCCTGAGCACTGAGCACCCAGCACCCTGAGAACTGAGCACCCAGCACCCTGAGTACTGAGCACCCAGCACGCTGAGTACTGAGCACCCAGCACCCCGAGCACTGAGCACCCAGCACCCTGAGTACTGAGCACTGAGCACCCAGCACCCCGAGCACTGAGCACCCAGCACCCTGTGTACTGAGCACTGAGCACCCTGAGTACTAAGCACCCAGCACCCTGAGTACTGAGCACCCAGGACCCTGAGCACTGAGCACCGAGCAGCCCGAGCACTGAGCACCCAGCACCCTGAGCACTCAGCACCCAGCACCCCGAGCACTGAGCACCCAGCACCCTGAGCACTGAGCACCCAGCACCCTGAGCACGGAGCACCGCGAGTACTGAGCACGCAGCACCCTTAGCACTGAGCACCCAGCACCCTGAGCACTGAGCACCCAGCACACTGAGCACTGAGCACGCAGCACCCCGAGCACTGAGCACCCAGCACCCTGAGTACTGAGCACAGAGCACCCTGAGCCATGAGCACCCAGCACCCTGAGTACTGAGCACCCAGCACCCTGAGTACTGAGCAACCAGCACCCTGAGCACTGAGCACTGAGCACCCAGCACCCTGAGCACTGACCACTGAGCACCCAGCACCACAGCCCTGAGCACCCAGCACCCCGAGCACTGAGTACCCAGCACCCTGAGTACTGAGCACCCAGCACCCTGAGCACCCAGCACCCTGAGTACTGAGCACCCACCACCCTGAGTACTGAGCACCCAGCACCCTGAGTACTGAGCACTCAGCACCCTGAGTACTGAGCACCGAGCACCCCGAGCACTGAGCACCCAGCACCCTGAGCACTGTGCACCCGGAGGACTGAGCACCCAGCACCCTGAGCACTGAGCACCGATCACCCTGAGCACTGAGCACCCAGCACCCCTAGCACTGAGCACCCAGCACCCTGAGTACTGAGCACCCAGCACCCCGAGTACTGAGCACCCAGCACCCTGAGAACTGAGCACCCAGCACCCCGAGCACTGAGCAACCCGCACCCTGAGTACTGAGCACCCTGAGTACTGAGCACTGAGCACCGAGCACCCTGAGTACTGAGCACCCTGTGGACTGAGCACCCAGCACCCTGAGTACTGAGCACCCAGCACCCCGAGCACTGAGCACCCAGCACCCCGAGAATGAGCACCCAGCACCCTGAGTACTGAGAACCGAGCACCCTGAGTACTGAGCACCCAGCACCCTGAGTACTGAGCCCCCAGCACCCTGAGTACTGAGCACCCAGCAACCCGAGCACTGAGCACCCAGCACCCTGAGAATGAGCACCCAGCACCAAGAGTACTGAGCACCCAGCACCCTGAGTACTGAGCACTAAGCACCCAGAGCACTGAGCACCCAGCACCCCGAGCACGGAGCACCCAGGACCCCGAGCACTGAGAACTGAGCACCCAGCACCCTTTGTACTGAGCACCGAGCTCCCCGAGCACTGAGCACACTGAGTACTGAGCACCCAGCACCCCGATCACTGAGCACCCAGCACCCTGAGCACTGAGCACCCAGCACCCTGAGAACTGAGCACCCAGCACCCTGAGTACTGAGCACCCAGCACGCTGAGTACTGAGCACCCAGCACCCCGAGCACTGAGCACCCAGCACCCTGAGTACTGAGCACTGAGCACCCAGCACCCCGAGCACTGAGCACCCAGCACCCTGTGTACTGAGCACTGAGCACCCTGAGTACTAAGCACCCAGCACCCTGAGTACTGAGCACCCAGGACCCTGAGCACTGAGCACCCAGCAGCCCGAGCACTGAGCACCCAGCACCCTGAGCACTCAGCACCCAGCACCCCGAGCACTGAGCACCCAGCACCCTGAGCACTGAGCACCCAGCACCCTGAGCACGGAGCACCCCGAGTACTGAGCACCCAGCACCCTGAGCACTGAGCACCCAGCACCCTGAGCACAGAGCACCCAGCACCCTGAGCACTGAGCACCCAGCACCCTGAGCACGGAGCACCCAGCACCCTGAGTACTGAGCACCCAACACCCAGAGTACTGAGCACCCAGCACCCTGAGCACTGAGCACCCAACACCCTGAGTACTGAGCACCCAGCACCCTGAGTACTGAACACCCAGCACCCTGAGCACTGAGCACTGAGCACCCTGAGCACTGAGTACTGAGCACTGAGCACCCTGAGAACTGAGCACCCAGCACCACAGCCCTGAGCACCCCGAGTACTGAGCAACAAGCAGCCCGAGTACTGAGCACTGAGCACCCTGAGTACTGAGCACCCAGCACCCTGAGCACTGAGCACCCAGCACACTGAGCACTGAGCACGCAGCACCCGGAGCACTGAGCACCCAGCACCCTGAATACTGAGCACAGAGCACCCTGAGCACTGAGCACCCAGCACCCTGAGTACTGAGCACACAGCACCCTGAGTACTGAGCAACCAGCACCCTGAGCACTGAGCACCCAGCACCCTGAGCACTGACCACTGAGCACCCAGCACCACAACCCGGAGCACCCAGCACCCCGAGCACTGAGCACCCAGCACCCTGCGTACTGAGCACCCAGCACCCTGAGCACACAGCACCATGAGTACTGAGCACCCAGCACCCTGAGTACTGAGCACCCAGCACCCTGAGTACTGAGCACTCAGCACCCTGAGTACTGAGCACCGAGCACCCCGAGCACTGAGCACCCAGCACCCTGAGCACTGAGCACCCGGAGGACTGAGCACCCAGCACCCCGAGCACTGAGCACCGATCACCCTGAGCACTGAGCACCCAGCACCCCGAGCACTGAGCACCCAGCACCCTGAGTACTGAGCACCCAGCACCCTGAGCACACAGCACCATGAGTACTGAGCACCCAGCACCCTGAGTACTGAGCACCCAGCACCCTGAGTACTGAGCACTCAGCACCCTGTGTACTGAGCACCGAGCACCCCGAGCACTGAGCACCCAGCACCCTGAGCACTGAGCACCCGGAGGACTGAGCACCCAGCACCCCGAGCACTGAGCACCGATCACCCTGAGCACTGAGCACCCAGCACCCCGAGCACTGAGCACCCAGCACCCTGAGTACTGAGCACCCAGCACCCCGAGCACTGAGCAACCAGCACCCTGAGTACTGAGAACCCTGAGTACTGAGCACTGAGCACCGAGCACCATGAGTACTGAGCACCCTGAGGACTGAGCACCCAGCACCCTGAGCACTGAGCACCGAGCACCCCGAGCACTGAGAACCTAGCACCGCGAGCACTGAGCACCCAGCACCCTGAGTACTGAGCACCCAGCACCCTGAGTACTGAGCACCCAGCACCCTGAGCACTGAGTACCCAACACCCTGAGCACTGAGCACCCAGCACCCTGAGCACTGAGCACACAGCACCCTGAGCACTGAGCACCCTGAGCACTGAGCACCCAGCACCCTGAGTACTGAGCACTGAGCACCCAGCACCCCGAGCACTGAGCACCCAGCACCCCGAGTACTGAGCACTGAGCACCCTGAGTACTGAGCACCCAGCACCCTGAGCACTGAGTACCCAGCACCCTTAGCACTGAGCACCCAGCACCCTGAGCACTGAGCACCCAGCACCCTGAGCACTGAGCACCCAGCACCCTGAGTACTGAGCACTGAGCACCCAGCACCCCGATCACTGAGCACCCAGCACCCTGAGTACTGAGCACTGAGCACCCAGCACCCCGAGCACTGAGCACCCAGCACCCTGAGCACTGAGCACCCAGCACCCGAGTACTGAGCACCCAGCACACCGAGCACTGAGCACCCAGCACCCTGAGTACTGAGCACCCAGCACCCAGAGCACTGAGCACCCAGCACCCCAAGCACTGTGCACCCAGCACCCTGAGTACTGAGCACCCAGCACCCTGAGCACTGAGCACCCAGCACCCTGAGCACTGAGCACGGAGCACCCTGAGCACTGAGCACTGAGCACCCTGATCACTGAGTACTGAGCACCGAGCACCCCGAGAACTGAGCACCCAGCACCCGGAGTACTGAGCACCCAGCAGCCCAAGTACTGAGCACCCTGAGTATTGAGCACCCAGCACCCTGAGTACTGAGCACCCAGCACCCTGAGTACTGAGCACTGAGCACCCAGCACCCCGAGCACTGAGCACCCAGCACCCCGAGTACTGAGCACTGAGCACCCTGAGTACTGAGCACCCAGCACCCTGAGCACTGAGTACCCAGCACCCTTAGCACTGAGCACCCAGCACCCTGAGCACTGAGCACCCAGCACCCTGAGCACTGAGCACCCAGCACCCTGAGTACTGAGCACTGAGCACCCAGCACCCCGAGCACTGAGCACCCAGCACCCTGAGGACTGAGCACCCAGCACCCTGAGCACTGAGCACCCTGAGTACTGAGCACTGAGCACACTGAGTACTGAGCACTGAGCACCCTGAGTACTGAGCAACCAGCACCCTGAGTACTGAGCACCCAGGACCCTGAGCAATGAGCACCGAGCACCCTGAGCACTGAGCACCCAGCACCCTGAGCACTGAGCACCCAGCACCCTGAGTAGTGAGCACCCAACGTACTGAGCACCGAGCACCCCAAGCACTGAGCACCCAGCACCCTGAGTACTGATCACCTAGCACCCTGAGCACTGAGCACCCAGCACCCTGAGTACTGAGCACCCAGCACCCTGAGGACTGAGCACCCAGCACCCTGAGCACTGAGCACCCTGAGTACTGAGCACTGAGCACCCTGAGTACTGAGCACTGAACACCCTGAGTACTGAGCAACCAGCACCCTGAGTACTGAGCACCCAGCACCCTGAGCACTGAGCACCGAGCACCCTGAGCACTGAGCACCCAGCACCCTGAGCACTGAGCACCCAGCACCCTGAGCACTGATCACCCAGCACACTGAGCACTGAGCACCCAGCACCCTGAGTCCTGAGCACCCAGCACCCTGAGTACTGAGCACTCAGCACCCTGAGTACTGAGCCCCCTGAGGACTGAGCACCCAGCACCCTGAGCACTGAGCACCCTGAGGACTGAGCACCCAGCACCCTGAGTACTGAGCACCCAGAACCCTGAGCAATGAGCACCCAGGAACCTGAGCACTGAGCACCCAGCACCCTGAGTACTGAGCACTGAGCACCCAGCACCCCGAGCACTGAGCACCCTGCACCCTGAGTACTGAGCACTGAGCACCCAGCACCCCGAGCACTGAGCACCCAGCACCCTGAGTACTGAGCACCGAGCACCCCGAGCACTGAACACCCAGCACCCTGAGTACTGAGCTCCGAGGACCCCGAGCACTGAGCACCCAGCGCCCCGAGCACCGAGCACCCTGAGCACTGAGCACCCAGCACCCTGAGCACTGAGCACCCAGCACCCTGAGTACTGAGCACTGAGCACCCAGCACCCCAAGCACTGAGCACCCAGCACCCTGAGTACTGAGCACTGAGCACCCAGCACCCCGAACACTGAGCACCCAGCACCCTGAGCACTGAGCACCCAGCACCCGAGTACTGAGCACCCAGCACCCTGAGTACTGAGCACCCAGCACCCTGAGTACTGAGCACCCAGCACCCCGAGTACTGAGCACCCAGCACCCTGAGTACTGAGCACCCAGCACCCTGAGTACTGAGCACCCAGCACACCGAGTACTGAGCACCCAGCACCCTGAGTACTGAGCACCCAGCACCCCGAGCACTGAGCACCCAGCACCCTGAGTACTGAGCACCCAGCGCCCAGAGCACTGAGCACCCAGCACCCTGAGCACTGAGCACCCAGCACCCTGAGTACTGAGCACCCAGCACCCTGAGCACTGAGCACCCAGCACCCCGAGTACTGAGCAGTGAGCACCCTGAGCACTGAACACCCAGCACCCCGAGTACTGAGCACTGAGCACCCTGAGTACTGAGCAACCAGCACCCTGAGCACTGAGTACCCAGCACCCTGAGGACTGAGCACCCAGCACACTGAGCACTGAGCACCCAGCACCCTGAGCACTGAGCACCCAGCACCCTGAGTACTGATCACTGAGCACCCAGCACCCCGAGCACTGAGCACCCAGCACCCTGAGTACTGAGCACTGAGCACCCAGCACCCCGAGCACTGAGCACCCAGCAACCTGAGCACTGAGCACCCAGCACCCGAGTACTGAGCACCCAGCACCCTGAGTACTGAGCACCCAGCACCCTGAGTACTGAGAACCCAGCACCCTGAGCACTGAGCACCCAGCACCCCGAGCACTGAGCACCCAGCACCCTGAGTACTGAGCACCCAGCACCCTGAGCACTGAGCAACCAGCACCCTGAGCTCTGAGCATCCAGCACCCTGAGCACTGAGCACCCAGCACCCTGAGTAGTGAGCACCCAACGTACTGAGCACCGAGCACCCCGAGCACTGTGCACCCAGCACCCTGAGTACTGATCACCGAGTACCCTGAGCACTGAGCACCCAGCACCCTGAGTACTGAGCTCTGAGCACCCCGAGCACTGAGCACCGAGCAACCTGTGCACTGAGTACCCAGCACCCTGAGTACTGAGCACTCAGCACCCTGAGCACTGAGCACCGAGCACCCTGAGTACTGAGCACCGAGCACCCTGAGCACTGAGAACCCAGCACCCTGAGTACTGAGCTCCGAGCACCCCGAGCACTGAGCACCCGGCACCCTGAGTACTGAGCACCCTGCACCGTGAGCAATGAGCACCCTGAGTACTGAGCACCCAGCACCTTGAGCACTGAGCACCCATCACCCTGAGCACTGAACACACAGCACCCTGAGTACTGAGAACCTCGAGCACTGAGCATCCAGCACCCTGAGTACTGAGCACCGAGCACCCCGAGCACTGAGAACCCAGCACCGCGAGCACTGAGCACATAGCACCCCGAGCACTGAGCACCCAGCACCCTGAGTACTGAGCACCCAGCACCCTGAGTACTGAGCACCCAGCACCCTGAGCACTGAGTACCCAACACCCTGAGCACTGAGCACCCAGCACCCTGAGCACTGAGCACACAGCACCCTGAGCACTGAGCACCCTGAGCACTGAGCACACAGCACCCTGAGTGCTGAGCACTGAGCACCCAGCACCCCGTCACTGAGCACCCAGCACCCCGAGTACTGAGCACTGAGCACCCTGAGTACTGAGCACCCAGCACCCTGAGCACTGAGTACCCAGCACCCTTAGCACTGAGCACCCAGCACCCTGAGCACTGAGCACCCAGCACCCTGAGCACTGAGCACCCAGCACCCTGAGTACTGAGCACTGAGCACCCAGCACCCCGATCACTGAGCACCCAGCACCCTGAGTACTGAGCACTGAGCACCCAGCACCCCGAGCACTGAGCACCCAGCACCCTGAGCACTGAGCACCCAGTATCCGAGTACTGAGCACCCAGCACCCCGAGCACTGAGCACCCAGCACCCTGAGTACTGAGCACCCAGCACCCAGAGCACTGAGCACCCAGCACCCCGAGCACTGTGCACCCAGCACCCTGAGTACTGAGCACCCAGCACCCTGAGCACTGAGCACCCAGCACCCTGAGCACTGAGCACGGAGCACCCTGAGCACTGAGCACTGAGCACCCTGATCACTGAGTACTGAGCACCGAGCACCCCGAGAACTGAGCACCCAGCACCCGGAGTACTGAGCACCCAACGGCCCAAGTACTGAGCACCCTGAGTATTGAGCACCCAGCACCCTGAGTACTGAGCAGCCAGCATCCTGAGTACTGAGCAACGAGCACCCTGAGTACAGAGCACCCAGCACCCCGAGCACTGAGCACCCAGCACCCTGAGGACTGAGCACCCAGCACCCTGAGCACTGAGCACCCTGAGTACTGAGCACTGAGCACCCTATGTACTGAGCACTGAGCACCCTGAGTACTGAGCAACCAGCACCCTGAGTACTGAGCACCCAGGACCCTGAGCAATGAGCACCGAGCACCCTGAGCACTGAGCACCCAGCACCCTGAGCACTGAGCACCCAGCACCCTGAGTAGTGAGCACCCAACGTACTGAGCACCGAGCACCCCAAGCACTGAGCACCCAGCACCCTGAGTACTGATCACCTAGCACCCTGAGCACTGAGCACCCAGCACCCTGAGTACTGAGCACCCAGCACCCTGAGTACTGAGCACCCAGCACCCCGAGCACTGAGCACCCAGCACCCTGAGTACTGAGCACTCAGCACCCTGTGCACTGAGCACCGAGCACCCTGAGCACTGAGCACCCAGCACCCTGAGGACTGAGCACCCAGCACCCTGAGCACTGAGCACCCTGAGTACTGAGCACTGAGCACCCTGAGTACTGAGCACTGAACACCCTGAGTACTGAGCAACCAGCACCCTGAGTACTGAGCACCCAGCACCCTGAGCACTGAGCACCGAGCACCCTGAGCACTGAGCACCCAGCACCCTGAGCACTGAGCACCCAGCACTCTGAGTTGTGAGCACCCAACGTACTGAGCACCGATCACCCCGAGCACTGAGCACCCAGCAGCCTGACTACTGAGCACCCAGCACCCCGAGCACTGAGCACCCAGCACCCTGAGCACTGAGCACCCAGCACCCTGAGCACTGATCACCCAGCACCCTGAGCACTGAGCACCCAGCACCCTGAGCACTGATCACACAGCACACTGAGCACTGAGCACTAAGCACCCAGAGCACTGAGCACCCAGCACCCCGAGCACGGAGCACCCAGGACCCCGAGCACTGAGAACTGAGCACCCAGCACCCTGAGTACTGAGCACCGAGCTCCCCGAGCACTGAGCACACTGAGTACTGAGCACCCAGCACCCCGATCACTGAGCACCCAGCACCCTGAGCACTGAGCACCCAGCACCCTGAGAACTGAGCACCCAGCACCCTGAGTACTGAGCACCCAGCACGCTGAGTACTGAGCACCCAGCACCCCGAGCACTGAGCACCCAGCACCCTGAGTACTGAGCACTGAGCACCCAGCACCCCGAGCACTGAGCACCCAGCACCCTGTGTACTGAGCACTGAGCACCCTGAGTACTAAGCACCCAGCACCCTGAGTACTGAGCACCCAGGACCCTGAGCACTGAGCACCGAGCAGCCCGAGCACTGAGCACCCAGCACCCTGAGCACTCAGCACCCAGCACCCCGAGCACTGAGCACCCAGCACCCTGAGCACTGAGCACCCAGCACCCTGAGCACGGAGCACCGCGAGTACTGAGCACGCAGCACCCTTAGCACTGAGCACCCAGCACCCTGAGCACTGAGCACCCAGCACACTGAGCACTGAGCACGCAGCACCCCGAGCACTGAGCACCCAGCACCCTGAGTACTGAGCACAGAGCACCCTGAGCCATGAGCACCCAGCACCCTGAGTACTGAGCACCCAGCACCCTGAGTACTGAGCAACCAGCACCCTGAGCACTGAGCACTGAGCACCCAGCACCCTGAGCACTGACCACTGAGCACCCAGCACCACAGCCCTGAGCACCCAGCACCCCGAGCACTGAGTACCCAGCACCCTGAGTACTGAGCACCCAGCACCCTGAGCACCCAGCACCCTGAGTACTGAGCACCCACCACCCTGAGTACTGAGCACCCAGCACCCTGAGTACTGAGCACTCAGCACCCTGAGTACTGAGCACCGAGCACCCCGAGCACTGAGCACCCAGCACCCTGAGCACTGTGCACCCGGAGGACTGAGCACCCAGCACCCTGAGCACTGAGCACCGATCACCCTGAGCACTGAGCACCCAGCACCCCTAGCACTGAGCACCCAGCACCCTGAGTACTGAGCACCCAGCACCCCGAGTACTGAGCACCCAGCACCCTGAGAACTGAGCACCCAGCACCCCGAGCACTGAGCAACCCGCACCCTGAGTACTGAGCACCCTGAGTACTGAGCACTGAGCACCGAGCACCCTGAGTACTGAGCACCCTGTGGACTGAGCACCCAGCACCCTGAGTACTGAGCACCCAGCACCCCGAGCACTGAGCACCCAGCACCCCGAGAATGAGCACCCAGCACCCTGAGTACTGAGAACCGAGCACCCTGAGTACTGAGCACCCAGCACCCTGAGTACTGAGCCCCCAGCACCCTGAGTACTGAGCACCCAGCAACCCGAGCACTGAGCACCCAGCACCCTGAGAATGAGCACCCAGCACCATGAGTACTGAGCACCCAGCACCCTGAGTACTGAGCACTAAGCACCCAGAGCACTGAGCACCCAGCACCCCGAGCACGGAGCACCCAGGACCCCGAGCACTGAGAACTGAGCACCCAGCACCCTTTGTACTGAGCACCGAGCTCCCCGAGCACTGAGCACACTGAGTACTGAGCACCCAGCACCCCGATCACTGAGCACCCAGCACCCTGAGCACTGAGCACCCAGCACCCTGAGAACTGAGCACCCAGCACCCTGAGTACTGAGCACCCAGCACGCTGAGTACTGAGCACCCAGCACCCCGAGCACTGAGCACCCAGCACCCTGAGTACTGAGCACTGAGCACCCAGCACCCCGAGCACTGAGCACCCAGCACCCTGTGTACTGAGCACTGAGCACCCTGAGTACTAAGCACCCAGCACCCTGAGTACTGAGCACCCAGGACCCTGAGCACTGAGCACCCAGCAGCCCGAGCACTGAGCACCCAGCACCCTGAGCACTCAGCACCCAGCACCCCGAGCACTGAGCACCCAGCACCCTGAGCACTGAGCACCCAGCACCCTGAGCACGGAGCACCCCGAGTACTGAGCACCCAGCACCCTGAGCACTGAGCACCCAGCACCCTGAGCACAGAGCACCCAGCACCCTGAGCACTGAGCACCCAGCACCCTGAGCACGGAGCACCCAGCACCCTGAGTACTGAGCACCCAACACCCAGAGTACTGAGCACCCAGCACCCTGAGCACTGAGCACCCAACACCCTGAGTACTGAGCACCCAGCACCCTGAGTACTGAACACCCAGCACCCTGAGCACTGAGCACTGAGCACCCTGAGCACTGAGTACTGAGCACTGAGCACCCTGAGAACTGAGCACCCAGCACCACAGCCCTGAGCACCCCGAGTACTGAGCAACAAGCAGCCCGAGTACTGAGCACTGAGCACCCTGAGTACTGAGCACCCAGCACCCTGAGCACTGAGCACCCAGCACACTGAGCACTGAGCACGCAGCACCCGGAGCACTGAGCACCCAGCACCCTGAATACTGAGCACAGAGCACCCTGAGCACTGAGCACCCAGCACCCTGAGTACTGAGCACACAGCACCCTGAGTACTGAGCAACCAGCACCCTGAGCACTGAGCACCCAGCACCCTGAGCACTGACCACTGAGCACCCAGCACCACAACCCGGAGCACCCAGCACCCCGAGCACTGAGCACCCAGCACCCTGCGTACTGAGCACCCAGCACCCTGAGCACACAGCACCATGAGTACTGAGCACCCAGCACCCTGAGTACTGAGCACCCAGCACCCTGAGTACTGAGCACTCAGCACCCTGAGTACTGAGCACCGAGCACCCCGAGCACTGAGCACCCAGCACCCTGAGCACTGAGCACCCGGAGGACTGAGCACCCAGCACCCCGAGCACTGAGCACCGATCACCCTGAGCACTGAGCACCCAGCACCCCGAGCACTGAGCACCCAGCACCCTGAGTACTGAGCACCCAGCACCCTGAGCACACAGCACCATGAGTACTGAGCACCCAGCACCCTGAGTACTGAGCACCCAGCACCCTGAGTACTGAGCACTCAGCACCCTGTGTACTGAGCACCGAGCACCCCGAGCACTGAGCACCCAGCACCCTGAGCACTGAGCACCCGGAGGACTGAGCACCCAGCACCCCGAGCACTGAGCACCGATCACCCTGAGCACTGAGCACCCAGCACCCCGAGCACTGAGCACCCAGCACCCTGAGTACTGAGCACCCAGCACCCCGAGCACTGAGCAACCAGCACCCTGAGTACTGAGAACCCTGAGTACTGAGCACTGAGCACCGAGCACCATGAGTACTGAGCACCCTGAGGACTGAGCACCCAGCACCCTGAGCACTGAGCACCCAGCACCCTGAGTACTGAGCACTGATCACCCTGAGCACTGATCACCCAGCACCCCGAGCACTGAGCACCCAGCACCCTGAGTACTGAGCACCTAGCACCCTGAGCACTGAGCACCGAGCACCCTGAGTACTGAACACCCAGCACCCTGAGCACTGAGCACTGAGCACCCAGGACCCTGAGCACTGAGCACTGAGCACCCAGCACCCTGAGCACTGAGCACCCAGCACCCTGAGCACCCAGCACCCTGAGCACTGAGCACCCTGAGCACTGAGCACCCTGAGCACTGAGCACTGAGCACACTGAGCACTGAGCACCCAGCACCCCGAGTACTGAGCACTGAGCACCCTGTGTACTGAGCACCCAACACCCAGAGTACTGATCACCCAGCACCCTGAGAACTGAGCACCCAGCACCCTGAGTACTGAGCACCCAGCACCCTGAGTACTGAGCACCCAGCTGCCTGAGCACTGAGCACTGAGCACCCAGCACCTTGAGCACTGAGCACTGACCACCCAGCACCCCGAGCACTGAGCACCCAGCACCCCGAGCACTGATCACCCAGCGACCTGAGCACTGAGCACCCAGCACACTGAGCACTGAGCACCCAGCCCCCTGAGTACTGAGCACCCAGCACCATGAGTACTGAGCACCCAGTACCCTGAGTACTGAGCACTCAGCACCCTGAGTACTGAGCACCGAGCAACCCGAGCACTGAGCACCAAGCACCCTGAGCACAGAGCACCCTGAGGACTGAGCACCCAGCACCCTGAGCACTGAGCACCCAGCACCCTGAGTACTGAGCACCGATCACCCTGAGCAGTGAGCACCCAGCACCCCGAGCACTGAGCACCCAGCACCCTGAGTACTGAGCACCCAGCACCCTGAGCACTGAGCACCCAGCACCCTGAGTACTGAGCACCCTGAGTACTGAGAACGGATCACCCTGAGCACTGAGCACCCAGCACCGTGAGTACTGAGCACCCAGCACCCTGAGCACTGAGCACCCAGCACCCTGAGCACTGAGCACCCAGCACCCTGAGTACTGAGCACCCAGCACCCTGAGCACGGAGCACCCAGGACCCCGAGCACTGAGTACTGAGCACCCAGCACCCTGAGTACTGAGCACCGAGCTCCCCGAGCACTGAGCACCCAGCACCCTGAGCACTGAGCACCCAGCACACTGAGCACTGAGCACCCAGCACCATGAGTACTGAGCACACAGCACGCTGAGTACTGAGCACTCAGCACCCTGAGCACTGAGCACCCAGCACCCTGAGTACTGAGCACTGAGCACCCAGCAACCCGAGCACTGAGCACCCAGCACCCCGAGCACTGAGCATGGAGCACCCCGAGGACTGAGCACCCCGCACCCTGAGCACTGAGCATGGAGCACCCCGAGGACTGAGCACCCCGCACCCTGAGCACTGAGCACCCAGCACCTTGAGTACTGAGCACCGAGCACCCCGAGCACTGAGCTCCCAGCACCCTGAGTACTGAGCACCCAGCACCCTGAGCACTGAGAACCCAGCACCCTGAGCACTGAGCACCCAGCACCCCGAGCACTGAGCACCCAGCATCCTGAGTACTGAGCACCCAACACCCAGAGTACTGAGCACCCAGCAGCCTGAGAACTGAGCACCCAGCACCCTGAGTACTGAGCACCCAGCACCCTGAGTACTGAGCACCCAGCACCCTGAGCACTGAGCACCCAGCACCCTGAGCACTGAGCACCCAGCACCCCGAGCACTGAGCACCCAGCATCCTGAGTACTGAGCACCCAACACCCAGAGTACTGAGCACCCAGCAGCCTGAGAACTGAGCACCCAGCACCCTGAGTACTGAGCACCCAGCACCCTGAGTACTGAGCACCCAGCACCCTGAGCACTGAGCACCCAACACCCAGAGTACTGAGCACCCAGCAGCCTGAGAACTGAGCACCCAGCACCCTGAGTACTGAGCACCCAGCACCCTGAGTACTGAGCACCCAACACCCAGAGTACTGAGCACCCAGCAGCCTGAGAACTGAGCAACCAGCACCCTGAGTACTGAGCACCCAGCACCCTGAGTACTGAGTACCCAGCACCCTGAGCACTGAGCATTGAGCACCCAGCACCCCGAGCACTGAGCACCCAGCACCCTGAGCACTGAGCACCCAGCACCCTGAGCACTGAGCACCCAGCCCCCTGAGTACTGAGCACCCAGCACCATGAGTACTGAGAAACCAGCACCCTGAGTACTGAGCACTCAGCACCCTGAGTACTGAGCACCGAGCACCCCGAGCACTGAGCTCCCTGCACCCTGAGCACTGAGCACCCTGAGGACTGAGCACCCAGCAACCTGAGCACTGAGCACCCAGCACCCTGAGTACTGAGCACCGATCACCCTGAGCACTGAGCACCCAGCACCCCGACCACTGAGCACCCTGAGTACTGAGCAACGATCACCCTGAGCACTGAGCACCCAGCACCCTGAGTACTGAGCACCCAGCACCCTGAGCACTGAGCACCCAGCACCCTGAGCACTGAGCACCCAGCACCCTGAGTTATGAGCACCCAGAACCCTGAGTACTGAGTACAAAGCACACTGAGCACTGAGCACCCAGCACCCTGAGTACGGAGCACCGAGCACCCTGAGTACTGAGCACCCAGTACCCTGAGCACTGAGCACCCTGAGCACTGAGCACCCTGAGCACTGAGCACTGAGCACCCAGCACCCTGAGTACTGAGCACCCAAAACTCTGAGCACTGAGCACCCAGCACGCTGAGTACTGAGCACTGAGCACACAGCACCCTGAGTACTGAGCACCCAGCACCCCGAGCACTGAGCTCCCAGCGCCCCGAGCACTGAGCACCCAGCACCCTGAGCACTGAGCACTGAGCACACTGAGCACTGAGCACCCAGCACCCCGAGTACTAAGCACTGAGCACCCTGAGTACTGAGCACCCAACACCCAGAGTACTGATCACCCAGCACCCTGAGAACTGAGCACCAAGCACCCTGAGTACTGAGCACCCAGCACCCTGAGTACTGAGCACCCAGCTGCCTGAGCACTGAGCACTGAGCACCCAGCACCTTGAGCACTGAGCACTGACCAACCAGCACCCCGAGCACTGAGCACCCAGCACCCCGAGCACTGACCACCCAGCACCCCGAGCACTGAGCACCCAGCACCCCGAGCACTGAGCACCCAGCGCCCTGAGCACTGAGCACCCAGCACCATGAGTACTGAGCACCCAGTACCCTGAGTACTGAGCACTCAGCACCCTGAGTACTGAGCACCGAGCACCCCGAGCACTGAGCACCAAGCACCCTGAGCACTGAGCACCCTGAGGACTGAGCACCCAGCACCCTTAGCACTGAGCACCCAGCACCCTGAGTACTGAGCACCGATCACCCTGAGCACTGAGCACCCAGCACCCCGAGCACTGAGCACCCAGCACCCTGAGTACTGAGCACCCAGCACCCTGAGCACTGAGCACCCTGCAACCTGAGTACTGAGCACCCTGAGTACTGAGCACCGATCACCCTGAGCACTGAGCACCCAGCACCCTGAGTACTGAGCACCCAGCACCCTGAGCACTGAGCACCCAGCACCCTGAGCACTGAGCACCCAGCACCCTGAGTACTGAGCACCCAGCACCCTGAGCACGGAGCACCCAGGACCCCGAGCACTGAGTACTGAGCACCCAGCACCCTGAGTACTGAGCACCGAGCTCCCCGAGCACTGAGCACCCAGCACCCTGAGCACTGAGCACCCAGCACCCTGAGCACTGAGCACCCAGCACCCTGAGTACTGAGCACCCAGCACGCTGAGTACTGAGCACTCAGCACCCTGAGCACTGAGCACCCAGCACCCTGAGTACTGAGCACTGAGCACCCAGCACCCCGAGCACTGAGCACCCAGCACCCCGAGCACTGAGCATGGAGCACCCCGAGGACTGAGCACCCCGCACCCTGAGCACTGAGCATGGAGCACCCCGAGGACTGAGCACCCCGCACCCTGAGCACTGAACACCCAGCACCTTGAGTACTGAGCACCAAGCACCCCGAGCACTGAGCTCCCAGCACCCTGAGTACTGAGCACCCAGCACCCTGAGCACTGAGCACCCAGCACCCTGAGCACTGAGCACCCAGCACCCCGAGCACTGAGCACCCAGCATCCTGAGTACTGACCACCCAACACCCAGAGTACTGAGCACCCAGCAGCCTGAGAACTGAGCACCCAGCACCCTGAGTACTGAGCACCCAGCACCCTGAGTACTGAGCACCCAGCACCCTGAGCACTGAGCACTGAGCACGCAGCACCCTGAGCACTGAGCACTGACCACCCAGCACCCCGAGAACTGAGCACCCAGCACCCCGAGCACTGAGCACCCAGCACCCTGAGCACTGAGCACCCAGCACCCTGAGCACTGAGCACCCAGCCCCCTGAGTACTGAGCACCCAGCACCATGAGTACTGAGCACCCAGCACCCTGAGTACTGAGCACTCAGCACCCTGAGTACTGAACACCGAGCACCCCGAGCACTGAGATCCCTGCACCCTGAGCACTGAGCACCCTGAGGACTGAGCACCCAGCAACCTGAGCACTGAGCACCCAGCACCCTGAGTACTGAGCACCGATCACCCTGAGCACTGAGCACCCAGCACCCCGAGCACTGAGCACCCAGCACCCTGAGTACTGAGCACCCAGCACCCTGAGCACTGAGCACCCAGCACCCTGAGTACTGAGCACCCTGAGTACTGAGCAACGATCACCCTGAGCACTGAGCACCCAGCACCCTGAGTACTGAGCACCCAGCACCCTGAGCACTGAGCACCCAGCACCCTGTGCACTGAGCACCCAGCACCCTGAGTTATGAGCACCCAGAACCCTGAGTACTGAGTACAAAGCAACCTGAGCACTGAGCACCCAGCACCCTGAGTACTGAGCACCGAGCACCCTGAGTACTGAGCACCCAGCACCCTGAGTACTGAGCACGCAGCACCCTGAGCACTGAGCACCCAGCACCCTGAGTACTGAGCACCCAGCACCCTGAGTACTGAGCACCCAGCACCCTGAGTACTGAGCACCCAGCACCCTGAGCACTGTGCACCCAGCACCCTGAGTACTGAGCACCGAGCACCCCGAGCACTGAGCAACCAGCACCCTGAGTACTGAGCACTGAGCACCCTGAGTACTAAGCACCGAACACCCTGAGTACTGAGCACCCAGCACCCTGAGGACTGAGCACCCAGCACCCTGAGCACTGAGCACACAGCACCCTGAGTAATGAGCACCCAGCACCCTGAGTACTGAGCATCCAGCACCCTGAGCAGTGAGCACCCAGCACCCCGAGCACTGAGCACCCAGCACCCCGAGCACTGAGCACCCAGCACCCCGAGCACTGAGCACCCAGCACTCCGAGCACTGAGCACCCAGCACCCTGAGCACTGAGCACCCAGCACCCTGAGCACTGAGCACCCAGCACCCTGAGTACTGAGTACTCAGCACCCTGAGCACTGAGCACCCAGCACCCTGAGTACTGATCACCGAGCACCCCGAGGACTGAGCACCCAGCACCCTGAGTACTGATCACCGAGCACCCCGAGCACTGAGCACCCAGCACCCTGAGTACTGAGCACCCAGCACCCTGAGCACTGAGCACCCAGCACCCCGAGCACTGAGCACCCAGCACCCCGAGCACTGAGCACCCAGCACCCCGAGCACTGAGCACTCAGCACCCCGAGCACTGAGCACCCAGCACCCTGAGCACTGAAAACCCAGCACCCTGAGCACTGAGCACCCAGCACCCTGAGTACTGAGTACTCAGCACCCTGAGCACTGAGCACCCAGCACCCTGAGAACTGATCACCGAGCACCCTGAGCACTGAGCACCCAGCACCCTGAGTACTGATCACCGAGCACCCCGAGCACTGAGCACCCAGCATCCTGAGTACTGAGCACCCAGCACCCTGAGTACTGAGCACCCAGCACCCTGAGTACTGAGCACCCAGCACCCTGAGCACTGAGCACAATGCACGCTGAGTACTGAGCACTGAGCACCCTGAGTACTGAGCACCTAGCACCCTGAGTACTGAGCACCCAGCACCCTGAGCACTGAGCAGCCAGCACCCTCAGCACTGAGCACCCACCACCCCGAGCACTGAGCACCCAGCACCCTGAGCACTGAGCACCCAGCACCCCGAGTACTGAGCACACAGCACCCCGAGTACTTAGCACCGAGCACCCCCAGCACTGAGCACCCAGCACCCTGAGTACTAAGCACCCAGTACCCTGAGTACTGAGCTCCCCGAGTACTGAGCACCCAGCACCCCGAGTACTGAGCACACAGCACCCCGAGTACTTAGCACCGAGCACCCCCAGCACTGAGCACCCAGCACCCTGAGTACTGAGCACCCAGCACCCTGAGTACTGAGCACCCAGTACCCTGAGTACTGAGCTCCCCGAGTACTGAGAACAGATCACCCTGAGTACTGAGCACCCAGCACCCTGAGTACTGAGCCCCCAGCACCCTGAGTACTGAGCACCCAGCACCCCGAGCACTGAGCACCCAGCACCCCGAGAATGAGCACCCAGCACCCTGAGTACTGAGAACCGAGCACCCTGAGTACTGAGCACCCAGCACCCTGAGTACTGAGCCCCCAGCACCCTGAGTACTGAGCACCCAGCACCCCGAGCACTGAGCACCCAGCACCCCGAGAATGAGCACCCAGCACCCTGAGTACTGAGCACCGAGCTCCCCGAGCACTGAGCACCCAGCACCCTGAGCACTGAGCACCCAGCACCCTGAGCACTGAGCACCCAGCACCCTCAGTACTGAGCACCCAGCACGCTGAGTACTGAGCACTCAGCACCCTGAGCACTGAGCACCCAGCACCCTGAGTACTGAGCACTGAGCACCCAGCACCCTGTGTACTGAGCACTGAGCACCCTGATTACTAAGCACCAAGCACCCTGAGTACTGAGCACCCAGGACCCTGAGCACTGAGCACCGAGCACCCCGAGCACTGAGCACCCAGCACCCTGAGCACTCAGCACCCATCACCCCGATCACTGAGCACCCAGCACCCTGAGCTCTGAGCACCCAGCACCCTGAGCACTAAGCACCCAGCACCCAGAGCACTGAGCACCCTGCACCCTGAGCACTGAGCACCCAGCACCCTGAGTACTGAGCACCCAGCACCCTGAGTACTGAGCACGGAGCACCCTGAGTTCTGAGCACCCAGCACCCTGAGTACTGAGCACCCAGCACCCTGAGCACTGAGCACACAGCACCCTGAGTACTGAGCACCCAGCACCCTGAGTACTGAGCACTGATCACCCTGAGCACTGAGCACCCAGCACCCCGAGCACTGAGCACCCAGCACCCTGAGTACTGAGCACCCTGAGCACTGAGCACCCTGAGCACTGAGCACTGAGCACCCAGCACCCTGAGTACTGAGCACCCAAAACTCTGAGCACTGAGCACCCAGCACGCTGAGTACTGAGCACTGAGCACACAGCACCCTGAGTACTGAGCACCCAGCACCCCGAGCACTGAGCTCCCAGCGCCCCGAGCACTGAGCACCCAGCACCCTGAGCACTGAGCACTGAGCACACTGAGCACTGAGCACCCAGCACCCCGAGTACTGAGCACTGAGCACCCTGAGTACTGAGCACCCAACACCCAGAGTACTGATCACCCAGCACCCTGAGAACTGAGCACCAAGCACCCTGAGTACTGAGCACCCAGCACCCTGAGTACTGAGCACCCAGCTGCCTGAGCACTGAGCACTGAGCACCCAGCACCTTGAGCACTGAGCACTGACCACCCAGCACCCCGAGCACTGAGCACCCAGCACCCCGAGCACTGAGCACCCAGCGCCTTGAGCACTGAGCACCCAGCACACTGAGCACTGAGCACCCAGCCCCCTGAGTACTGAGCACCCAGCACCATGAGTACTGAGCACCCAGTACCCTGAGTACTGAGCACTCAGCACCCTGAGTACTAAGCACCGAGCACCCCGAGCACTGAGCACCAAGCACCCTGAGCACTGAGCACCCTGAGGACTGAGCACAAAGCACCCTGAGCACTGAGCACCCAGCACCCTGAGTACTGAGCACCGATCACCCTGAGCACTGAGCACCCAGCACCCCGAGCACTGAGCACCCAGCACCCTGAGTACTGAGCACCCAGCACCCTGAGCACTGAGCACCCTGCAACCTGAGTACTGAGCACCCTGAGTACTGAGCACCGATCACCCTGAGCACTGAGCACCCAGCACCCTGAGTACTGAGCACCCAGCACCCTGAGCACTGAGCACCCAGCACCCTGAGCACTGAGCACCCAGCACCCTGAGTACTGAGCACCCAGCACCCTGAGCACGGAGCACCCAGGACCCCGAGCACTGAGTACTGAGCACCCAGCACCCTGAGTACTGAGCACCGAGCTCCCCGAGCACTGAGCACCCAGCACCCTGAGCACTGAGCACCCAGCACCCTGAGCACTGAGCACCCAGCACCCTGAGTACTGAGCACCCAGCACGCTGAGTACTGAGCACTCAGCACCCTGAGCACTGAGCACCCAGCACCCTGAGTACTGAGCACTGAGCACCCAGCACCCCGAGCACTGAGCACCCAGCACCCCGAGCACTGAGCATGGAGCACCTCGAGGACTGAGCACCCCGCACCCTGAGCACTGAGCATGGAGCACCCCGAGGACTGAGCACCCCGCACCCTGAGCACTGAACACCCAGCACCTTGAGTACTGAGCACCAAGCACCCCGAGCACTGAGCTCCCAGCACCCTGAGTACTGAGCACCCAGCACCCTGAGCACTGAGCACCCAGCACCCTGAGCACTGAGCACCCAGCACCCCGAGCACTGAGCACCCAGCATCCTGAGTACTGAGCACCCAACACCCAGAGTACTGAGCACCCAGCAGCCTGAGAACTGAGCACCCAGCACCCTGAGTACTGAGCACCCAGCACCCTGAGTACTGAGCACCCAGCACCCTGAGCACTGAGCACTGAGCACGCAGCACCCTGAGCACTGAGCACTGACCACCCAGCACCCCGAGAACTGAGCACCCAGCACCCCGAGCACTGAGCACCCAGCACCCTGAGCACTGAGCACCCAGCACCCTGAGCACTGAGCACCCAGCCCCCTGAGTACTGAGCACCCAGCACCATGAGTACTGAGCACCCAGCACCCTGAGTACTGAGCACTCAGCACCCTGAGTACTGAACACCGAGCACCCCGAGCACTGAGCTCCCTGCACCCTGAGCACTGAGCACCCTGAGGACTGAGCACCCAGCAACCTGAGCACTGAGCACCCAGCACCCTGAGTACTGAGCACCGATCACCCTGAGCACTGAGCACCCAGCACCCCGAGCACTGAGCACCCAGCACCCTGAGTACTGAGCACCCAGCACCCTGAGCACTGAGCACCCAGCACCCTGAGTACTGAGCACCCTGAGTACTGAGCAACGATCACCCTGAGCACTGAGCACCCAGCACCCTGAGTACTGAGCACCCAGCACCCTGAGCACTGAGCACCCAGCACCCTGTGCACTGAGCTCCCAGCACCCTGAGTTATGAGCACCCAGAACCCTGAGTACTGAGTACAAAGAACCCTGAGCACTGAGCACCCAGCACCCTGAGTACTGAGCACCGAGCACCCTGAGTACTGAGCACCCAGCACCCTGAGTACTGAGCACGCAGCACCCTGAGCACTGAGCACCCAGCACCCTGAGTACTGAGCACCCAGCACCCTGAGTACTGAGCACCCAGCACCCTGAGTACTGAGCACCCAGCACCCTGAGCACTGTGCACCCAGCACCCTGAGTACTGAGCACCGAGCACCCCGAGCACTGAGCAACCAGCACCCTGAGTACTGAGCACTGAGCACCCTGAGTACTAAGCACCGAACACCCTGAGTACTGAGCACCCAGCACCCTGAGGACTGAGCACCCAGCACCCTGAGCACTGAGCACCCAGCACCCTGAGTAATGAGCACCCAGCACCCTGAGTACTGAGCATCCAGCACCCTGAGCACTGAGCACCCAGCACCCCGAGCACTGAGCACCCAGCACCCCGAGCACTGAGCACCCAGCACCCCGAGCACTGAGCACCCAGCACCCCGAGCACTGAGCACCCAGCACCCTGAGCACTGAGCACCCAGCACCCTGAGCACTGAGCACCCAGCACCCTGAGTACTGAGTACTCAGCACCCTGAGCACTGAGCACCCAGCACTCTGAGTACTGATCACCGAGCACCCCGAGCACTGAGCACCCAGCACCCTGAGTACTGATCACCGAGCACCCCGAGCACTGAGCACCCAGCACCCTGAGTACTGAGCACCCAGCACCCTGAGCACTGAGCACCCAGCACCCCGAGCACTGAGCACCCAGCACCCCGAGCACTGAGCACCCAGCACCCCGAGCACTGAGCACCCAGCACCCTGAGTACTGATCACCGAGCACCCCGAGCACTGAGCACCCAGCACCCTGAGTACTGAGCACCCAGCACCCTGAGCACTGAGCACCCAGCACCCCGAGCACGGAGCACCCAGGACCCCGAGCACTGAGAACTGAGCACCCAGCACCCTGAGTACTGAGCACCGAGATCCCCGAGCACTGAGCACACTGAGTACTGAGCACCCAGCACCCCGAGCACTGAGCACCCAGCACCCTGAGCACTGAGCACCCAGCACCATGAGCACGGAGCACCCCGAGGACTGAGCACCCAGCACCCTGAGCACTGAGCACACAGCACCTTGAGTACTGAGCACCGAGCACCTCGAGCACTAAGCACCCAGCACCCTGAGTACTGAGCACCCAGCACCCTGAGCACTGAGCACCCAGAACCCTGAGCACTGAGCACCCAGCACCCTGAGCACGGAGCACCCAGCACCCTGAGTACTGAGCACCCAACACCCAGAGTACTGAGCACCCAGCACCCTGAGCACTGAGCACCCAGCACCCTGAGTACTGAGCACCCAGCACCCTGAGTACTGAACACCCAGCACCCTGAGCACTGAGCACTGAGCACCCTGAGCACTGAGTACTGAGCACTGAGCACCCTGAGCACTGAGCACCCAGCACCCCGAGTACTGAGCACCCAGCACCCCGAGCACTGAGCACCCAGCACCCCGAGCACTGAGCACTGAGCACCCTGAGCACTGAGCACCCAGCACCCAGAGTACTGAGCACTGAGCACCCTGAGTACTGAGCACCAAGCACCCTGAGTACTGAGCACCCAGCACCCTGAGTACTGAGCACCCAGCACCCTGAGCACTGAGCACCCAGCACCCCGAGCACTGAGCACCCACCACCCTGAGTACTGAGCACAGAGCACTCTGAGCACTGAGCACCCAGCACCCTGAGTACTGAGCACCCAGCACCCTGAGTACTGAGCAACCAGCACCCTGAGCACTGAGCACTGAGCACCCAGCACCCCGAGCACTGAGCACCCAGCACCCTGAGCACTGAGCACCCAGCACCCTGAGTACTGAGCAACCAGCAACCTGAGTACTGAGCAACCTGCAACCTGAGTACTGAGCACTCAGCACCCTGAGTACTGAGCACCGAGCACACCGAGCAATGAACACCCAGCACCCTGAGCACTGAGCACCCGGAGGACTGAGCACCTAGCACCCTGAGCACTGAGCACCGATCACCGTGAGCAGTGAGCACCCAGCACCCCGAGCACTGAGCACTCAGCACCCTGAGTACTGAGCACCAAGCACCCTGAGTACTGAGTACTCAGCACCCTGAGTACTGAGCACCCAGCACTCTGAGCACTGAGCACCCAGCACCCTGAGTACTGAGCACCCTGGTTACTGAGCACTGAGCACCGAGTATCCTGAGTACTGAGCACCCAGCACCCCGAGCACTGAGCACCCAGCACCCTGAGCACTGAGCACCCAGGACCCTGAGTACTGAGCACTCAGCACCCTGAGTACTGAGTACCCAGCACCCTGAGCTCTGAGCACCCAGCACCCTGAGTACTGAGCACCCAACACCCAGAGTACTGAGCACCCAGCACCCTGAGAACTGAGTACCCAGCACCCTGAGCTCTGAGCACCCAGCACCCTGAGTACTGAGCACCGAGCACCCCGAGCACTGAGCACCCAGCAACCTGAGTACTGAGAACAGATCACCCTGAGTACTGAGCACCCAGCACCCTGAGTACTGAGCCCCCAGCACCCTGAGTACTGAGCACCCAGCACCCCGAGCACTGAGCTCCCCGCACCCCGACAATGAGCACCCAGCACCCTGAGTACTGAGAACCGAGCACCCTGAGTACTGAGCACCCAGAACCCTGAGTACTGAGACCCCAGCACCCTGAGTACTAAGCACCCAGCAACCCGAGCACTGAGCACCCAGCACCCTGAGAATGAGCACCCAGCACCATGAGTACTGAGCACCCAGCACCCTGAGTACTGAGCACTAAGCACCCAGAGCACTGAGCACCCAGCACCCCGAGCACGGAGCACCCAGGACCCCGAGCACTGAGAACTGAGCACCCAGCACCCTGAGTACTGAGCACCGAGCTCCCCGAGCACTGAACACACTGAGTACTGAGCACCCAGCACCCCGAGCACTGAGCACCCAGCACCCTGAGCACTGAGCACCCAGCACCCTGAGTACTGAACACCCAGCACCCCGAGTACTGAGCACCGAGCACCCCGAGCACTGAGCACCCAGCGCCCCGAGCACTGAGCACCCAGCACCCCGAGCACTGAGCACTGAGCACCCTGAGCACTGAGCACCCAGGACGCCGAGTACTGAGCACTGAGCACCCTGAGTACTGAGCACCAAGCACCCCGAGAACTGAGCACTGAGCACCCTGAGTACTGAGCACCCAGCACCCTGAGCACTGAGCACCCAGCACCCTGAGTACTGAGCACTGAGAACCCTGAGTACTGAGCACCGAGCACCCTGAGTACTGAGCACCCAGCAACCTGATCACTGAGCACGGAGCACCCCGAGGACTGAGCACCGAGCACAACGAGCACTGAGCACCCAGCACCCTGAGTACTGAGCACCCAGCACCCTGAGCACTGAGCACCCAGCTCCCTGAGCACTGAGCACGCAGCACCCCGAGCACTGAGCACCCAGCACCCTGAGTACTGAGCACAGAGCACCCTGAGCACTGAGCACCCAGCACCCTGAGTACTGAGCACCCAGCACCCTGAGTACTGGGCAACCAGCACCCTGAGCACTGAGCACTGAGCACCCAGCACCCTGAGCACTGAGAACTGAGCACCCAGCACCACAGCCCTGAGCACCCAGCACCCCGAGCACTGAGCACCCAGCACCCTGAGCACTGAGCACCCAGCACCCTGAGTACTGAGCAACCAGCAACCTGAGTACTGAGCACCCAGCACCCTGAGTACTGAGCACTCAGCACCCTGAGTACTGAGCACCCAGCACCCTGAGCACTGAGCACCCAGCACCCCGAGTACTGAGCACCCTGCACACCGAGTACTGAGCACCGAGCACCCCGAGCACTGAGCACCCAGCACCCTAAGTACTGAGCACCCAACACCCTGAGTACTCAACACTGAGCACCCCGAGTACTGAGCACCCAGCACCCCGAGCAATGAGCACCCAGCAACCTGAGTACTGAGAACAGATCACCCTGAGTACTGAGCACCCAGCACCCTGAGAACTGAGCCCCCAGCACCCTGAGTACTGAGCACCCAGCACCCCGAGCACTGAGCACCCAGCACCCCGAGAATGAGCACCCAGCACCCTGAGTACTGAGAACCGAGCACCCTGAGTACTGAGCACCCAGCACCCTGAGTACTGAGCCCCCAGCACCCTGAGTACTGAGCACCCAGCAACCCGAGCACTGAGCACCCAGCACCCTGAGAATGAGCACCCAGCACCATGAGTACTGAGCACCCAGCACCCTGAGTACTGAGCACTAAGCACCCAGAGCACTGAGCACCCAGCACCCCGAGCACGGAGCACCCAGGACCACGAGCACTGAGAACTGAGCACCCAGCACCCTGAGTACTGAGCACCGAGCTCCCCGAGCACTGAGCACACTGAGTACTGAGCACCCAGCACCCCGATCACTGAGCACCCAGCACCCTGAGCACTGAGCACCCAGCACCCTGAGCACTGAGCACCCAGCACCCTGAGTACTGAGCACCCAGCACGCTGAGTACTGAGCACCCAGCACCCCGATCACTGAGCACCCAGCACCCTGAGCACTGAGCACCCAGCACCCTGAGCACTGAGCACCCAGCACCCTGAGTACTGAGCACCCAGCACGCTGAGTACTGAGCACCCAGAACCCCGAGCACTGAGCACCCAGCACCCTGAGTACTGAGCACTGAGCACCCAGCACCCCGAGCACTGAGCACCCAGCACCCTGTGTACTGAGCACTGAGCACCCTGAGTACTAAGCACCCAGCAACCTGAGTACTGAGCACCCAGTACCCTGAGCACTGAGCACCGAGCAGCCCGAGCACTGAGCTCCCAGCACCCTGAGCACTCAGCACCCAGCACCCCGAGCACTGAGCAACCAGCACCCTGAGCACTGAGCACCCAGCACCCTGAGCACGGAGCACCCCGAGTACTGAGCACCCAGCACCCTGAGCACTGAGCACCCAGCACCCTGAGCACAGAGCACCCAGCACCCTGAGCACTGAGCACCCAGCACCCCGAGCACGGAGCACCCAGCACCCTGAGTACTGAACACCCAACACCCAGAGTACTGAGCACCCAGCACCCTGAGCACTGAGCACCCAGCACCCTGAGTACTGAGCACCCAGCACCCTGAGTACTGAACACCCAGCACCCTGAGCACTGAGCACTGAGCACCCTGAGCACTGAGTACTGAGCACTGAGCACCCTGAGCACTGAGCACCCAGCACCCCGAGTACTGAGCACCCAGCACCCCGAGCACTGAGCACCCAGCGCCCCGAGCACTGAGCACCCAGCACCCCGAGCACTGAGAACTGAGCACCCTGAGCACTGAGCACCCAGCACCCCGAGTACTGAGCACTGAGCACCCTGAGTACTGAGCAACAAGCACCCCGAGTACTGAGCACTGAGCACCCTGAGTACTGAGCACCCAGCACCCTGAGAAATGAGCACCCAGCACCCTGAGTACTGAGCACTGAGAACCCTGAGTACTGAGCACCGAGCACCCTGAGTACTGAGCACTGAGCACCCAGCACCCTGAGCACTGACCACTGAGCAACCAGCACCACAGCCCTGAGCACCCCGAGTACTGAGCAACAAGCACCCCGAGTACTGAGCACTGAGCACCCTGAGTACTGAGCACCCAGCACCCTGAGCACTGAGCACCCAGCACACTGAGCACTGAGCACGCAGCACCCCGAGCACTGAGCACCCAGCACCCTGAGTACTGAGCACAGAGCACCCAGAGCCATGAGCACCCACCACCCTGAGTACTGAGCACCCAGCACCCTGAGTACTGAGCAACCAGCACCCTGAGCACTGAGCACTGAGCACCCAGCACCCTGAGCACTGACCACTGAGCACCCAGCACCACAGCCCTGAGCACCCAGCACCCCGAGCACTGAGCACCCAGCACCCTGAGTACTGAGCACCCAGCACCCTGAGCACCCAGCACCCTGAGTACTGAGCACCCACCACCATGAGTACTGAGCACCCAGCACCCTGAGTACTGAGCACTCAGCACCCTGAGTACTGAGCACCGAGCACCCCGAGCACTGAGCACCCAGCACCCTGAGCACTGTGCACCCGGAGGACTGAGCACCCAGCACCCTGAGCACTGAGCACCGATCACCCTGAGCACTGAGCACCCAGCACCCCTAGCACTGAGCACCCAGCACCCTGAGTACTGAGCACCCAGCACCCCGAGTACTGAGCACCCAGCACCCTGAGAACTGAGCACCCAGCACCCCGAGCACTGAGCAACCCGCACCCTGAGTACTGAGCACCCTGAGTACTGAGCACTGAGCACCGAGCACCCTGAGTACTGAGCACCCTGTGGACTGAGCACCCAGCACCCTGAGTACTGAGCACCCAGCACCCCGAGCACTGAGCACCCAGCACCCCGAGAATGAGCACCCAGCACCCTGAGTACTGAGAACCGAGCACCCTGAGTACTGAGCACCCAGCACCCTGAGTACTGAGCCCCCAGCACCCTGAGTACTGAGCACCCAGCAACCCGAGCACTGAGCACCCAGCACCCTGAGAATGAGCACCCAGCACCATGAGTACTGAGCACCCAGCACCCTGAGTACTGAGCACTAAGCACCCAGAGCACTGAGCACCCAGCACCCCGAGCACGGAGCACCCAGGACCCCGAGCACTGAGAACTGAGCACCCAGCACCCTGAGTACTGAGCACCGAGCTCCCCGAGCACTGAGCACACTGAGTACTGAGCACCCAGCACCCCGATCACTGAGCACCCAGCACCCTGAGCACTGAGCACCCAGCACCCTGAGAACTGAGCACCCAGCACCCTGAGTACTGAGCACCCAGCACGCTGAGTACTGAGCACCCAGCACCCCGAGCACTGAGCACCCAGCACCCTGAGTACTGAGCACTGAGCACCCAGCACCCCGAGCACTGAGCACCCAGCACCCTGTGTACTGAGCACTGAGCACCCTGAGTACTAAGCACCCAGCACCCTGAGTACTGAGCACCCAGGACCCTGAGCACTGAGCACCGAGCAGCCCGAGCACTGAGCACCCAGCACCCTGAGCACTCAGCACCCAGCACCCCGAGCACTGAGCACCCAGCACCCTGAGCACTGAGCACACAGCACCCTGAGCACGGAGCACCACGAGTACTGAGCACGCAGCACCCTGAGCACTGAGCACCCAGCACCCTGAGCACTGAGCACCCAGCACACTGAGCACTGAGCACGCAGCACCCCGAGCACTGAGCACCCAGCACCCTGAGTACTGAGCACAGAGCACCCTGAGCCATGAGCACTCAGCACCCTGAGTACTGAGCACCCAGCACCCTGAGTACTGAGCAACCAGCACCCTGAGCACTGAGCACTGAGCACCCAGCACCCTGAGCACTGACCACTGAGCACCCAGCACCACAGCCCTGAGCACCCAGCACCCCGAGCACTGAGCACCCAGCACCCTGAGTACTGAGCACCCAGCACCCTGAGCACCCAGCACCCTGAGTACTGAGCACCCAGCAACCTGAGTACTGAGAACAGATCACCCTGAGTACTGAGCACCCAGCACCCTGAGAACTGAGCCCCCAGCACCCTGAGTACTGAGCACCCAGCACCCCGAGCACTGAGCACCCAGCACCCCGAGAATGAGCACCCAGCACCCTGAGTACTGAGAACCGAGCACCCTGAGTACTGAGCACCCAGCACCCTGAGTACTGAGCCCCCAGCACCCTGAGTACTGAGCACCCAGCAACCCGAGCACTGAGCACCCAGCACCCTGAGAATGAGCACCCAGCACCATGAGTACTGAGCACCCAGCACCCTGAGTACTGAGCACTAAGCACCCAGAGCACTGAGCACCCAGCACCCCGAGCACGGAGCACCCAGGACCACGAGCACTGAGAACTGAGCACCCAGCACCCTGAGTACTGAGCACCGAGCTCCCCGAGCACTGAGCACACTGAGTACTGAGCACCCAGCACCCCGATCACTGAGCACCCAGCACCCTGAGCACTGAGCACCCAGCACCCTGAGCACTGAGCACCCAGCACCCTGAGTACTGAGCACCCAGCACGCTGAGTACTGAGCACCCAGCACCCCGATCACTGAGCACCCAGCACCCTGAGCACTGAGCACCCAGCACCCTGAGCACTGAGCACCCAGCACCCTGAGTACTGAGCACCCAGCACGCTGAGTACTGAGCACCCAGAACCCCGAGCACTGAGCACCCAGCACCCTGAGTACTGAGCACTGAGCACCCAGCACCCCGAGCACTGAGCACCCAGCACCCTGTGTACTGAGCACTGAGCACCCTGAGTACTAAGCACCCAGCAACCTGAGTACTGAGCACCCAGTACCCTGAGCACTGAGCACCGAGCAGCCCGAGCACTGAGCTCCCAGCACCCTGAGCACTCAGCACCCAGCACCCCGAGCACTGAGCAACCAGCACCCTGAGCACTGAGCACCCAGCACCCTGAGCACGGAGCACCCCGAGTACTGAGCACCCAGCACCCTGAGCACTGAGCACCCAGCACCCTGAGCACAGAGCACCCAGCACCCTGAGCACTGAGCACCCAGCACCCCGAGCACGGAGCACCCAGCACCCTGAGTACTGAACACCCAACACCCAGAGTACTGAGCACCCAGCACCCTGAGCACTGAGCACCCAGCACCCTGAGTACTGAGCACCCAGCACCCTGAGTACTGAACACCCAGCACCCTGAGCACTGAGCACTGAGCACCCTGAGCACTGAGTACTGAGCACTGAGCACCCTGAGCACTGAGCACCCAGCACCCCGAGTACTGAGCACCCAGCACCCCGAGCACTGAGCACCCAGCGCCCCGAGCACTGAGCACCCAGCACCCCGAGCACTGAGAACTGAGCACCCTGAGCACTGAGCACCCAGCACCCCGAGTACTGAGCACTGAGCACCCTGAGTACTGAGCAACAAGCACCCCGAGTACTGAGCACTGAGCACCCTGAGTACTGAGCACCCAGCACCCTGAGAAATGAGCACCCAGCACCCTGAGTACTGAGCACTGAGAACCCTGAGTACTGAGCACCGAGCACCCTGAGTACTGAGCACTGAGCACCCAGCACCCTGAGCACTGACCACTGAGCAACCAGCACCACAGCCCTGAGCACCCCGAGTACTGAGCAACAAGCACCCCGAGTACTGAGCACTGAGCACCCTGAGTACTGAGCACCCAGCACCCTGAGCACTGAGCACCCAGCACACTGAGCACTGAGCACGCAGCACCCCGAGCACTGAGCACCCAGCACCCTGAGTACTGAGCACAGAGCACCCAGAGCCATGAGCACCCACCACCCTGAGTACTGAGCACCCAGCACCCTGAGTACTGAGCAACCAGCACCCTGAGCACTGAGCACTGAGCACCCAGCACCCTGAGCACTGACCACTGAGCACCCAGCACCACAGCCCTGAGCACCCAGCACCCCGAGCACTGAGCACCCAGCACCCTGAGTACTGAGCACCCAGCACCCTGAGCACCCAGCACCCTGAGTACTGAGCACCCACCACCATGAGTACTGAGCACCCAGCACCCTGAGTACTGAGCACTCAGCACCCTGAGTACTGAGCACCGAGCACCCCGAGCACTGAGCACCCAGCACCCTGAGCACTGTGCACCCGGAGGACTGAGCACCCAGCACCCTGAGCACTGAGCACCGATCACCCTGAGCACTGAGCACCCAGCACCCCTAGCACTGAGCACCCAGCACCCTGAGTACTGAGCACCCAGCACCCCGAGTACTGAGCACCCAGCACCCTGAGAACTGAGCACCCAGCACCCCGAGCACTGAGCAACCCGCACCCTGAGTACTGAGCACCCTGAGTACTGAGCACTGAGCACCGAGCACCCTGAGTACTGAGCACCCTGTGGACTGAGCACCCAGCACCCTGAGTACTGAGCACCCAGCACCCCGAGCACTGAGCACCCAGCACCCCGAGAATGAGCACCCAGCACCCTGAGTACTGAGAACCGAGCACCCTGAGTACTGAGCACCCAGCACCCTGAGTACTGAGCCCCCAGCACCCTGAGTACTGAGCACCCAGCAACCCGAGCACTGAGCACCCAGCACCCTGAGAATGAGCACCCAGCACCATGAGTACTGAGCACCCAGCACCCTGAGTACTGAGCACTAAGCACCCAGAGCACTGAGCACCCAGCACCCCGAGCACGGAGCACCCAGGACCCCGAGCACTGAGAACTGAGCACCCAGCACCCTGAGTACTGAGCACCGAGCTCCCCGAGCACTGAGCACACTGAGTACTGAGCACCCAGCACCCCGATCACTGAGCACCCAGCACCCTGAGCACTGAGCACCCAGCACCCTGAGAACTGAGCACCCAGCACCCTGAGTACTGAGCACCCAGCACGCTGAGTACTGAGCACCCAGCACCCCGAGCACTGAGCACCCAGCACCCTGAGTACTGAGCACTGAGCACCCAGCACCCCGAGCACTGAGCACCCAGCACCCTGTGTACTGAGCACTGAGCACCCTGAGTACTAAGCACCCAGCACCCTGAGTACTGAGCACCCAGGACCCTGAGCACTGAGCACCGAGCAGCCCGAGCACTGAGCACCCAGCACCCTGAGCACTCAGCACCCAGCACCCCGAGCACTGAGCACCCAGCACCCTGAGCACTGAGCACACAGCACCCTGAGCACGGAGCACCACGAGTACTGAGCACGCAGCACCCTGAGCACTGAGCACCCAGCACCCTGAGCACTGAGCACCCAGCACACTGAGCACTGAGCACGCAGCACCCCGAGCACTGAGCACCCAGCACCCTGAGTACTGAGCACAGAGCACCCTGAGCCATGAGCACTCAGCACCCTGAGTACTGAGCACCCAGCACCCTGAGTACTGAGCAACCAGCACCCTGAGCACTGAGCACTGAGCACCCAGCACCCTGAGCACTGACCACTGAGCACCCAGCACCACAGCCCTGAGCACCCAGCACCCCGAGCACTGAGCACCCAGCACCCTGAGTACTGAGCACCCAGCACCCTGAGCACCCAGCACCCTGAGTACTGAGCACCCACCACCCTGAGTACTGAGCACCCAGCACCCTGAGTACTGAGCACTCAGCACCCTGAGTACTGAGCACCGAGCACCCCGAGCACTGAGCACCCAGCACCTTGAGCACTGTGCACCCGGAGGACTGAGCACCCAGCACCCTGAGCACTGAGCACCGATCACCCTGAGCACTGAGCACCCAGCACACCTAGCACTGAGCACCCAGCACCCTGAGTACTGAGCACCCAGCACCCCGAGTACTGAGCACCCAGCACCCTGAGAACTGAGCACCCAGCACCCCGAGCACTGAGCAACCCGCACCCTGAGTACTGAGCACCCTGAGTACTGAGCACTGAGCACCGAGCACCCTGAGTACTGAGCACCCTGTGGACTGAGCACCCAGCACCCTGAGTACTGAGCACCCAGCACCCCGAGCACTGAGCACCCAGCACCCCGAGAATGAGCACCCAGCACCCTGAGTACTGAGAACCGAGCACCCTGAGTACTGAGCACCCAGCACCCTGAGTACTGAGCCCCCAGCACCCTGAGTACTGAGCACCCAGCAACCCGAGCACTGAGCACCCAGCACCCTGAGAATGAGCACCCAGCACCATGAGTACTGAGCACCCAGCACCCTGAGTACTGAGCACTAAGCACCCAGAGCACTGAGCACCCAGCACCCCGAGCACGGAGCACCCAGGACCCCGAGCACTGAGAACTGAGCACCCAGCACCCTGAGTACTGAGCACCGAGCTCCCCGAGCACTGAGCACACTGAGTACTGAGCACCCAGCACCCCGATCACTGAGCACCCAGCACCCTGAGCACTGAGCACCCAGCACCCTGAGAACTGAGCACCCAGCACCCTGAGTACTGAGCACCCAGCACGCTGAGTACTGAGCACCCAGCACCCCGAGCACTGAGCACCCAGCACCCTGAGTACTGAGCACTGAGCACCCAGCACCCCGAGCACTGAGCACCCAGCACCCTGTGTACTGAGCACTGAGCACCCTGAGTACTAAGCACCCAGCACCCTGAGTACTGAGCACCCAGGACCCTGAGCACTGAGCATCGAGCAGCCCGAGCACTGAGCACCCAGCACCCTGAGCACTCAGCACCCAGCACCCCGAGCACTGAGCACCCAGCACCCTGAGCACTGAGCACCCAGCACCCTGAGCACGGAGCACCCCGAGTACTGAGCACCCAGCACCCTGAGCACTGAGCACCCAGCACCCTGAGCACAGAGCACCCAGCACCCTGAGCACTGAGCACCCAGCACCCTGAGCACAGAGCACCCAGCACCCTGAGTACTGAGCACCCAACACCCAGAGTACTGAGCACCCAGCACCCTGAGCACTGAGCACCCAACACCCTGAGTACTGAGCACCCAGCACCCTGAGTACTGAACACCCAGCACCCTGAGCACTGAGTACTGAGCACTGAGCACCCTGAGAACTGAGCACCCAGCACCACAGCCCTGAGCACCCCGAGTACTGAGCAACAAGCACCCTGAGAACTGAGCACCCAGCACCCCGAGCACTGAGCAACCCTCACCCTGAGTACTGAGCACCCTGAGTACTGAGCACTGAGCACCGAGCACCCTGAGTACTGAGCACCCTGTGGACTGAGCACCCAGCACCCTGAGTACTGAGCACCCAGCACCCCGAGCACTGAGCACCCAGCACCCCGAGAATGAGCACCCAGCACCCTGAGTACTGAGAACCGAGCACCCTGAGTACTGAGCACCCAGCACCCTGAGTACTGAGCCCCCAGCACCCTGAGTACTGAGCACCCAGCAACCCGAGCACTGAGCACCCAGCACCCTGAGAATGAGCACCCAGCACCATGAGTACTGAGCACCCAGCACCCTGAGTACTGAGCACTAAGCACCCAGAGCACTGAGCACCCAGCACCCCGAGCACGGAGCACCCAGGACCCCGAGCACTGAGAACTGAGCACCCAGCACCCTGAGTACTGAGCACCGAGCTCCCCGAGCACTGAGCACACTGAGTACTGAGCACCCAGCACCCCGATCACTGAGCACCCAGCACCCTGAGCACTGAGCACCCAGCACCCTGAGAACTGAGCACCCAGCACCCTGAGTACTGAGCACCCAGCACGCTGAGTACTGAGCACCCAGCACCCCGAGCACTGAGCACCCAGCACCCTGAGTACTGAGCACTGAGCACCCAGCACCCCGAGCACTGAGCACCCAGCACCCTGTGTACTGAGCACTGAGCACCCTGAGTACTAAGCCCCCAGCACCCTGAGTACTGAGCACCCAGGACCCTGAGCACTGAGCACCGAGCAGCCCGAGCACTGAGCACCCAGCACCCTGAGCACTCAGCACCCAGCACCCCGAGCACTGAGCACCCAGCACCCTGAGCACTGAGCACCCAGCACCCTGAGCACGGAGCACCGCGAGTACTGAGCACGCAGCACCCTGAGCACTGAGCACCCAGCACCCTGAGCACTGAGCACCCAGCACACTGAGCACTGAGCACGCAGCACCCCGAGCACTGAGCACCCAGCACCCTGAGTACTGAGCACAGAGCACCCTGAGCCATGAGCACCCAGCACCCTGAGTACTGAGCACCCAGCACCCTGAGTACTGAGCAACCAGCACCCTGAGCACTGAGCACTGAGCACCCAGCACCCTGAGCACTGACCACTGAGCACCCAGCACCACAGCCCTGAGCACCCAGCACCCCGAGCACTGAGCACCCAGCACCCTGAGTACTGAGCACCCAGCACCCTGAGCACCCAGCACCCTGAGTACTGAGCACCCACCACCCTGAGTACTGAGCACCCAGCACCCTGAGTACTGAGCACTCAGCACCCTGAGTACTGAGCACCGAGCACCCCGAGCACTGAGCACCCAGCACCCTGAGCACTGTGCACCCGGAGGACTGAGCACCCAGCACCCTGAGCACTGAGCACCGATCACCCTGAGCACTGAGCACCCAGCACCCCTAGCACTGAGCACCCAGCACCCTGAGTAATGAGCACCCAGCACCCCGAGTACTGAGCACCCAGCACCCTGAGAACTGAGCACCCAGCACCCCGAGCACTGAGCAACCCGCACCCTGAGTACTGAGCACCCTGAGTACTGAGCACTGAGCACCGAGCACCCTGAGTACTGAGCACCCTGTGGACTGAGCACCCAGCACCCTGAGTACTGAGCACCCAGCACCCCGAGCACTGAGCACCCAGCACCCCGAGAATGAGCACCCAGCACCCTGAGTACTGAGAACCGAGCACCCTGAGTACTGAGCACCCAGCACCCTGAGCACTGAGCACCCAGCACCCTGAGCACGGAGCACCCCGAGTACTGAGCACCCAGCACCCTGAGCACTGAGCACCCAGCACCCTGAGCACAGAGCACCCAGCACCCTGAGCACTGAGCACCCAGCACCCTGAGCACGGAGCACCCAGCACCCTGAGTACTGAGCACCCAACACCCAGAGTACTGAGCACCCAGCACCCTGAGCACTGAGCACCCAACACCCTGAGTACTGAGCACCCAGCACCCTGAGTACTGAACACCCAGCACCCTGAGCACTGAGCACTGAGCACCCTGAGCACTGAGTACTGAGCACTGAGCACCCTGAGAACTGAGCACCCAGCACCACAGCCCTGAGCACCCCGAGTACTGAGCAACAAGCATCCCGAGTACTGAGCACTGAGCACCCTGAGTACTGAGCACCCAGCACCCTGAGCACTGAGCACCCAGCACACTGAGCACGCAGCACCCGGAGCACTGAGCAGCCAGCACCCTGAGTACTGAGCACAGAGCACCCTGAGCACTGAGCACCCAGCACCCTGAGTACTGAGCACACAGCACCCTGAGTACTGAGCAACCAGCACCCTGAGCACTGAGCACTGAGCACCCAGCACCCTGAGCACTGACCACTGAGCACCCAGCACCACAACCCTGAGCACCCAGCACCCCGAGCACTGAGCACCCAGCACCCTGAGTACTGAGCACCCAGCACCCTGAGCACACAGCACCATGAGTACTGAGCACCCAGCACCCTGAGTACTGAGCACCCAGCACCCTGAGTACTGAGCACTCAGCACCCTGAGTACTGAGCACCGAGCACCCCGAGCACTGAGCACCCAGCACCCTGAGCACTGAGCACCCGGAGGAATGAGCACCCAGCACCCCGAGCACTGAGCACCGATCACCCTGAGCACTGAGCACCCAGCACCCCGAGCACTGAGCACCCAGCACCCTGAGTACTGAGCACCCAGCACCCTGAGCACACAGCACCATGAGTACTGAGCACCCAGCACCCTGAGTACTGAGCACCCAGCACCCTGAGTACTGAGCACTCAGCACCCTGAGTACTGAGCACCGAGCACCCCGAGCACTGAGCACCCAGCACCCTGAGCACTGAGCACCCGGAGGACTGAGCACCCAGCACCCCGAGCACTGAGCACCGATCACCCTGAGCACTGAGCACCCAGCACCCCGAGCACTGAGCACCCAGCACCCTGAGTACTGAGCACCCAGCACCCCGAGCACTGAGCAAGCAGCACCCTGAGTACTGAGCACCCTGAGTACTGAGCACTGAGCACCGAGCACCCTGAGTACTGAGCACCCTGAGGACTGAGCACCCAGCACCCTGAGCACTGAGCACCCAGCACCCTGAGTACTGAGCACTGATCACCCTGAGCACTGATCACCCAGCACCCCGAGCACTGAGCACCCAGCACCCTGAGTACTGAGCACCTAGCACACTGAGCACTGAGCACCGAGCACCCTGAGTACTGAACACCCAGCACCCTGAGCACTGAGCACTGAGCACCCAGGACCCTGAGCACTGAGCACTGAGCACCCAGCACCCTGAGCACTGAGCACCCAGCACCCTGAGCACCCAGCACCCTGAGCACTGAGCACCCTGAGCACTGAGCACCCTGAGCACTGAGCACTGAGCACACTGAGCACTGAGCACCCAGCACCCCGAGTACTGAGCACTGAGCACCCTGAGTACTGAGCACCCAACACCCAGAGTACTGATCACCCAGCACCCTGAGAACTGAGCACCCAGCACCCTGAGTACTGAGCACCCAGCACCCTGAGTACTGAGCACCCAGCTGCCTGAGCACTGAGCACTGAGCACCCAGCACCTTGAGCACTGAGCCCTGACCACCCAGCACCCCGAGCACTGAGCACCCAGCACCCCGAGCACTGAGCACCCAGCGCCCTGAGCACTGAGCACCCAGCACACTGAGCACTGAGCACCCAGCCCCCTGAGTACTGAGCACCCAGCACCATGAGTACTGAGCACCCAGTACCCTGAGTACTGAGCACTCAGCACCCTGAGTACTGAGCACCGAGCAACCCGAGCACTGAGCACCAAGCACCCTGAGCACAGAGCACCCTGAGGACTGAGCACCCAGCACCCTGAGCACTGAGCACCCAGCACCCTGAGTACTGAGCACCGATCACCCTGAGCACTGAGCACCCAGCACCCCGAGCACTGAGCACCCAGCACCCTGAGTACTGAGCACCCAGCACCCTGAGCACTGAGCACCCAGCACCCTGAGTACTGAGCACCCTGAGTACTGAGCACCGATCACCCTGAGCACTGAGCACCCAGCACCCTGAGTACTGAGCACCCAGCACCCTGAGCACTGAGCACCCAGCACCCTGAGCACTGAGCACCCAGCACCCTGAGTACTGAGCACCCAGCACCCTGAGCACGGAGCACCCAGGACCCCGAGCACTGAGTACTGAGCACCTAGCACCCTGAGTACTGAGCACCGAGCTCCCCGAGCACTGAGCACCCAGCACCCTGAGCACTGAGCACCCAGCACCCTGAGCACTGAGCACCCAGCACCATGAGTACTGAGCACACAGCACGCTGAGTACTGAGCACTCAGCACCCTGAGCACTGAGCACCCAGCACCCTGAGTACTGAGCACTGAGCATGCAGCAACCCGAGCACTGAGCACCCAGCACCCCGAGCACTGAGCATGGAGCACCCCGAGGACTGAGCACCCCGCAACCTGAGCACTGAGCATGGAGCACCCCGAGGACTGAGCACCCCGCACCCTGAGCACTGAGCACCCAGCACCTTGAGTACTGAGCACCGAGCACCCCGAGCACTGAGCTCCCAGCACCCTGAGTACTGAGCACCCAGCACCCTGAGCACTGAGCACCCAGCACCCTGAGCACTGAGCACCCAGCACCCCGAGCACTGAGCACCCAGCATCCTGAGTACTGAGCACCCAACACCCAGAGTGCTGAGCACCCAGCAGCCTGAGAACTGAGCACCCAGCACCCTGAGTACTGAGCACCCAGCACCCTGAGTACTGAGCACCCAGCACCCTGAGCACTGAGCACCCAGCACCCTGAGCACTGAGCACCCAGCACCCTGAGCACTGAGCACCCAGCACCCCGAGCACTGAGCACCCAGCATCCTGAGTACTGAGCACCCAACACCCAGAGTACTGAGCACCCAGCAGCCTGAGAACTGAGCACCCAGCACCCTGAGTACTGAGCACCCAGCACCCTGAGTACTGAGCACCCAGCACCCTGAGCACTGAGCACCCAACACCCAGAGTACTGAGCACCCAGCAGCCTGAGAACTGAGCACCCAGCACCCTGAGTACTGAGCACCCAGCACCCTGAGTACTGAGCACCCAACACCCAGAGTACTGAGCACCCAGCAGCCTGAGAACTGAGCACCCAGCACCCTGAGTACTGAGCACCCAGCACCCTGAGTACTGAGCACCCAGCACCCTGAGCACTGAGCATTGAGCACCCAGCACCCCGAGCACTGAGCACCCAGCACCCTGAGCACTGAGCACCCAGCACCCTGAGCACTGAGCACCCAGCCCCCTGAGTACTGAGCACCCAGCACCATGAGTACTGAGCACCCAGCACCCTGAGTACTGAGCACTCAGCACCCTGAGTACTGAGCACCGAGCACCCCGAGCACTGAGCTCCCTGCACCCTGAGCACTGAGCACCCTGAGGACTGAGCACCCAGCAACCTGAGCACTGAGCACCCAGCACCCTGAGTACTGAGCACCGATCACCCTGAGCACTGAGCACCCAGCACCCCGAGCACTGAGCACCCTGAGTACTGAGCAACGATCACCCTGAGCACTGAGCACCCAGCACCCTGAGTACTGAGCACCCAGCACCCTGAGCACTGAGCACCCAGCACCCTGAGCACTGAGCACACAGCACCCTGAGTTATGAGCACCCAGAACCCTGAGTACTGAGTACAAAGCACCCTGAGCACTGAGCACCCAGCACCCTGAGTACGGAGCACCGAGCACCCTGAGTACTGAGCACCCAGTACCCTGAGCACTGAGCACCCTGAGCACTGAGCACTGAGCACCCAGCACCCTGAGTACTGAGCACCCAAAACTCTGAGCACTGAGCACCCAGCACGCTGAGTACTGAGCACTGAGCACACAGCACCCTGAGTACTGAGCACCCAGCACCCCGAGCACTGAGCTCCCAGCGCTCCGAGCACTGAGCACCCAGCACCCTGAGCACTGAGCACTGAGCACACTGAGCACTGAGCACCCAGCACCCCGAGTACTGAGCACTGAGCACCCTGAGTACTGAGCACCCAACACCCAGAGTACTGATCACCCAGCACCCTGAGAACTGAGCACCAAGCACCCTGAGTACTGAGCACCCAGCACCCTGAGTACTGAGCACCCAGCTGCCTGAGCACTGAGCACTGAGCACCCAGCACCTTGAGCACTGAGCACTGACCACCCAGCACCCCGAGCACTGAGCAGCCAGCACCCCGAGCACTGAGCACCCAGCGCCCTGAGCACTGAGCACCCAGCACACTGAGCACTGAGCACCCAGCCCCCTGAGTACTGAGCACCCAGCACCATGAGTACTGAGCACCCAGTACCCTGAGTACTGAGCACTCAGCACCCTGAGTACTGAGCACCGAGCACCCCGAGCACTGAGCACCAAGCACCCTGAGCACTGAGCACCCTGAGGACTGAGCACCCAGCACCCTGAGCACTGAGCACCCAGCACCCTGAGTACTGAGCACCGATCACCCTGAGCACTGAGCACCCAGCACCCCGAGCACTGAGCACCCAGCACCCTGAGTACTGAGCACCCAGCACCCTGAGCACTGAGCACCCAGCAACCTGAGTACTGAGCACCCTGAGTACTGAGCACCGATCACCCTGAGCACTGAGCACCCAGCACCCTGAGTACTGAGCACCCAGCACCCTGAGCACTGAGCACCCAGCACCCTGAGCACTGAGCACCCAGCACCCTGAGTACTGAGCACCCAGCACCCTGAGCACGGAGCACCCAGGACCCCGAGCACTGAGTACTGAGCACCCAGCACCCTGAGTACTGAGCACCGAGCTCCCCGAGCACTGAGCACCCAGCACCCTGAGCACTGAGCACCCAGCACCCTGAGCACTGAGCACCCAGCACCCTGAGTACTGAGCACCCAGCACGCTGAGTACTGAGCACTCAGCACCCTGAGCACTGAGCACCCAGCACCCTGAGTACTGAGCACTGAGCACCCAGCACCCCGAGCACTGAGCACCCAGCACCCCGAGCACTGAGCATGGAGCACCCCGAGGACTGAGCACCCCGCACCCTGAGCACTGAGCATGGGGCACCCCGAGGACTGAGCACCCCGCACCCTGAGCACTGAACACCCAGCACCTTGAGTACTGAGCACCGAGCACCCCGAGCACTGAGCTCCCAGCACCCTGAGTACTGAGCACCCAGCACCCTGAGCACTGAGCACCCAGCACCCTGAGCACTGAGCACCCAGCACCCCGAGCACTGAGCACCCAGCATCCTGAGTACTGAGCACCCAACACCCAGAGTACTGAGCACCCAGCAGCCTGAGAACTGAGCACCCAGCACCCTGAGTACTGAGCACCCAGCACCCTGAGTACTGAGCACCCAGTACCCTGAGCACTGAGCACTGAGCACGCAGCACCCTGAGCACTGAGCACTGACCACCCAGCACCCCGAGAACTGAGCACCCAGCACCCCGAGCACTGAGCACCCAGCACCCTGAGCACTGAGCACCCAGCACCCTGAGCACTGAGCACCCAGCCCCCTGAGTACTGAGCACCCAGCACCATGAGTACTGAGCACCCAGCACCCTGAGTACTGAGCACTCAGCACCCTGAGTACTGAGCACCGAGCACCCCGAGCACTGAGCTCCCTGCACCCTGAGCACTGAGCACCCTGAGGACTGAGCACCCAGCAACCTGAGCACTGATCACCCAGCACCCTGAGTACTGAGCACCGATCACCCTGAGCACTGAGCACCCAGCACCCCGAGCACTGAGCACCCAGCACCCTGAGTACTGAGCACCCAGCACCCTGAGCACTGAGCACCCAGCACCCTGAGTACTGAGCACCCTGAGTACTGAGCAACGATCACCCTGAGCACTGAGCACCCAGCACCCTGAGTACTGAGCACCCAGCACCCTGAGCACTGAGCACCCAGCACCCTGAGCACTGAGCACCCAGCACCCTGAGTTATGAGCACCCAGAACCCTGAGTACTGAGTACAAAGCACCCTGAGCACTGAGCACCCAGCACCCTGAGTACTGAGCACCGAGCACCGTGAGTACAGAGCACCCAGCACCCTGAGTACTGAGCACGCAGCACCCTGAGCACTGAGCACCCAGCACCCTGAGTACTGAGCACCCAGCACCCTGAGTACTGAGCACCCAGCACCCTGAGTACTGAGCACCCAGCACCCTGAGCACCGTGCACCCAGCACCCTGAGTACTGAGCACCGAGCACCCCGAGCACTGAGCAACCAGCACCCTGAGTACTGAGCACTGAGCACCCTGAGTACTAAGCACCGAACACCCTGAGTACTGAGCACCCAGCACCCTGAGGACTGAGCACCCAGCACCCTGAGCACTGAGCACCCAGCACCCTGAGTACTGAGCACCGAGCACCCCGAGCACTGAGCTCCCTGCACCCTGAGCACTGAGCACCCTGAGGACTGAGCAGCCAGCAACCTGAGCACTGAGCACCCAGCACCCTGAGTACTGAGCACCGATCACCCTGAGCACTGAGCACCCAGCACCCCGAGCACTGAGCACCCTGAGTACTGAGCAACGATCACCCTGAGCACTGAGCACCCAGCACCCTGAGTACTGAGCACCCAGCACCCTGAGCACTGAGCACCCAGCACCCTGAGCACTGAGCACACAGCACCCTGAGTTATGAGCACCCAGAACCCTGAGTACTGAGTACAAAGCACCCTGAGCACTGAGCACCCAGCACCCTGAGTACGGAGCACCGAGCACCCTGAGTACTGAGCACCCAGTACCCTGAGCACTGAGCACCCTGAGCACTGAGCACCCTGAGCACTGAGCACTGAGCACCCAGCACCCTGAGTACTGAGCACCCAAAACTCTGAGCACTGAGCACCCAGCACGCTGAGTACTGAGCACTGAGCACACAGCACCCTGAGTACTGAGCACCCAGCACCCCGAGCACTGAGCTCCCAGAGCCCCGAGCACTGAGCACCCAGCACCCTGAGCACTGAGCACTGAGCACACTGAGCACTGAGCACCCAGCACCCCGAGTACTGAGCACTGAGCACCCTGAGTACTGAGCACCCAACACCCAGAGTACTGATCACCCAGCACCCTGAGAACTGAGCACCAAGCACCCTGAGTACTGAGCACCCAGCACCCTGAGTACTGAGCACCCAGCTGCCTGAGCACTGAGCACTGAGCACCCAGCACCTTGAGCACTGAGCACTGACCACCCAGCACCCCGAGCACTGAGCAGCCAGCACCCCGAGCACTGAGCACCCAGCGCCCTGAGCACTGAGCACCCAGCACACTGAGCACTGAGCACCCAGCCCCCTGAGTACTGAGCACCCAGCACCATGAGTACTGAGCACCCAGTACCCTGAGTACTGAGCACTCAGCACCCTGAGTACTGAGCACCGAGCACCCCGAGCACTGAGCACCAAGCACCCTGAGCACTGAGCACCCTGAGGACTGAGCACCCAGCACCCTGAGCACTGAGCACCCAGCACCCTGAGTACTGAGCACCGATCACCCTGAGCACTGAGCACCCAGCACCCCGAGCACTGAGCACCCAGCACCCTGAGTACTGAGCACCCAGCACCCTGAGCACTGAGCACCCAGCAACCTGAGTACTGAGCACCCTGAGTACTGAGCACCGATCACCCTGAGCACTGAGCACCCAGCACCCTGAGTACTGAGCACCCAGCACCCTGAGCACTGAGCACCCAGCACCCTGAGCACTGAGCACCCAGCACCCTGAGTACTGAGCACCCAGCACCCTGAGCACGGAGCACCCAGGACCCCGAGCACTGAGTACTGAGCACCCAGCACCCTGAGTACTGAGCACCGAGCTCCCCGAGCACTGAGCACCCAGCACCCTGAGCACTGAGCACCCAGCACCCTGAGCACTGAGCACCCAGCACCCTGAGTACTGAGCACCCAGCACGCTGAGTACTGAGCACTCAGCACCCTGAGCACTGAGCACCCAGCACCCTGAGTACTGAGCACTGAGCACCCAGCACCCCGAGCACTGAGCACCCAGCACCCCGAGCACTGAGCATGGAGCACCCCGAGGACTGAGCACCCCGCACCCTGAGCACTGAGCATGGGGCACCCCGAGGACTGAGCACCCCGCACCCTGAGCACTGAACACCCAGCACCTTGAGTACTGAGCACCGAGCACCCCGAGCACTGAGCTCCCAGCACCCTGAGTACTGAGCACCCAGCACCCTGAGCACTGAGCACCCAGCACCCTGAGCACTGAGCACCCAGCACCCCGAGCACTGAGCACCCAGCATCCTGAGTACTGAGCACCCAACACCCAGAGTACTGAGCACCCAGCAGCCTGAGAACTGAGCACCCAGCACCCTGAGTACTGAGCACCCAGCACCCTGAGTACTGAGCACCCAGTACCCAGAGCACTGAGCACTGAGCACGCAGCACCCTGAGCACTGAGCACTGACCACCCAGCACCCCGAGAACTGAGCACCCAGCACCCCGAGCACTGAGCACCCAGCACCCTGAGCACTGAGCACCCAGCACCCTGAGCACTGAGCACCCAGCCCCCTGAGTACTGAGCACCCAGCACCATGAGTACTGAGCACCCAGCACCCTGAGTACTGAGCACTCAGCACCCTGAGTACTGAGCACCGAGCACCCCGAGCACTGAGCTCCCTGCACCCTGAGCACTGAGCACCCTGAGGACTGAGCACCCAGCAACCTGAGCACTGATCACCCAGCACCCTGAGTACTGAGCACCGATCACCCTGAGCACTGAGCACCCAGCACCCCGAGCACTGAGCACCCAGCACCCTGAGTACTGAGCACCCAGCACCCTGAGCACTGAGCACCCAGCACCCTGAGTACTGAGCACCCTGAGTACTGAGCAACGATCACCCTGAGCACTGAGCACCCAGCACCCTGAGTACTGAGCACCCAGCACCCTGAGCACTGAGCACCCAGCACCCTGAGCACTGAGCACCCAGCACCCTGAGTTATGAGCACCCAGAACCCTGAGTACTGAGTACAAAGCACCCTGAGCACTGAGCACCCAGCACCCTGAGTACTGAGCACCGAGCAACCTGAGTACTGAGCACCCAGCACCCTGAGTACTGAGCACGCAGCACCCTGAGCACTGAGCACCCAGCACCCTGAGTACTGAGCACCGAGCACCCTGAGTACTGAGCACCCAGCACCCTGAGTACTGAGCACCCAGCACCCTGAGCACCGTGCACCCAGCACCCTGAGTACTGAGCACCGAGCACCCCGAGCACTGAGCAACCAGCACCCTGAGTACTGAGCACTGAGCACCCTGAGTACTAAGCACCGAACACCCTGAGTACTGAGCACCCAGCACCCTGAGGACTGAGCACCCAGCACCCTGAGCACTGAGCACCCAGCACCCTGAGTAATGAGCACCCAGCACCCTGAGTACTGAGCAACCAGCACCCTGAGCACTGAGCACCCAGCACCCCGAGCACTGAGCACCCAGCACCCCGAGCACTGAGCACCCAGCACCCCGAGCACTGAGCACCCAGCACCCCGAGCACTGAGCACCCAGCACCCTGAGCACTGAGCACCCAGCACCCTGAGCACTGAGCACCCAGCACCCTGAGTACTGAGTACTCAGCACCCTGAGCACTGAGCACCCAGCACCCTGAGTACTGATCACCGAGCACCCCGAGCACTGAGCACCCAGCACCCTGACTACTGAGCACCCAGCACCCTGAGCACTGAGCACAATGCACGCTGAGTACTGAGCACTGAGCACCCTGAGTACTGAGCACCTAGCACCCTGAGTACTGAGCACCCAGCACCCTGAGCACTGAGCAGCCAGCACCCTCAGCACTGAGCACCCACCACCCCGAGCACTGAGCACCCAGCACCCTGAGCACTGAGCACCCAGCACCCCGAGTACTGAGCACCCAGCACCCCGAGTACTTAGCACCGAGCACCCCGAGCACTGAGCACCCAGCACCCTGAGTACTGAGCACCCAGTACCCTGAGTACTGAGCTCCCCGAGTACTGAGCACCCAGCACCCCGAGCACTGAGCACCCATCACCCTGAGTACTGAGAACAGATCACCCTGAGTACTGAGCACCCAGCACCCTGAGTACTGAGCCCCCAGCACCCTGAGTACTGAGCACCCGGCACCCCGAGCACTGAGCACCCAGCACCCCGAGAATGAGCACCCAGCAACCTGAGTACTGAGAACCGAGCACCCTGAGTACTGAGCACCCAGCACCCTGAGTACTGAGCCCCCAGCACCCTGAGTACTGAGCACCCAGCACCCCGAGCACTGAGCACCCAGCACCCCGAGAATGAGCACCCAGCACCCTGAGTACTGAGCACCCAGCACCCCGAGCACGGAGCACCCAGGACCCCGAGCAGTGAGTACTGAGCACCCAGCACCCTGAGTACTGAGCACCGAGCTCCCCGAGCACTGAGCACCCAGCACCCTGAGCACTGAGCACCCAGCACCCTGAGCACTGAGCACCCAGCACCCTCAGTACTGAGCACCCAGCACGCTGAGTACTGAGCACTCAGCACCCTGAGCACTGAGCACCCAGCACCCTGAGTACTGAGCACTGAGCACCCAGCACCCCGAGCACTGAGCACCCAGCACCCTGTGTACTGAGCACTGAGCACCCTGATTACTAAGCACCCAGCACCCTGAGTACTGAGCACCCAGGACCCTGAGCACTGAGCACCGAGCACCCCGAGATCTGAGCACCCAGCACCCTGAGCACTCAGCACCCATCACCCCGATCACTGAGCACCCAGCACCCTGAGCACTGAGCACCCAGCACCCTGAGCACTGAGCACCCAGCACCCAGAGCACTGAGCACCGAGCACCCTGAGCACTGAGCACCCAGCACCCTGAGTACTGAGCACCCAGCACCCTGAGTACTGAGCACCCTGAGTACTGAGCACCCAGCACCCTGAGCACTGAGCACCCAGCACCCTGAGCATTGAGCACCCAGCATTCTGAGTACTGAGCACCCAGAACCCTGAGTACTGAGTACAAAGCACCCTGAGCACTGAGCACCCAGCACCCTGAGTACTGAGCACGGAGCACCCTGAGTACTGAGCACCCAGCACCCTGAGTACTGAGCACCCAGCACCCTGAGCACTGAGCACACAGCACCCTGAGTACTGAGCACCCAGCACCCTGAGTACTGAGCACTGATCACCCTGAGCACTGAGCACCCAGCACCCCGAGCACTGAGCACCCAGCACCCTGAGTACTGAGCACCTAGCACCCTGAGCACTGAGCACCGAGCACCCTGAGTACTGAACACCCAGCACCCTGAGCACTGAGCACCCAGCACCCTGAGTACTGATCACCGAGCACCCCGAGCACTGAGCAACCAGCACCCTGAGTACTGATCACCGAGCACCCCGAGCACTGAGCACCCAGCACCCTGAGTACTGAGCACCCAGCACCCTGAGCACTGAGCACCCAGCACCCCGAGCACTGAGCACCCAGCACCCCGAGCACTGAGCACCCAGCACCCGAGCACTGAGCACCCAGCACCCCGAGCACTGAGCACCCAGCACCCTGAGCACTGAAAACCCAGCACCCTGAGCACTGAGCACCCAGCACCCTGAGTACTGAGTACTCAGCACCCTGAGCACTGAGCACCCAGCACCCTGAGAACTGATCACCGAGCACCCTGAGCACTGAGCACCCAGCACCCTGAGTACTGATCACCGAGCACCCCGAGCACTGAGCACCCAGCATCCTGAGTACTGAGCACCCAGCACCCTGAGTACTGAGAACCCAGCACCCTGAGTACTGAGCACCCAGCACCCTGAGCACTGAGCACAATGCACGCTGAGTACTGAGCACTGAGCACCCTGAGTACTGAGCACCTAGCACCCTGAGTACTGAGCACCCAGCACCCTGAGCACTGAGCAGCCAGCACCCTCAGCACTGAGCACCCACCACCCCGAGCACTGAGCACCCAGCACCCTGAGCACTGAGCACCCAGCACCCCGAGTACTGAGCACCCAGCACCCCGAGTACTTAGCACCGAGCACCCCGAGCACTGAGCACCCAGCACCCTGAGTACTGAGCACCCAGTACCCTGAGTACTGAGCTCCCCGAGTACTGAGCACCCAGCACCCCGAGCACTGAGCACCCATCACCCTGAGTACTGAGAACAGATCACCCTGAGTACTGAGCACCCAGCACCCTGAGTACTGAGCCGCCAGCACCCTGAGTACTGAGCACCCGGCACCCCGAGCACTGAGCACCCAGCACCCCGATAATGAGCACCCAGCACCCTGAGTACTGAGAACCGAGCACCCTGAGTACTGAGCACCCAGCACCCTGAGTACTGAGCCCCCAGCACCCTGAGTACTGAGCACCCAGCACCCCGAGCACTGAGCACCCAGCACCCCGAGAATGAGCACCCAGCACCCTGAGTACTGAGCACCCAGCACCCCGAGCACGGAGCACCCAGGACCCCGAGCAGTGAGTACTGAGCACCCAGCACCCTGAGTACTGAGCACCGAGCTCCCCGAGCACTGAGCACCCAGCACCCTGAGCACTGAGCACCCAGCACCCTGAGCACTGAGCACCCAGCACCCTCAGTACTGAGCACCCAGCACGCTGAGTACTGAGCACTCAGCACCCTGAGCACTGAGCACCCAGCACCCTGAGTACTGAGCACTGAGCACCCAGCACCCCGAGCACTGAGCACCCAGCACCCTGTGTACTGAGCACTGAGCACCCTGATTACTAAGCACCCAGCACCCTGAGTACTGAGCACCCAGGACCCTGAGCACTGAGCACCGAGCACCCCGAGATCTGAGCACCCAGCACCCTGAGCACTCAGCACCCATCACCCCGATCACTGAGCACCCAGCACCCTGAGCACTGAGCACCCAGCACCCTGAGCACTGAGCACCCAGCACCCAGAGCACTGAGCACCGAGCACCCTGAGCACTGAGCACCCAGCACCCTGAGTACTGAGCACCCAGCACCCTGAGTACTGAGCACCCTGAGTACTGAGCACCCAGCACCCTGAGCACTGAGCACCCAGCACCCTGAGCATTGAGCACCCAGCATTCTGAGTACTGAGCACCCAGAACCCTGAGTACTGAGTACAAAGCACCCTGAGCACTGAGCACCCAGCACCCTGAGTACTGAGCACGGAGCACCCTGAGTACTGAGCACCCAGCACCCTGAGTACTGAGCACCCAGCACCCTGAGCACTGAGCACACAGCACCCTGAGTACTGAGCACCCAGCACCCTGAGTACTGAGCACTGATCACCCTGAGCACTGAGCACCCAGCACCCCGAGCACTGAGCACCCAGCACCCTGAGTACTGAGCACCTTGCACCCTGAGCACTGAGCACCGAGCACCCTGAGTACTGAACACCCAGCACCCTGAGCACTGAGCACTGAGCACCCAGCACCCCGAGCACTGAGCACCCAACACCCTGAGCACCCAGCACCCTGAGCACTGAGCACCCTGAGCACTGAGCACCCTGAGCACTGAGCACTGAGCACCCAGCACCCTGAGTACTGAGCACCCAACACTCTGAGCACTGAGCACCCAGCACGCTGAGTACGGAGCACTGAGCACACAGCACCCTGAGCACTGAGCACCCAGCACCCTGAGCACTGAGCACTGAGCACCCAGCACCCCGAGCACTGAGCACCCAGCACCCTGAGCACCCAGCACCCTGAGCACTGAGCACCCTGAGTACTGAGCACCCAGCACCCTGAGCACTGAGCACACAGCACCCTGAGTACTGAGCACCCTGAGTACTGAGCACCGATCACCCTGAGCACTGAGCACCCAGCACCCTGAGTACTGAGCACACAGCACCTTGAGCACTGAGCACCCAGCACCCTGAGCACTGAGCACCCAGCACCCTGAGTACTGAGCACCCAGAACCCTGAGTACTGAGTACAAAGCACCCTGAGCACTGAGCACCCAGCACCCTGAGTACTGAGCACTGAGCACCCAGCACCCCGAGCACTGAGCACCCAGCACCCTGAGCACTGAGCACCCAGCACCCTGAGCACTGAGCACCCAGCACCCTCAGTACTGAGCACCCAGCACGCTGAGTACTGAGCACTCAGCACCCTGAGCACTGAGCACCCAGCACCCTGAGTACTGAGCACTGAGCACCCAGCACCCCGAGCACTGAGCACCCAGCACCCTGTGTACTGAGCACTGAGCACCCTGATTACTAAGCACCCAGCACCCTGAGTACTGAGCACCCAGGACCCTGAGCACTGAGCACCGAGCACCCCGAGATCTGAGCACCCAGCACCCTGAGCACTCAGCACCCATCACCCCGATCACTGAGCACCCAGCACCCTGAGCACTGAGCACCCAGCACCCTGAGCACTGAGCACCCAGCACCCAGAGCACTGAGCACCGAGCACCCTGAGCACTGAGCACCCAGCACCCTGAGTACTGAGCACCCAGCACCCTGAGTACTGAGCACCCTGAGTACTGAGCACCCAGCACCCTGAGCACTGAGCACCCAGCACCCTGAGCATTGAGCACCCAGCATTCTGAGTACTGAGCACCCAGAACCCTGAGTACTGAGTACAAAGCACCCTGAGCACTGAGCACCCAGCACCCTGAGTACTGAGCACGGAGCACCCTGAGTACTGAGCACCCAGCACCCTGAGTACTGAGCACCCAGCACCCTGAGCACTGAGCACACAGCACCCTGAGTACTGAGCACCCAGCACCCTGAGTACTGAGCACTGATCACCCTGAGCACTGAGCACCCAGCACCCCGAGCACTGAGCACCCAGCACCCTGAGTACTGAGCACCTAGCACCCTGAGCACTGAGCACCGAGCACCCTGAGTACTGAACACCCAGCACCCTGAGCACTGAGCACTGAGCACCCAGCACCCCGAGCACTGAGCACCCAGCACCCTGAGCACCCAGCACCCTGAGCACTGAGCACCCTGAGCACTGAGCACCCTGAGCACTGAGCACTGAGCACCCAGCACCCTGAGTACTGAGCACCCAACACTCTGAGCACTGAGCACCCAGCACGCTGAGTACGGAGCACTGAGCACACAGCACCCTGAGCACTGAGCACCCAGCACCCTGAGCACTGAGCACTGAGCACCCAGCACCCCGAGCACTGAGCACCCAGCACCCTGAGCACCCAGCACCCTGAGCACTGAGCACCCTGAGTACTGAGCACCCAGCACCCTGAGCACTGAGCACACAGCACCCTGAGTACTGAGCACCCTGAGTACTGAGCACCGATCACCCTGAGCACTGAGCACCCAGCAACCTGAGTACTGAGCACACAGCACCCTGAGCACTGAGCACCCAGCACCCTGAGCACTGAGCACCCAGCACCCTGAGTACTGAGCACCCAGAACCCTGAGTACTGAGTACAAAGCACCCTGAGCACTGAGCACCCAGCACCCTGAGTACTGAGCACCGAGCACCCTGAGTACTGAGCACCCAGCACCCTGAGTACTGAGCACCCAGCACCCTGAGCACTGAGCACCCAGCACCCTGAGTACTGAGCCCCCAGCCCCCTGAGTACTGAGCACCCAGCACCCTGAGTACGCAGCACCCAGCACCCTGAGTACTGAGCACCCAGCACCCTGAGTATTGAGCACCGAGCACCCTGAGCACTGAGCAACCAGCAACCTTAGTACTGAGCACTGAGCACCCTGAGTACTAAGCACCGAACACCCTGAGTACTGAGCACCCAGCACCCTGAGGACTGAGCACCCAGCACCCTGAGCACTGAGCACCCAGCACCCTGAGTAATGAGCACCCAGCACCCTGAGTACTGAGCACCCTTCACCCTGAGCACTGAGCACCCAGCATACGAGCACTGAGCACCCAGCACCGTGAGTACTGAGTACTCAGCACCCTGAGCACTGAGCACCCAGCACCCTGAGTACTGATCACCGAGCACCCCGAGCACTGAGCACCCAGCACCCTGAGCACTGAGCACCCAGCACCCTGAATAATGAGCACCCAGCACCCTGAGTACTGATCACCGAGCACCCCGAGCACTGAGCACCCAGCACCCTGAGTACTGAGCACCCAGCACCCTGAATACTGAGCACCCAGCACCCTGAGTACTGAGCACCCAGCACCCTGCGCACTGAGCACAAAGCACGCTGAGAACTGAGCACTGAACACCCTGAGTACTGAGCACCGAGGACCCTGAGCACTGAGCACCCAGCACGCTGAGTACTGAGCACTGAGCACCCTGAGTACTGAGCACCTAGCACCCTGAGTACTGAGCACCCAGCACCCTGAGCACTGAGCAGCCAGCACCCTCAGCACTGAGCACCCAGCACCCCGAGCACTGAGCACCAAGCACCCTGAGCACTGAGCACCCAGCACCCCGAGTACTGAGCACCGAGCACCCCAAGCTCTGAGCACCCAGCAGCCTGAGTACTGAGCACCCAGTACCCTGAGTACTGAGCACCCCGAGTACTGATCACCCAGCACCCCGAGCACTGAGCACCCAGCACCCTGAGTACTGAGAACAGATCACCCCGAGCACGGAGCACCCAGGACCCCGAGCACTGAGTACTGAGCACCCAGCACCCTGAGTACTGAGCACCGAGGTCCCCGAGCACTGAGCACCCAGCACCCTGAGCACTGAGCACCCAGCACCCTGAGCACTGAGCACCCAGCACCCTGAGCACTGAGCACCCAGCACCCTGAGTACTGAGCACCCAGCACCCTGAGTACTGAGCACCCAGCACCCTGAGTACTGAGCACCGAGCACCCTGAGTACTGAGCACCGAGCACCCTGAGTACTGAGCACCCAGCACCCTGAGCACTGAGCACCCAGCACCCTGAGTACTGAGCACCCAGCACCCTGAGTACTGAGCACCCAGCACCCCGAGCACTGAGCACCCAGCACCCTGAGTACTGAGCACCTAGCACCCCGAGCACTGAGCACCCAGCACCCTGAGCACTGAGCACAAAGCACGCTGAGTACTGAGCACCCTGAGTACTGAGCATAGAGGACCCTGAGCACTGAGCACCCAGCACCCTGAGCACTGAGCACCCAGCACCCCGAGAATGAGCACCCAGCACCCTGAGTACTGAGAACCGAGCACCCTGAGTACTGAGCACCCAGCACGCTGAGCACTGAGCACCCAGCACCCCGAGTACTGAGCACCCAGCACCCCGAGCACTGAGCATCCAGCACCACGAGAATGAGCACCCAGCACCCTGAGAACTGAGCACCCAGCACCCTGAGTAATGAGCACCCAGCACCCCGAGCACTGAGCACCCTGAATACTGAGCACCCAGCACCCTGAGTACTGTGCACTAAGCACCCAGAGCGCTGAGCACCCAGGACCCCGAGCACTGAGTACTGAGCACCCAGCACCCTGAGTACTGAGCACCGAGCTCCCCGAGCACTGAGCACCCTGAGTACTGAGCACCCAGCACCCTGAGTACTGAGCACCCAGCACCCTGAGCACTGAGCACACAGCACCCTGAGTACTGAGCACCCAGCACCACGAGCACTGAGCACACAGCACCCTGAGAACTGAGCACCCTGAGGACTGAGCACCGATCACCATGAGCACTGAGAACCCAGCACCCTGAGTACTGAGCACCCAGCACCCTGAGCACTGAGCACCCAGCACCCTGAGTACTGAGCAGAGAGCACCCTGATCACTGAGCACCCAGCACCCTGAGTACTTAGCACGCAGCACCCTGAGTACTGAGCACCGAGCACCCCGAGTACTGAGCACCCAGCACCCTGAGCACTCAGCACCCAGCACCCTGAGCACTGAGCACCCAGCACCCTGAGTACTGAGCACTGAGCTCCCCGAGTACTGAGCACCCACCACCCCGTGCACTGAGCACCGAGGACACCGAGCACTGAGCACCCAGCACCCCGAGCACTGAGCACCCAGCACCCTGAGCACTGAGCACCCAGCACCCTGAGCACTGAGCACCCAGCACCCCGAGCACTAAGCACCCAGCAACCCGAGCACTGAGCACCCAGCACCCCGAGCACTGAGCACCCAGCACCCTGAGTACTGAGCAACCAGCACCCTGAGTACTCAGCACCCAGCACCCTGAGCACTGAGCAACCAGCACCCTGAGTACTGAGCACCCTGCACCCCAAGCACTAAGCACCCTGAGAACTGAGCACCCAGCACCCCAAGCACTGAGCACCCTGAGTACTGAGCACCCAGCACCCTGATTAATGAGCACCCAGCACCCCGAGAACTGAGCACCCAGCACCCTGAGTATTGAGCACCGAGCACCCTGAGTACTGAGCACCCAGCACCCTGAGTACTGAGCACCCAGTGTACTGAGCACCGAGCACCCAGCACCCTGAGTACTGAGCACCCAGCCCCCTGAGCACTGAGCACCCAGCACCCTGAGTACTGAGCACCGAGCACCCTGAGTACTGAGCACCCAGCACCCCGAGCACTGAGCACCCAGCACCCCGAGCACTGAGCACCCAGCACCCTGAGCACTGAGCACACTGAGTACTGAGCAACCAGCACCCTGAGTACTGAGCACCCAGCACCCTGAGCACTGAGCACCCAGCACCCTGAGCACTGAGCACCCAGCACCCTGAGTTATGAGCACCCAGAACCCTGAGTACTGAGTACAAAGCACCCTGAGCACTGAGCACCCAGCACCCTGAGTACGGAGCACCGAGCACCCTGAGTACTGAGCACCCAGTACCCTGAGCACTGAGCACCCTGAGCACTGAGCACCCTGAGCACTGAGCACTGAGCACCCAGCACCCTGAGTACTGAGCACCCAAAACTCTGAGCACTGAGCACCCAGCACGCTGAGTACTGAGCACTGAGCACACAGCACCCTGAGTACTGAGCACCCAGCACCCCGAGCACTGAGCTCCCAGCGCCCAGAGCACTGAGCACCCAGCACCCTGAGCACTGAGCACTGAGCACACTGAGCACTGAGCACCCAGCACCCCGAGTACTGAGCACTGAGCACCCTGAGTACTGAGCACCCAACACCCAGAGTACTGATCACCCAGCACCCTGAGAACTGAGCACCAAGCACCCTGAGTACTGAGCACCCAGCACCCTGAGTACTGAGCACCCAGCTGCCTGAGCACTGAGCACTGAGCACCCAGCACCTTGAGCACTGAGCACTGACCACCCAGCACCCCGAGCACTGAGCACCCAGCACCCCGAGCACTGAGCACCCAGCGCCCTGAGCACTGAGCACCCAGCACACTGAGCACTGAGCACCCAGCCCCCTGAGTACTGAGCACCCAGCACCATGAGTACTGAGCACCCAGCACCCTGAGTACTGAGCACCCAGCACCCTGAGTACTGAGCACCGAGCACCCTGAGTACTGAGCACCGAGCACCCTGAGTACTGAGCACCCAGCACCCTGAGCACTGGGCACCCAGCACCCTGAGTACTGAGCACCCAGCACCCTGAGTACTGAGCACCCAGCACCCCGAGCACTGAGCACCCAGCACCCTGAGTACTGAGCACCTAGCACCCCGAGCACTGAGCACCCAGCACCCTGAGCACTGAGCACAAAGCACGCTGAGTACTGAGCACCCTGAGTACTGAGCATAGAGGACCCTGAGCACTGAGCACCCAGCACCCTGAGCACTGAGCACCCAGCACCCCGAGAATGAGCACCCAGCACCCTGAGTACTGAGAACCGAGCACCCTGAGTACTGAGCACCCAGCACGCTGAGCACTGAGCACCCAGCACCCCGAGTACTGAGCACCCAGCACCCCGAGCACTGAGCATCCAGCAATACGAGAATGAGCACCCAGCACCCTGAGAACTGAGCACCCAGCACCCTGAGTAATGAGCACCCAGCACCCCGAGCACTGAGCACCCTGAATACTGAGCACCCAGCACCCTGAGTACTGTGCACTAAGCACCCAGAGCGCTGAGCACCCAGGACCCCGAGCACTGAGTACTGAGCACCCAGCACCCTGAGTACTGAGCACCGAGCTCCCCGAGCACTGAGCACCCTGAGTACTGAGCACCCAGCACCCTGAGTACTGAGCACCCAGCACCCTGAGCACTGAGCACACAGCACCCTGAGTACTGAGCACCCAGCACCACGAGCACTGAGCACACAGCACCCTGAGAACTGAGCACCCTGAGGACTGAGCACCGATCACCATGAGCACTGAGAACCCAGCACCCTGAGTACTGAGCACCCAGCACCCTGAGCACTGAGCACCCAGCACCCTGAGTACTGAGCAGAGAGCACCCTGATCACTGAGCACCCAGCACCCTGAGTACTGAGCACGCAGCACCCTGAGTACTGAGCACCGAGCACCCCGAGTACTGAGCACCCAGCACCCTGAGCACTCAGCACCCAGCACCCTGAGCACTGAGCACCCAGCACCCTGAGTACTGAGCACTGAGCTCCCCGAGTACTGAGCACCCACCACCCCGTGCACTGAGCACCGAGGACACCGAGCACTGAGCACCCAGCACCCCGAGCACTGAGCACCCAGCACCCTGAGCACTGAGCACCCAGCACCCTGAGCACTGAGCACCCAGCACCCCGAGCACTAAGCACCCAGCAACCCGAGCACTGAGCACCCAGCACCCCGAGCACTGAGCACCCAGCACCCTGAGTACTGAGCAACCAGCACCCTGAGTACTCAGCACCCAGCACCCTGAGCACTGAGCAACCAGCACCCTGAGTACTGAGCACCCTGCACCCCAAGCACTAAGCACCCTGAGAACTGAGCACCCAGCACCCCAAGCACTGAGCACCCTGAGTACTGAGCACCCAGCACCCTGATTAATGAGCACCCAGCACCCCGAGAACTGAGCACCCAGCACCCTGAGTATTGAGCACCGAGCACCCTGAGTACTGAGCACCCAGCACCCTGAGTACTGAGCACCCAGTGTACTGAGCACCGAGCACCCAGCACCCTGAGTACTGAGCACCCAGCCCCCTGAGCACTGAGCACCCAGCACCCTGAGTACTGAGCACCGAGCACCCTGAGTACTGAGCACCCAGCACCCCGAGCACTGAGCACCCAGCACCCCGAGCACTGAGCACCCAGCACCCTGAGCACTGAGCACACTGAGTACTGAGCAACCAGCACCCTGAGTACTGAGCACCCAGCACCCTGAGCACTGAGCACCCAGCACCCTGAGCACTGAGCACCCAGCACCCTGAGTTATGAGCACCCAGAACCCTGAGTACTGAGTACAAAGCACCCTGAGCACTGAGCACCCAGCACCCTGAGTACGGAGCACCGAGCACCCTGAGTACTGAGCACCCAGTACCCTGAGCACTGAGCACCCTGAGCACTGAGCACCCTGAGCACTGAGCACTGAGCACCCAGCACCCTGAGTACTGAGCACCCAAAACTCTGAGCACTGAGCACCCAGCACGCTGAGTACTGAGCACTGAGCACACAGCACCCTGAGTACTGAACACCCAGCACCCCGAGCACTGAGCTCCCAGCGCCCCGAGCACTGAGCTCCCAGCGCCCCGAGCACTGAGCACCCAGCACCCTGAGCACTGAGCACTGAGCACACTGAGCACTGAGCACCCAGCACCCCGAGTACTGAGCACTGAGCACCCTGAGTACTGAGCACCCAACACCCAGAGTACTGATCACCCAGCACCCTGAGAACTGAGCACCAAGCACCCTGAGTACTGAGCACCCAGCACCCTGAGTACTGAGCACCCAGCTGCCTGAGCACTGAGCACTGAGCACCCAGCACCTTGAGCACTGAGCACTGACCACCCAGCACCCCGAGCACTGAGCACCCAGCACCCCGAGCACTGAGCACCCAGCGCCCTGAGCACTGAGCACCCAGCACAATGAGCACTGAGCACCCAGCCCCCTGAGTACTGAGCACCCAGCACCATGAGTACTGAGCACCCAGTACCCTGAGTACTGAGCACTCAGCACCCTGAGTACTGAGCACCGAGCACCCCGAGCACTGAGCACCAAGCACCCTGAGCACTGAGCACCCTGAGGACTGAGCACCCAGCACCCTGAGCACTGAGCACCCAGCACCCTGAGTACTGAGCACCGATCACCCTGAGCACTGAGCACACAGCACCCCGAGCACTGAGCACCCAGCACCCTGAGTACTGAGCACCCAGCACCCTGAGCACTGAGCACCCTGCAACCTGAGTACTGAGCACCCTGAGTACTGAGCACCGATCACCCTGAGCACTGAGCACCCAGCACCCTGAGTACTGAGCACCCAGCACCCTGAGCACTGAGCACCCAGCACCCTGAGCACTGAGCACCCAGCACCCTGAGTACTGAGCACCCAGCACCCTGAGCACGGATCACCCAGGACCCCGAGCACTGAGTACTGAGCACCCAGCACCCTGAGTACTGAGCACCGAGCTCCCCGAGCACTGAGCACCCAGCACCCTGAGCACTGAGCACCCAGCACCCTGAGCACTGAGCACCCAGCACCCTGAGTACTGAGCACCCAGCACGCTGAGTACTGAGCACTCAGCACCCTGAGCACTGAGCACCCAGCACCCTGAGTACTGAGCACTGAGCACCCAGCACCCCGAGCACTGAGCACCCAGCACCCCGAGCACTGAGCATGGAGCACCCCGAGGACTGAGCACCCCGCACCCTGAGCACTGAGCATGGAGCACCCCGAGGACTGAGCACCCCGCACCCTGAGCACTGAACACCCAGCACCTTGAGTACTGAGCACCAAGCACCCCGAGCACTGAGCTCCCAGCACCCTGAGTACTGAGCACCCAGCACCCTGAGCACTGAGCACCCAGCACCCTGAGCACTGAGCACCCAGCACCCCGAGCACTGAGCACCCAGCATCCTGAGTACTGAGCACCCAACACCCAGAGTACTGAGCACCCAGCAGCCTGAGAACTGAGCACCCAGCACCCTGAGTACTGAGCACCCAGCACCCTGAGTACTGAGCACCCAGCACCCTGAGCACTGAGCACTGAGCACGCAGCACCCTGAGCACTGAGCACTGACCACCCAGCACCCCGAGAACTGAGCACCCAGCACCCCGAGCACTTAGCACCCAGCACCCTGAGCACTGAGCACCCAGCACCCTGAGCACTGGGCACCCAGCCCCCTGAGTACTGAGCACCCAGCACCATGAGTACTGAGCACCCAGCACCCTGAGTACTGAGCACTCAGCACCCTGAGTACTGAACACCGAGCACCCCGAACACTGAGCTCCCTGCACCCTGAGCACTGAGCACCCTGAGGACTGAGCACCCAGCAACCTGAGCACTGAGCACCCAGCACCCTGAGTACTGAGCACCGATCACCCTGAGCACTGAGCACCCAGCACCCCGAGCACTGAGCACCCAGCACCCTGAGTACTGAGCACCCAGCACCCTGAGCACTGAGCACCCAGCACCCTGAGTACTGAGCACCCTGAGTACTGAGCAACGATCACCCTGAGCACTGAGCACCCAGCACCCTGAGTACTGAGCACCCAGCACCCTGAGCACTGAGCACCCAGCACCCTGTGCACTGAGCACCCAGCACCCTGAGTTATGAGCACCCAGAACCCTGAGTACTGAGTACAAAGCACCCTGAGCACTGAGCACCCAGCACCCTGAGTACTGAGCACCGAGCACCCTGAGTACTGAGCACCCAGCACCCTGAGTACTGAGCACGCAGCACCCTGAGCACTGAGCACCCAGCACCCTGAGTACTGAGCACCCAGCACCCTGAGTACTGAGCACCCAGCACCCTGAGTACTGAGCACCCAGCACCCTGAGCACTGTGCACCCAGCACCCTGAGTACTGAGCACCGAGCACCCCGAGCACTGAGCAACCAGCACACTGAGTACTGAGCACTGAGCACCCTGAGTACTAAGCACCGAACACCCTGAGTACTGAGCACCCAGCACCCTGAGGACTGAGCACCCAGCACCCTGAGCACTGAGCACCCAGCACCCTGAGTAATGAGCACCCAGCACCCTGAGTACTGAGCATCCAGCACCCTGAGCACTGAGCACCAAGCACCCCGAGCACTGAGCACCCAGCACCCCGAGCACTGAGCACCCAGCACCCCGAGCACTGAGCACCCAGCACCCCGAGCACTGAGCACCCAGCACCCTGAGCACTGAGCACCCAGCACCCTGAGCACTGAGCACCCAGCACCCTGAGTACTGAGTACTCAGCACCCTGAGCACTGAGCACCCAGCACCCTGAGCACTGAGCACCCAGCACCCCGAGCACTGAGCACCCAGCACCCCGAGCACTGAGCACCCAGCACCCCGAGCACTGAGCACTCAGCACCCCGAGCACTGAGCACCCAGCACCCTGAGCACTGAAAACCCAGCACCCTGAGCACTGAGCACCCAGCACCCTGAGTACTGAGTACTCAGCACCCTGAGCACTGAGCACCCAGCACCCTGAGAACTGATCACCGAGCACCCTGAGCACTGAGCACCCAGCACCCTGAGTACTGATAACCGAGCACCCCGAGCACTGAGCACCCAGCATCCTGAGTACTGAGCACCAAGCACCCTGAGTACTGAGCACCCAGCACCCTGAGTACTGAGCACCCAGCACCCTGAGCACTGAGCACAATGCACGCTGAGTACTGAGCACTGAGCACCCTGAGTACTGAGCACCTAGCACCCTGAGTACTGAGCACCCAGCACCCTGAGCACTGAGCAGCCAGCACCCTCAGCACTGAGCACCCACCACCCCGAGCACTGAGCACCCAGCACCCTGAGCACTGAGCACCCAGCACCCCGAGTACTGAGCACACAGCACCCCGAGTACTTAGCACCGAGCACCCCGAGCACTGAGCACCCAGCACCCTGAGTACTGAGCACCCAGTACCCTGAGTACTGAGCTCCCCGAGTACTGAGCACCCAGCACCCCGAGCACTGAGCACCCATCACCCTGAGTACTGAGAACAGATCACCCTGAGTACTGAGCACCCAGCACCCTGAGTACTGAGCCCCCAGCACCCTGAGTACTGAGCACCCAGCACCCCGAGCACTGAGCACCCAGCACCCCGAGAATGAGCACCCAGCACCCTGAGTACTGAGAACCGAGCACCCTGAGTACTGAGCACCCAGCACCCTGAGTACTGAGCCCCCAGCACCCTGAGTACTGAGCACCCAGCACCCCGAGCACTGAGCACCCAGCACCCCGAGAATGAGCACCCAGCACCCTGAGTACTGAGCACCCAGCACCCCGAGCACGGAGCACCCAGGACCCCGAGCACTGAGTACAGAGCACCCAGCACCCTGAGTACTGAGCACCGAGCTCCCCGAGCACTGAGCACCCAGCACCCTGAGCACTGAGCACCCAGCACCCTGAGCACTGAGCACCCAGCACCCTCAGTACTGAGCACCCAGCACGCTGAGTACTGAGCACTCAGCACCCTGAGCACTGAGCACCCAGCACCCTGAGTACTGAGCACTGAGCACCCAGCACCCTGTGTACTGATCACTGAGCACCCTGATTACTAAGCACCCAGCACCCTGAGTACTGAGCACCCAGGACCCTGAGCACTGAGCACCGAGCACCCCGAGCACTGAGCACCCAGCACCCTGAGCACTCAGCACCCATCACCCCGATCACTGAGCACCCAGCACCCTGAGCACTGAGCACCCAGCACCCTGAGCACTAAGCACCCAGCACCCAGAGCACTGAGCACCCAGCACCCTGAGCACTGAGCACCCAGCACCCTGAGTACTGAGCACCCAGCACCCTGAGTACTGAGCACGGAGCACCCTGAGTACTGAGCACCCAGCACCCTGAGTACTGAGCACCCAGCACCCTGAGCACTGAGCACACAGCACCCTGAGTACTGAGCACCCAGCACCCTGAGTACTGAGCACTGATCACCCTGAGCACTGAGCACCCATCACCCCGAGCACTGAGCACCCAGCACCCTGAGTACTGAGCACCCTGAGCACTGAGCACCCTGAGCACTGAGCACTGAGCACCCAGCACCCTGAGTACTGAGCACCCAAAACTCTGAGCACTGAGCACCCAGCACGCTGAGTACTGAGCACTGAGCACACAGCACCCTGAGTACTGAGCACCCAGCACCCCGAGCACTGAGCTCCCAGCGCCCCGAGCACTGAGCACCCAGCACCCTGAGCACTGAGCACTGAGCACACTGAGCACTGAGCACCCAGCACCCCGAGTACTGAGCACTGAGCACCCTGAGTACTGAGCACCCAACACCCAGAGTACTGATCACCCAGCACCCTGAGAACTGAGCACCAAGCACCCTGAGTACTGAGCACCCAGCACCCTGAGTACTGAGCACCCAGCTGCCTGAGCACTGAGCACTGAGCACCCAGCACCTTGAGCACTGAGCACTGACCACCCAGCACCCCGAGCACTGAGCACCCAGCACCCCGAGCACTGAGCACCCAGCGCCCTGAGCACTGAGCACCCAGCACACTGAGCACTGAGCACCCAGCCCCCTGAGTACTGAGCACCCAGCACCATGAGTACTGAGCACCCAGTACCCTGAGTTCTGAGCACTCAGCACCCTGAGTACTGAGCACCGAGCACCCCGAGCACTGAGCACCAAGCACCCTGAGCACTGAGCACCCTGAGTACTGAGCACCGATCACCCTGAGCACTGAGCACCCAGCACCCTGAGTACTGAGCACCCAGCACCCTGAGCACTGAGCACCCAGCACCCTGAGCACTGAGCACCCAGCACCCTGAGTACTGAGCACCCAGCACCCTGAGCACGGAGCACCCAGGACCCCGAGCACTGAGTACTGAGCACCCAGCATACTGAGTACTGAGCACCGAGCTCCCCGAGCACTGAGCACCCAGCACCCTGAGCACTGAGCACCCAGCACCCTGAGCACTGAGCACCCAGCACCCTGAGTACTGAGCACCCAGCACGCTGAGTACTGAGCACTCAGCACCCTGAGCACTGAGCACCCAGCACCCTGAGTACTGAGCACTGAGCACCCAGCACCCCGAGCACTGAGCACCCAGCACCCCGAGCACTGAGCATGGAGCACCCCGAGGACTGAGCACCCCGCACCCTGAGCACTGAGCATGGAGCACCCCGAGGACTGAGCACCCCGCACCCTGAGCACTGAACACCCAGCACCTTGAGTACTGAGCACGAAGCACCCCGAGCACTGAGCTCCCAGCACCCTGAGTACTGAGCACCCAGCACCCTGAGCACTGAGCACCCAGCACCCTGAGCACTGAGCACCCAGCACCCCGAGCACTGAGCACCCAGCATCCTGAGGACTGAGCACCCAACACCCAGAGTACTGAGCACCCAGCAGCCTGAGAACTGAGCACCCAGCACCCTGAGTACTGAGCACCCAGCACCCTGAGTACTGAGCACCCAGCACCCTGAGCACTGAGCACTGAGCACGCAGCACCCTGAGCACTGAGCACTGACCACCCAGCACCCCGAGAACTGAGCACCCAGCACCCCGAGCACTGAGCACCCAGCACCCTGAGCACTGAGCACCCAGCACCCTGAGCACTGAGCACCCAGCCCCCTGAGTACTGAGCACCCAGCACCATGAGTACTGAGCACCCAGCACCCTGAGTACTGAGCACTCAGCACCCTGAGTACTGAACACCGAGCACCCCGAGCACTGAGCTCCCTGCACCCTGAGCACTGAGCACCCTGAGGACTGAGCACCCAGCAACCTGAGCACTGAGCACCCAGCACCCTGAGTACTGAGCACCGATCACCCTGAGCACTGAGCACCCAGCACCCCGAGCACTGAGCACCCAGCACCCTGAGTACTGAGCACCCAGCACCCTGAGCACTGAGCACCCAGCACCCTGAGTACTGAGCACCCTGAGTACTGAGCAACGATCACCCTGAGCACTGAGCACCCAGCACCCTGAGTACTGAGCACCCAGCACCCTGAACACTGAGCACCCAGCACCCTGTGCACTGAGCACCCAGCACCCTGAGTACTGAGCACCGAGCACCCTGAGTACTGAGCACCCAGCACCCTGAGTACTGAGCACGCAGCACCCTGAGCACTGAGCACCCAGCACCCTGAGTACTGAGCACCCAGCACCCTGAGTACTGAGCACCCAGCACCCTGAGTACTGAGCACCCAGCACCCTGAGCACTGTGCACCCAGCACCCTGAGTACTGAGCACCGAGCACCCCGAGCACTGAGCAACCAGCACCCTGAGTACTGAGCACTGAGCACCCTGAGTACTAAGCACCGAACACCCTGAGTACTGAGCACCCAGCACCCTGAGGACTGAGCACCCAGCACCCTGAGCACTGAGCACCCAGCACCCTGAGTAATGAGCACCCAGCACCCTGAGTACTGAGCATCCAGCACCCTGAGCACTGAGCACCCAGCACCCCGAGCACTGAGCACCCAGCACCCCGAGCACTGAGCACCCAGCACCCCGAGCACTGAGCACCCAGCACCCCGAGCACTGAGCACCCAGCACCCTGAGCACTGAGCACCCAGCACCCTGAGCACTGAGCACCCAGCACCCTGAGTACTGAGTAGTCAGCACCCTGAGCACTGAGCACCCAGCACCCTGAGTACTGATCACCGAGCACCCCGAGCACTGAGCACCCAGCACCCTGAGTACTGATCACCGAGCACCCCGAGCACTGAGCACCCAGCACCCTGAGTACTGAGCACCCAGCACCCTGAGCACTGAGCACCCAGCACCCCGAGCACTGAGCACCCAGCACCCCGAGCACTGAGCACCCAGCACCCCGAGCACTGAGCACTCAGCACCCCGAGCACTGAGCACCCAGCACCCTGAGCACTGAAAACCCAGCACCCTGAGCACTGAGCACCCAGCACCCTGAGTACTGAGTACTCAGCACCCTGAGCACTGAGCACCCAGCACCCTGAGAACTGATCACCGAGCACCCCGAGCACTGAGCACCCAGCACCCTGAGTATTGAGCACCCAGCACCCTGAGCACTGAGCACCGAGCACCCTGAGCACTGAGCACCCAGCACCCTGAGGACTGAGCACCCAGCACCCTGAGCACTGAGCACCCTGAGTACTGAGCACTGAGCACCCTGAGTACTGATCACTGAGCACCCTGAGTACTGAGCCCCCAGCACCCTGAGTACTGAGCACCCAGCACCCCGAGCACTGAGCATCCAGCACCACGAGAATGAGCACCCAGCACCCTGAGTACTGAGAACCGAGCACCCTGAGTACTGAGCACCCAGCACCCTGAGTACTGAGCCCCCAGCACCCTGAGTACTGAGCACCCAGCACCCCGAGCACTGAGCACCCAGCACCCCGAGAATGAGCACCCAGCACCCTGAGTACTGAGCACCCTGCACCCCGAGCACGGAGCACCCAGGACCCCGAGCACTGAGTACTGAGCACCCAGCACCCTGAGTACTGAGCACCGAGCTCCCCGAGCACTGAGCACCCAGCACCCTGAGCACTGAGCACCCAGCACCCTGAGCACTGAGCACCCAGCACCCTCAGTACTGAGCACCCAGCACGCTGAGTACTGAGCACTCAGCACCCTGAGCACTGAGCACCCAGCACCCTGAGTACTGAGCACTGAGCACCCAGCACCCTGTGTACTGAGCACTGAGCACCCTGATTACTAAGCACCCAGCACCCTGAGTACTGAGCACCCAGGACCCTGAGCACTGAGCACCGAGCACCCCGAGCACTGAGCACCCAGCACCCTGAGCACTCAGCACCCATCACCCCGATCACTGAGCACCCAGCACCCTGAGCACTGAGCACCCAGCACCCTGAGCACTAAGCACCCAGCACCCAGAGCACTGAGCACCCAGCACCCTGAGCACTGAGCACCCAACACCCTGAGTACTGAGCACCCAGCACCCTGAGTACTGAGCACGGAGCACCCTGAGTACTGAGCACCCAGCACCCTGAGTACTGAGCACCCAGCACCCTGAGCACTGAGCACACAGCACCCTGAGTACTGAGCACCCAGCACCCTGAGTACTGAGCACTGATCACCCTGAGCACTGAGCACCCAGCACCCCGAGCACTGAGCACCCAGCACCCTGAGTACTGAGCACCTAGCACCCTGAGCACTGAGCACCGAGCACCCTGAGTACTGAACACCCAGCACCCTGAGCACTGAGCACTGAGCACCCAGCACCCTGAGCACTGAGCACTGAGCACCCAGCACCCCGAGCACTGAGCACCCAGCACCCTGAGCACCCAGCACCCTGAGCACTGAGCACCCTGAGCACTGAGCACCCTGAGCACTGAGCACTGAGCACCCAGCACCCTGAGTACTGAGCACCCAACACTCTGAGCACTGAGCACCCAGCACGCTGAGTACTGAGCACTGAGCACACAGCACCCTGAGCACTGAGCACCCAGCACCCTGAGCACTGAGCACTGAGCACCCAGCACCCCGAGCACTGAGCACCCAGCACCCTGAGCACCCAGGACCCTGAGCACTGAGCACCCTGAGTACTGAGCACCCAGCACCCTGAGCACTGAGCACACAGCACCCTGAGTACTGAGCACCCTGAGTACTGAGCACCGATCACCCTGAGCACTGAGCACCCAGCACCCTGAGTACTGAGCACACAGCACCCTGAGCTCTGAGCACCCAGCACCCTGAGCACTGAGCACCCAGCACCCTGAGTACTGAGCACCCAGAACCCTGAGTACTGAGTACAAAGCACCCTGAGCACTGAGCACCCAGCACCCTGAGTACTGAGCACCGAGCACCCTGAGCACTGAGCACCCAGCACCCTGAGTACTGAGCACACAGCACCCTGAGCACTGAGCACCCAGCACCCTGAGCACTGAGCACCCAGCACCCTGAGTACTGAGCACCCAGAACCCTGAGTACTGAGTACAAAGCACCCTGAGCACTGAGCACCCAGCACCCTGAGTACTGAGCACCGAGCACCCTGAGCACTGAGCACCCAGCACCCTGAGTACTGAGCCCCCAGCCCCCTGAGTACTGAGCACCCAGCACCCTGAGTACGGAGCACCCAGCACCCTGAGTACTGAGCACCCAGCACCCTGAGTATTGAGCACCGAGCACCCCGAGCACTGAGCAACCAGCACCCTGAGTACTGAGCACTGAGCACCCTGAGTACTAAGCACCGAACACCCTGAGTACTGAGCACCCAGCACCCTGAGGACTGAGCACCCAGCACCCTGAGCACTGAGCACCCAGCACCCTGAGTAATGAGCACCCAGCACCCTGAGTACTGAGCACCCAGCACCCTGAGCACTGAGCACCCAGCACCCCGAGCACTGAGCACCCAGCACCCTGAGTACTGAGTACTCAGCACCCTGAGCACTGAGCACCCAGCACCCTGAGTACTGATCACCGAGCACCCCGAGCACTGAGCACCCAGCACCCTGAGCACTGAGCACCCAGCACCCTGAATAATGAGCACCCAGCACCCTGAGTACTGATCACCGAGCACCCCGAGCACTGAGCACCCAGCACCCTGAGTACTGAGCACCCAGCACCCTGAATACTGAGCACCCAGCACCCTGAGTACTGAGCACCCAGCACCCTGCGCACTGAGCACAAAGCACGCTGAGTACTGAGCACTGAACACCCTGAGTACTGAGCACCGAGGACCCTGAGCACTGAGCACCCAGCACGCTGAGTACTGAGCACTGAGCACCCTGAGTACTGAGCACCTAGCACCCTGAGTACTGAGCACCCAGCACCCTGAGCACTGAGCAGCCAGCACCCTCAGCACTGAGCACCCAGCACCCCGAGCACTGAGCACCAAGCACCCTGAGCACTGAGCACCCAGCACCCCGAGTACTGAGCACCGAGCACCCCGAGCTCTGAGCACCCAGCAGCCTGAGTACTGAGCACCCAGTACCCTGAGTACTGAGCACCCCGAGTACTGATCACCCAGCACACCGAGCACTGAGCACCCAGCACCCTGAGTACTGAGAACAGATCACCCCGAGCACGGAGCACCCAGGACCCCGAGCACTGAGTACTGAGCACCCAGCACCCTGAGTACTGAGCACCGAGCTCCCCGAGCACTGAGCACCCAGCACCCTGAGCACTGAGCACCCAGCACCCTGAGCACTGAACACCCAGCACCCTGAGTACTGAGCACCCAGCACGCTGAGTACTGAGCACTCAGCACCCTGAGCACTGAGCACCCAGCACCCTGAGTACTGAGCACTGAGCACCCAGCACCCTGAGCACTGAGCACCCAGCACCCTGAGTACTGAGCACCCAGCACCCTGAGTACTGAGCACCCAGCACCCTGAGTACTGAGCACCGAGCACCCTGAGTACTGAGCACCGAGCACCCTGAGTACTGAGCATCCAGCACCCTGAGCACTGAGCACCCAGCACCCTGAGTACTGAGCACCCAGCACCCTGAGTACTGAGCACCCAGCACCCCGAGCACTGAGCACCCAGCACCCTGAGTACTGAGCACCTAGCACCCCGAGCACTGAGCACCCAGCACCCTGAGCACTGAGCACAAAGCACGCTGAGTACTGAGCACCCTGAGTACTGAGCATAGAGGACCCTGAGCACTGAGCACCCAGCACCCTGAGCACTGAGCACCCAGCACCCCGAGAATGAGCACCCAGCACCCTGAGTACTGAGAACCGAGCACCCTGAGTACTGAGCACCCAGCACGCTGAGCACTGAACACCCAGCACCCCGAGTACTGAGCACCCAGCACCCCGAGCACTGAGCACCCAGCACCACGAGAATGAGCACCCAGCACCCTGAGAACTGAGCACCCAGCACCCTGAGTAATGAGCACCCAGCACCCCGAGCACTGAGCACCCTGAATACTGAGCACCCAGCACCCTGAGTACTGTGCACTAAGCACCCAGAGCGCTGAGCACCCAGGACCCCGAGCACTGAGTACTGAGCACCCAGCACCCTGAGTACTGAGCACCGAGCTCCCCGAGCACTGAGCACCCTGAGTACTGAGCACCCAGCACCCTGAGTACTGAGCACCCAGCACCCTGAGCACTGAGCACACAGCACCCTGAGTACTGAGCACCCAGCACCACGAGCACTGAGCACACAGCACCCTGAGTACTGAGCACCCTGAGGACTGAGCACCGATCACCATGAGCACTGAGAACCCAGCACCCTGAGTACTGAGCACCCAGCACCCTGAGCACTGAGCACCCAGCACCCTGAGTACTGAGCAGAGAGCACCCTGATCACTGAGCACCCAGCACCCTGAGTACTGAGCACGCAGCACCCTGAGTACTGAGCACCGAGCACCCCGAGTACTGAGCACCCAGCACCCTGAGCACTCAGCACCCAGCACACCGAGCACTGAGCACCCAGCACCCTGAGTACTGAGCTCCCAGCACCCCGAGCCCTGAGCACCCAGCACCCTGAGTACTGAGCACCCTGAGTACTGAGCACCGATCACCCTGAGCACTGAGCACCCAACACCCTGAGTACTGAGCACCCACCGTACTGAGCACTGAGCACACTGAGCACTGAGCACCCAGCACCCTCAGTACTGAGCACCGAGCACCCTGAGCACTGAGCACCCAGCACCCTGAGTACTGAGCACCGAGCACCCCGAGCACTGAGCACCCAGCGCCCCGAGCACTGAGCACTGAGCACCCCGAGTACTGAGCACCCAGCACCCCGAGCACTGAGCACTCAGCACCCTGAGCACTGAGCACCCAGCACCCTGAGTACTGAGCACTGAGCTCCCCGAGTACTGAGCACCCACCACCCCGTGCACTGAGCACCGAGGACACCGAGCACTGAGCACCCAGCACCCCGAGCACTGAGCACCCAGCACCCTGAGCACTGAGCACCCAGCACCCTGAGCACTGAGCACCCAGCACCCCGAGCACTAAGCACCCAGCAACCCGAGCACTGAGCACCCAGCACCCCGAGCACTGAGCACCCAGCACCCTGAGTACTGAGCACCCAGCACCCTGAGTACTCAGCACCCAGCACCCTGAGCACTGAGCAACCAGCACCCTGAGTACTGAGCACCCTGCACCCCAAGCACTAAGCACCCTGAGAACTGAGCACCCAGCACCCCAAGCACTGAGCACCCTGAGTACTGAGCACCCAGCACCCTGATTAATGAGCACCCAGCACCCCGAGAACTGAGCACCCAGCACCCTGAGTATTGAGCACCGAGCACCCTGAGTACTGAGCACCCAGCACCCTGAGTACTGAGCACCCAGTGTACTGAGCACCGAGCACCCAGCACCCTGAGTACTGAGCACCCAGCCCCCTGAGCACTGAGCACCCAGCACCCTGAGTACTGAGCACCGAGCACCCTGAGTACTGAGCACCCAGCACCCCGAGCACTGAGCACCCAGCACCCCGAGCACTGAGCACCCAGCACCCTGAGCACTGAGCACCCTGAGTACTGAGCACTGAGCACCCTGAGTACTGAGCACCCAGCACCCTGAGTATTGAGCACCCAGCAACCTGAGCACTGAGCACCGAGCACCCTGAGCACTGAGCACCAAGCACCCTGAGTACTGAGCACCCTGAGTACTGAGCACACAACACCGTGAGCACTGAGCACCCAGCACCCCGAGCACTGAGCTCCCAGCACCCTGAGCACTGAGCACCCTGAGTACTGAGCACTGAGCACCCTGAGTACTGAGCACTGAGCACCCTGAGTACTGAGCACCCAGCACCCTGAGTACTGAGCACCCAGCACCCTGAGCAATGAGCACCCGGAGTACTGAGCACCCAGCACCCTGAGTACTAAGCACCGAGCACCCTGAGTACTGAGCACCCAGTACCCTGAGCACTGAACACACAGCACCCTGAGTACTGAGCACCCCGAGCATTGAGCACCCAGCACCCTGAGCACTGAGGACCCAGCACCCTGAGTACTGAGCACCCAGCACCCTGAGCACTGAGCACCCAGCACCCTGAGTACTGAGCACCCAGCACCCTGAGCACTGAGCACCCAGCACCCTGAGTAATGAGCACTGAGCACCCAGCACCCCGAGCACTGAGCACTCAGCACCCTGTGTACTGAGCACTGAGTACCCAGCACCCCGAGCACTGAGCACCCAGCACCCTGAGCACTGAGCACCCTGAGTACTGAGCACCCAGCACCCTGAGCACTGAGCACCCAGCACCCTGAGCACTGAGCACCCAGCACCCAGAGCACTGAGCACCCTGAGTACTGAGCACTGAGCACCCTGAGCACTGAGAACCGAGCACCCTGAGTGCTGAGCACTGAGCACCCTGACCACTGAGCACCCAGAACCCTGAGTACTGAGCACCCAGCACCCTGAGCACTGAGGACGGAGCACCCTGAGTACTAAGCACAAAGCACCCTGAGTACTGAGCACCCAGCACCCTGAGCACTGAGCACCCAGCACACTGAGTACTGAGCACTGAGCACCCTGAGTACTGAGCACCGAGCACCCTGAGCACTGAGCACCCAGCACGCTGAGTACTGAGCACTGAGCACCCTGATTAATGAGCACCCAGCACCCCGAGAACTGAGCACCCAGCACCCTGAGTATTGAGCACCGAGCACCCTGAGTACTGAGCACCCAGCACCCTGAGTACTGAGCACCCAGTGTACTGAGCAACGAGGACCTAGCACCCTGAGTACTGAGCACCCAGCACCCTGAGCACCGAGCACCCAGCACCCTGAGTACTGAGCACCGAGCACCCTGAGTACTGAGCACCCAGCACCCCGAGCACTGAGCACCCAGCACCCCGAGCACTGAGCACCCAGCACACCGAGCACTCAGCACCCAGCACCCCGAGCACTGAGCACCCAGCACACCGAGCACTGAGCACCCAGCACCCCGAGCACCGAGCACCATGAGTACTAAGCACCGAGCACCCTGAGCACTGAGCACCCAGCACCCTGAGCACTGAGCACCCAGCACCCTGAGTACTGAGCCCCCAGCACCCCGAGCACTGAGCACCCAGCACCGTGAGTACTGAGCACCCAGCACCCTGAGCACTGAGCACCGAGCACCCTGAGCACTGAGCACCCAGCACCCTGAGGACTGAGTACCCAGCACCCCGAGCACTGAGCACCCAGCACCCTGAGCACTGAGCACCCTGATTACTGAGCACTGAGCACCCTGAGTACTGAGCACCCAGCACCCTGAGTATTGAGCACCCAGCAACCTGAGCACTGAGCACCAAGCACCCTGAGCACTGAGCACCCAGCACCCTGAGCACTGAGCACCCAGCACCCTGAGCACTTAGCACCCTGAGGACTGAGCACCCAGCACCCTGAGTACTGAGCACCCAGCACCCTGAGTACTGAGCACCCAGCATCCTGAGTACTGAGCACCCTGAGTACTGAGCACCCAGCACCCCGAGCACTGAGCACCCAGCATCCTGAGTACTGTGCAACCTGAGTACTGAGCACCCAGCAACCTGAGTACTTAGCACCCAGCACCTGAGCACTTAGCACCCAGCACCCTGAGTACTGAGCACCGAGCACTCCGAGTACTGAGCACCCAGCACCCCGAGCACTGAGCACCCAGCACCCTGAGCACTGAGCACCCAGCACCCCAAGCACTGAGCACCCAGCACCCTGAGTACTGAGTACTGAGCACCCTGTGTACTGAGCACCCAGCATCCTGAGCACTGAGCACCCGGCACCCTGAGTACTGAGCACCGACCACCCCGAGCACTGAGCACGCAGCACCCTGAGTACTGAGCACCCAGCACTAAAAGTACTGAGCACCGAGCACCCTGAGCACTGAGCACCGAGCACCCCGAGCACTGAGCACCCAGCACCCTGAGTACTGAGCACCCAGCAAAAAGTGTACTGAGCAGCGAGCACCCTGAGCACTGAGCACCCAGCACCCTGAGTAATGAGCACCCAGCACCCCGAGTACTGAGCACCCAGCACCCCGAGCACTGAGCACCCAGCACCCTGAGTACTGAGCACCCAGCACCCTGAGCACTGAGCACAAAGCACACTGAGTACTGAGCACCCTGAGTACTGAGCATAGAGGACCCTGAGCACTGAGCACCCAGCACCCTGAGCACTGAGCACCCAGCACACCGAGAATGAGCACCCATCACTCTGAGTACTGAGAACCGAGCACCCTGAGTACTGAGGACGCAGCACGCTGAGCACTGAGCACCCAGCACCCCGAGTACTGAGCACCCAGCACCCCGAGCACTGAGCACCCAGCACCACGAGAATGAGCACCCAGCACCCTGAGTACTGAGCACCCAGCACCCTGAGTACTGAGCACCCTGAGTACTGAGCACCGATCACCCTGAGCACTGAGCACCCAACACCCTGAGTACTGAGCACCCAACGTACTGAGCACCGAGCACACTGAGCACTGAGCACCCAGCACCCTGAGTACTGAGCACCGAGCACCCTGAGCACTGAGCACCCAGCACCCTGAGTACTGAGCACCGAGCACCCCGAGCACTGAGCACCCAGCGCCCCGAGCACTGAGCACCCAGCACCCCGAGCACTGAGCACCCAGCACCCGTAGCACTGAGGACCCAGCACCCCGAGCAATGAGCACCCAGCACCCTGAGTACTGAGCACCCAGCACCCCGAGTACTGAGCACCCAGCAACCTGAGCACCGAGCACCCAGCACCCCGAGCACTGAGCACCCAGCACCCTGAGCACTGAGCACCCAGCACTCTGAGTACTGAGCACTGAGCTCCCCGAGTACTGAGCACCCACCACCCCGAGCACTGAGCACCGAGGACACCGAGCACTGAGCAACCAGCACCCCGAGCACTGAGCACCCAGCACCCTGAGCACTGAGCACCCAGCACCCTGAGCACTGAGCACCCAGCACCCCGAGCACTAAGCACCCAGCAACCCGAGCACTGAGCACCCAGCACCCCGAGCACTGAGCACACAGCACCCTGAGTACTGAGCACCCAGCACCCTGAGTACTCAGCACCCAGCACCCTGAGCACTGAGCAACCAGCACCCTGAGTACTGAGCACCCTTCACCCCAAGCACTGAGCACCCTGAGAACTGAGCACCCAGCACCCCAAGCACTGAGAACCCTGAGTACTGAGCACCCAGCACCCTGATTAATGAGCACCCAGCACCCCGAGAACTGAGCACCCAGCACCCTGAGTATTGAGCACCGAGCACCCTGAGTACTGAGCACCCAGCACCCTGAGTACTGAGCACCCAGTGTACTGAGCACCGAGCACCCAGCACCCTGAGTACTGAGCACCCAGCACCCTGAGCACTGAGCACCCAGCACCCTGAGTACTGAGCACCGAGCACCCTGAGTACTGAGCAACCAGCACCCCGAGCACTGAGCACCCAGCACCCCGAGCACTGAGCACCCAGCACCCTGAGCACTGAGCACCCTGAGTACTGAGCACAGAGCACCCTGAGTACTGAGCACCCAGCACCCTGAGTATTGAGCACCCAGCAACCTGAGCACTGAGCACCAAGCACCCTGAGCACTGAGCACCAAGCACCCTGAGTACTGAGCACCCTGAGTACTGAGCACACAGCACCGTGAGCACTGAGCACCCAGCACCCCGAGCACTGAGCACCCAGCACCCTGAGCACTGAGCACCCTGAGTACTGAGCACTGAACACCCTGAGTACTGAGCACTGAGCACCCTGAGTACTGAGCACCCAGCACCCTGAGCACTGAGCACCCAGCACCCTGAGCACTGAGCACACTGAGCACTGAGCACCCAGCACCCTGAGTACTGAGCACCGAGCACCCTGAGCACTGAGCACCCAGCACCCTGAGTACTGAGCACCGAGCACCCCGAGCACTGAGCACCCAGCGCCCCGAGCACTGAGCACTGAGCACCCCGAGTACGGAGCACCCAGCACCCCGAGCACTGAGCACCCAGCACCCTGAGCACTGAGCACCCAGCACCCTGAGTACTGAGCACTGAGCTCCCCGAGTACTGAGCACCCACCACCCCGTGCACTGAGCACCGAGGACACCGAGCACTGAGCACCCAGCACCCCGAGCACTGAGCACCCAGCACCCTGAGCACTGAGCACCCAGCACCCTGAGCACTGAGCACCCAGCACCCCGAGCACTAAGCACCCAGCAACCCGAGCACTGAGCACCCAGCACCCCGAGCACTGAGCACCCAGCACCCTGAGTACTGAGCACCCAGCACCCTGAGTACTCAGCACCCAGCACCCTGAGCACTGAGCAACCAGCACCCTGAGTACTGAGCACCCTGCACCCCAAGCACTAAGCACCCTGAGAACTGAGCACCCAGCACCCCAAGCACTGAGCAACCTGAGTACTGAGCACCCAGCACCCTGATTAATGAGCACCCAGCACCCCAAGAACTGAGCACCCAGCACCCTGAGTATTGAGCACCGAGCACCCTGAGTACTGAGCACCCAGCACCCTGAGTACTGAGCACCCAGTGTACTGAGCACCGAGCACCCAGCACCCTGAGTACTGAGCACCCAGCCCCCTGAGCACTGAGCACCCAGCACCCTGAGTACTGAGCACCGAGCACCCTGAGTACTGAGCACCCAGCACCCCGAGCACTGAGCACCCAGCACCCCGAGCACTGAGCACCCAGCACCCTGAGCACTGAGCACCCTGAGTACTGAGCACTGAGCACCCTGAGTACTGAGCACCCAGCACCCTGAGTATTGAGCACCCAGCAACCTGAGCACTGAGCACCGAGCACCCTGAGCACTGAGCACCAAGCACCCTGAGTACTGAGCACCCTGAGTACTGAGCACACAGCACCGTGAGCACTGAGCACCCAGCACCCCGAGCACTGAGCTCCCAGCACCCTGAGCACTGAGCACCCTGAGTACTGAGCACTGAGCACCCTGAGTACTGAGCACTGAGCACCCTGAGTACTGAGCACCCAGCACCCTGAGTACTGAGCACCCAGCACCCTGAGCAATGAGCACCCGGAGTACTGAGCACCCAGCACCCTGAGTACTAAGCACCGAGCACCCTGAGTACTGAGCACCCAGTACCCTGAGCACTGAACACACAGCACCCTGAGTACTGAGCACCCCGAGCATTGAGCACCCAGCACCCTGAGCACTGAGGACCCAGCACCCTGAGTACTGAGCACCCAGCACCCTGAGCACTGAGCACCCAGCACCCTGAGTACTGAGCACCCAGCACCCTGAGCACTGAGCACCCAGCACCCTGAGTAATGAGCACTGAGCACCCAGCACCCCGAGCACTGAGCACTCAGCACCCTGTGTACTGAGCACTGAGTACCCAGCACCCCGAGCACTGAGCACCCAGCACCCTGAGCACTGAGCACCCTGAGTACTGAGCACCCAGCACCCTGAGCACTGTGCACCCAGCACCCTGAGCACTGAGCACCCAGCACCCAGAGCACTGAGCACCCTGAGTACTGAGCACTGAGCACCCTGAGCACTGAGAACCGAGCACCCTGAGTGCTGAGCACTGAGCACCCTGACCACTGAGCACCCAGAACCCTGAGTACTGAGCACCCAGCACCCTGATCACTGAGGACGGAGCACCCTGAGTACTAAGCACAAAGCACCCTGAGTACTGAGCACCCAGCACCCTGAGCACTGAGCACCCAGCACACTGAGTACTGAGCACTGAGCACCCTGAGTACTGAGCACCGAGCACCCTGAGCACTGAGCACCCAGCACGCTGAGTACTGAGCACTGAGCACCCTGATTAATGAGCACCCAGCACCCCGAGAACTGAGCACCCAGCACCCTGAGTATTGAGCACCGAGCACCCTGAGTACTGAGCACCCAGCACCCTGAGTACTGAGCACCCAGTGTACTGAGCACCGAGGACCCAGCACCCTGAGTACTGAGCACCCAGCACCCTGAGCACCGAGCACCCAGCACCCTGAGTACTGAGCACCGAGCACCCTGAGTACTGAGCACCCAGCACCCCGAGCACTGAGCACCCAGCACCCCGAGCACTGAGCACCCAGCACACCGAGCACTCAGCACCCAGCACCCCGAGCACTGAGCACCCAGCACACCGAGCACTGAGCACCCAGCACCCCGAGCACCGAGCACAATGAGTACTAAGCACCGAGCACCCTGAGCACTGAGCACCCAGCACCCTGAGCACTGAGCACCCAGCACCCTGAGTACTGAGCCCCCAGCACCCCGAGCACTGAGCACCCAGCACCGTGAGTACTGAGCACCCAGCACCCTGAGCACTGAGCACCGAGCACCGTGAGCACTGAGCACCCAGCACCCTGAGGACTGAATACCCAGCACCCCGAGCACTGAGCACCCAGCACCCTGAGCACTGAGCACCCTGATTACTGAGCACTGAGCACCCTGAGTACTGAGCACCCAGCACCCTGAGTATTGAGCACCCAGCAACCTGAGCACTGAGCACCAAGCACCCTGAGCACTGAGCACCCAGCACCCTGAGCACTGAGCACCCAGCACCCTGAGCACTTAGCACCCTGAGGACTGAGCACCCAGCACCCTGAGTACTGAGCACCCAGCACCCTGAGTACTGAGCACCCAGCATCCTGAGTACTGAGCACCCTGAGTACTGAGCACCCAGCACCCCGAGCACTGAGCACCCAGCATTCTGAGTACTGTGCAACCTGAGTACTGAGCACCCAGCAACCTGAGTACTTAGCACCCAGCACCTGAGCACTTAGCACCCAGCACCCTGAGTACTGAGCACCGAGCACTCCGAGTACTGAGCACCCAGCACCCCGAGCACTGAGCACCCAGCACCCTGAGCACTGAGCACCCAGCACCCCAAGCACTGAGCACCCAGCACCCTGAGTACTGAGTACTGAGCACCCTGAGTACTGAGCACCCAGCATCCTGAGCACTGAGCACCCGGCACCCTGAGTACTGAGCACCGACCACCCCGAGCACTGAGCACGCAGCACCCTGAGTACTGAGCACCCAGCACTAAAAGTACTGAGCACCGAGCATCCTGAGCACTGAGCACCGAGCACCCCGAGCACTGAGCACCCAGCACCCTGAGTACTGAGCACCCAGCAAAAAGTGTACTGAGCAGCGAGCACCCTGAGCACTGAGCACCCAGCACCCTGAGTAATGAGCACCCAGCACCCCGAGTACTGAGCACCCAGCACCCCGAGCACTGAGCACCCAGCACCCTGAGTACTGAGCACCCAGCACCCTGAGCACTGAGCACAAAGCACACTGAGTACTGAGCACCCTGAGTACTGAGCATAGAGGACCCTGAGCACTGAGCACCCAGCACCCTGAGCACTGAGCACCCAGCACACCGAGAATGAGCACCCATCACTCTGAGTACTGAGAACCGAGCACCCTGAGTACTGAGGATGCAGCACGCTGAGCACTGAGCACCCAGCACCCCGAGTACTGAGCACCCAGCACCCCGAGCACTGAGCACCCAGCACCACGAGAATGAGCACCCAGCACCCTGAGTACTGAGCACCCAGCACCCTGAGTACTGAGCACCCTGAGTACTGAGCACCGATCACCTTGAGCACTGAGCACCCAACACCCTGAGTACTGAGCACCCAACGTACTGAGCACCGAGCACACTGAGCACTGAGCACCCAGCACCCTGAGTACTGAGCACCGAGCACCCTGAGCACTGAGCACCCAGCACCCTGAGTACTGAGCACCGAGCACCCCGAGCACTGAGCACCCAGCGCCCCGAGCACTGAGCACCCAGCACCCCGAGCACTGAGCACCCAGCACCCGTAGCACTGAGGACCCAGCACCCCGAGCAATGAGCACCCAGCACCCTGAGTACTGAGCACCCAGCACCCCGAGTACTGAGCACCCAGCAACCTGAGCACCGAGCACCCAGCACCCCGAGCACTGAGCACCCAGCACCCTGAGCACTGAGCACCCAGCACTCTGAGTACTGAGCACTGAGCTCCCCGAGTACTGAGCACCAACCACCCCGAGCACTGAGCACCGAGGACACCGAGCACTGAGCAACCAGCACCCCGAGCACTGAGCACCCAGCACCCTGAGCACTGAGCACCCAGCACCCTGAGCACTGAGCACCCAGCACCCCGAGCACTAAGCACCCAGCAACCCGAGCACTGAGCACCCAGCACCCCGAGCACTGAGCACACAGCACCCTGAGTACTGAGCACCCAGCACCCTGAGTACTCAGCACCCAGCACCCTGAGCACTGAGCAACCAGCACCCTGAGTACTGAGCACCCTTCACCCCAAGCACTGAGCACCCTGAGAACTGAGCACCCAGCACCCCAAGCACTGAGAACCCTGAGTACTGAGCACCCAGCACCCTGATTAATGAGCACCCAGCACCCCGAGAACTGAGCACCCAGCACCCTGAGTATTGAGCACCGAGCACCCTGAGTACTGAGCACCCAGCACCCTGAGTACTGAGCACCCAGTGTACTGAGCACCGAGCACCCAGCACCCTGAGTACTGAGCACCCAGCACCCTGAGCACTGATCACCCAGCACCCTGAGTACTGAGCACCGAGCACCCTGAGTACTGAGCAACCAGCACCCCGAGCACTGAGCACCCAGCACCCCGAGCACTGAGCACCCAGCACCCTGAGCACTGAGCACCCTGAGTACTGAGCACAGAGCACCCTGAGTACTGAGCACCCAGCACCCTGAGTATTGAGCACCCAGCAACCTGAGCACTGAGCACCAAGCACACTGAGCACTGAGCACCAAGCACCCTGAGTACTGAGCACCCTGAGTACTGAGCACACAGCACCGTGAGCACTGAGCACCCAGCACCCCGAGCACTGAGCACCCAGCACCCTGAGCACTGAGCACCCTGAGTACTGAGCACTGAACACCCTGAGTACTGAGCACTGAGCACCCTGAGTACTGAGCACCCAGCACCCTGAGTACTGAGCACCCAGCACCCTGAGCAATAAGCACCCGGAGTACTGAGCACCCAGCACCCTGAGTACTAAGCACCGAGCACCCTGAGTACTGAGCACCCAGTACCCTGAGCACTGAACACACAGCACCCTGAGTACTGAGCACCCTGAGCATTGAGCACCCAGCACCCTGAGCACTGAGGACCCAGCACCCTGAGTACTGAGCACCCAGCACCCTGAGCACTGAGCACCCAGCACCCTGAGTACTGAGCACCCAGCACCCTGAGCACTGAGCACTCTGAGTAATGAGCACTGAGCACCCAGCACCCCGAGCACTGAGCACTCAGCACCCTGTGTACTGAGCACTGAGTACCCAGCACCCCGAGCACTGAGCACCCAGCACCCTGAGCACTGAGCACCCTGAGTACTGAGCACCCTGAGCACTGAGCACCCAGCACCCTGAGCACTGAGCACCCAGCACCCAGAGCACTGAGCACCCTGAGTACTGAGCACTGAGCACCCTGAGCACTGAGCACCGAGCACCCTGAGTGCTGAGCACTGAGCACCCTGACCACTGAGCACCCAGCACCCTGAGTACTGAGCACCCAGCACCCTGAGCACTGAGGACCGAGCACCCTGAGTACTAAGCACAAAGCACCCTGAGTACTGAGCACCCAGCACCCTGAGCACTGAGCACCCAGCACACTGAGTACTGAGCACTGAGCACCCTGAGTACTGAGCACCGAGCACCCTGAGCACTGAGCACCCAGCACGCTGAGTACTGAGCACTGAGCACCCTGATTAATGAGCACCCGGCACCCCGAGAACTGAGCACCCAGCACCCTGAGTATTGAGCACCGAGCACACTGAGTACTGAGCACCCAGCACCCTGAGTACTGAGCACCCAGTGTACTGAGCACCGAGCACCCAGCTTCCTGAGTACTGAGCACCCAGCACCCTGAGCACTGAGCACCCAGCACCCTGAGCACTGAGCACCGAGCACCCTGAGTACTGAGCACCCAGCACCCCGAGCACTGAGCACCCAGCACCCCGAGCACTGAGCACCCAGCACACCGAGCACTCAGCACACAGCACCCCGAGCACTGAGCACCCAGCACACCGAGCACTGAGCACCCAGCACCACGAGCACCGAGCACCATGAGTACTAAGCACCGAGCACCCTGAGCACTGAGCACCCAGCACCCTGAGCACTGAGCACCCAGCACCCTGAGTACTGAGCCCCCAGCACCCCGAGCACTGAGCACCCAGCACCGTGAGTACTGAGCACCCAGCACCCTGAGCACTGAGCACCGAGCACCCTGAGCACTGAGCACCCAGCACCCTGAGGACTGAGTACCCAGCACCCCGAGCACTGAGCACCCAGCACCCTGAACACTGAGCTCCCTGATTACTGAGCACTGAGCACCCTGAGTACTGAGCACCCAGCACCCTGAGTATTGAGCACCCAGCAACCTGAGCACTGAGCACCGAGCACCCTGAGCACAGAGCACCCAGCACCCTGAGCACTGAGCACCCAGCACCCTGAGCACTTAGCACCCTGAGGACTGAGCACCCAGCACCCTGAGTACTGAGCACCCAGCACCCTGAGTACTGAGCACCCAGCACCCCGAGCACTGAGCACCCAGCACCCTGAGCACTGAGAACTGAGCACCCAGCACCCCGAGCACTGAGCACCCAGCACCCTGAGCACCCAGCACCCTGAGCACTGAGCACCCTGAGCACTGTGCACCCTCAGCACTGAGCACTGAGCACCCAGCACCCTGAGTACTGAGCACCCAACACTCTGAGCACTGAGCACCCAGCACGCTGAGTACTGAGCACTGAGCACACAGCACCCTGAGTACTGAGCACCCAGCACCCCGAGCACTGAGCACCCAGCGCCCCGAGCACTGAGCACCCAGCACCCTGAGCACTGAGCACTGAGCACACTGAGCACTGAGCACCCAGCACCCCGAGTACTGAGCACTGAGAACCCTGAGTACTGAGCACCCAACACCCAGAGTACTGATCACCCAGCACCCTGAGAACTGAGCACCCAGCACCCTGAGTACTGAGCACCCAGCACCCTGAGTACTGAGCACCCAGCACCCTGAGCACTGAGCACTGAGCACCCAGCACACTGAGCACTGAGCACTGAGCAACCAGCCCCCTGAGTACTGAGCACCCAGCACCATGAGTACTGAGCACCCAGCACCCTGAGCACTGAGCACCCTGAGGACTGAGCACCCAGCACCCTGAGCACTGAGCACCCAGCACACTGAGTACTGAGCACCGATCACCCTGAGCACTGAGCACCCAGCACCCCGAGCACTGAGCACCCAGCACCCCGAGCACTGAGCACCCAGCACCCCGAGCACTGAGCACCCAGCACCCCGAGCACTGAGCACCCAGCACCCTGAGCACTGAAAACCCAGCACCCTGAGCACTGAGCACCCAGCACCCTGAGTACTGAGTACTCAGCACCCGGAGCACTGAGCACCCAGCACCCTGAGTACTGAGCACCAAGCACCCTGAGCACTGAGCACCCAGCACCCTGAGTACTGAGCTCCCTGAGTACTGAGCACCGATCACCCTGAGCACTGAGCACCCAGCACCCTGAGTACTGAGCACCCAGCACCCTGAGCACTGAGCACCCAGCACCCTGAGCACTGAGCACCCAGCACCCTGAGTACTGAGCACCCAGCACCCTGAGTACTGAGTACCCAGCACCCTGAGCACTGAGGACCCAGCACCCTGAGTACTGAGCACCGAGCACCCTGAGTACTGAGCACCCAGCACCCTGAGTACTGAGCACACAGCACCCTGTGCACTGAGCACCCAGCACCCTGAGTACTGAGCACCCAGCACCCTGAGTACTGAGCACCCAGCACCCAGAGCACTGAGCACCCAGCACCCCGAGCACGGAGCACCCAGGACCCCGAGCACTGAGTACTGAGCACTCAGCACCCTGAGTACTGAGCACCGAGCTAACCGAGCACTGAGCACCCTGAGTACTGAGCACCCAGCACCCCGATCACTGAGCACCCAGCACCCTGAGCACTGAGCACCCAGCACCCTGAGCACTGAGCACCCAGCACCCTGAGTACTGAGCACCCAGCACGCTGAGTACTGAGCACCCAGCACCCTGAGCACTGAGCACCCAGCACCCTGAGTACTGAGCACTGAGCACCCAGCACCCCGAGCACTGAGCACCCAGCACCCTGTGTACTGAGCACTGAGCACCCTGAGTACTAAGCACCCAGCACCCTGAGTACTGAGCACCCAGCACCCTGAGCACTGAGCACCGAGCACCCCGAGCACTGAGCACCTAGCACCCTGAGCACTCAGCACCCAGCACCCCGAGCACTGAGCACCCAGCACCCTGAGCACTGAGCACCCAGCACCATGAGCACGGAGAACCCCGAGTACTGAGCACCCAGCACCCTGAGCACTGAGCACCCAGCACCTTGAGTACTGAGCACCGAGCACCTCGAGCACTAAGCACCCAGCACCCTGAGTACTGAGCACCCAGCACCCTGAGCACTGAGCACCCAGAACCCTGAGCACTGAGCACCCAGCACCCTGAGCACGGAGCACCCAGCACCCTGAGTACTGAGCACCCAACACCCAGACTACTGAGCTCCCAGCACCCTGAGCACTGAGCACCCAGCACCCTGAGTACTGAGCACCCAGCACCCTGAGTACTGAACACCCAGCACCCTGAGCACTGAGCACTGAGCACCCTGAGCACTGAGTACTGAGCACTGAGCACCCTGAGCACTGAGCACCCAGCACCCCGAGTACTGAGCACCCAGCACCCCGAGCACTGAGCACCCAGCGCCCCGAGCACTGAGCACTCAGCACCCTGAGCACTGAGCACCCAGCACCCCGAGTACTGAGCACTGAGCACCCTGAGTACTGAGCACCAAGCACCCCGAGTACTGAGCACTGAGCACCCTGAGTACTGAGCACCCAGCACCCTGAGCACTGAGCACCCAGCACACTGAGTACTGAGCACTGAAAACCCTGAGTACTGAGCACCGAGCACCCTGAGTACTGAGCACCCAGCACCCTGATCACTGAGCACGGAGCACCCCGAGGACTGAGCACCCAGCACCCTGAGCACTGAGCACCCAGCACCTTGAGTACTGAGCACCGAGCACAACGAGCACTGAGCACCCAGCACCCTGAGTACTGAGCACCCAGCACCCTGAGCACTGAGCACCCAGCTCCCTGAGCACTGAGCACGCAGCACCCCAAGCACGGAGCACCCAGCACCCTGAGTACTGAGCACAGAGCACCCTGAGCACTGAGCACCCAGCACCCTGAGTACTGAGCACCCAGCACCCTGAGTACTGAGCAACCAGCACCCTGAGCACTGAGCACTGAGCACCCAGCACCCTGACCACTGAGCACTGAGCACCCAGCACCACAGCCCTGAGCACCCAGCACCCCGAGCACTGAGCACCCAGCACCCTGAGCACTGAGCACCCAGCACACTGAGTACTGAGCAACCAGCAACCTGAGTACTGAGCACCCAGCACCCTGAGTACTGAGCACTCAGCACCCTGAGTACTGAGCACCGAGCACAATGAGCAATGAGCACCCAGCACCCTGAGCACTGAGCACCCGGAGGACTGAGCACCCAGCACCCTGAGCACTGAGCACCGATCACTCTGAGCAGTGAGCACCCAGCACCCCGAGCACTGAGCACCCAGCACCCTGAGTACTGAGCACCCAGCACCCCGAGTACTGAGCACCCAGCACCCTGAGTACTGAGCACCCAGCACCCCGAGCACTGAGCACACAGCACCCTGAGTACTGAGCACCCTGAGTACTGAGAACTGAGCACAGATCATCCTGAGTACTGAGCACCCTGAGGACTGAGCACCCAGCACCCAGAGCAATGAGAACCCAGCACCCTGAGTACTGAGCACTGATCACCCTGAGCACTGAGCACCCAGCACCCCGAGCACTGAGCACCCAGCACCCCGAGCACTGAGCACCCAGCACCCTGAGCACTGAGCACCGAGCACCCTGAGTACTGAACACCCAGCACCCTGAGCACTCAGCACTGAGCACCCAGCACCCTGAGCACTGAGCACTGAGCACCCAGCACACCGAGCACTGAGCACCCAGCACCCTGAGCACCCAGCACCCTGAGCACTGAGCACCCTGAGCACTGAGCACATTGAGCACTGAGCACTGAGCACCCAGCACCCTGAGTACTGAGCACCCAACACTCTGAGCACTGAGCACCCAGCACGCTGAGTACTGAGCACTGAGCACACAGCACCCTGAGTACTGAGCACCCAGCACCCCGAGCACTGAGCACCCAGCGCCCCGAGCACTGAGCACCCAGCACCTTGAGTACTGAGCACCGAGCACCCCGAGCACTGAGCACCCAGCACCCCGAGCACTGAGCACCCAGCGCCCCGAGCACTGAGCACCCAGCACCCCGAGCACTGAGCACTGAGCACACTGAGCACTGAGCACCCAGCACCCCGAGTACTGAGCACTGAGCGCCCTGAGTACTGAGCACCCAGCACCCCGAGTACTGAGCACTGAGCACCCTGAGTACTGAGCACCCAGCACCCTGAGCACTGAGAACCCTGAGTACTGAGCACCGAGCACCCTGAGTACTGAGCACCCAGCCCCCTGAGCACTGAGCACGGAGCACCCCGAGGACTGAGCACCCCGCACCCTGAGCACTGAGCACCCAGCACCTTGAGTACTGAGCACCGAGCACCCCGAGCACTGAGCACCCAGCACCCTGAGTACTGAGCACCCAACACCCAGAGTACTGAGCACCCAGCACCCTGATCACTGAGCACCCCGCACCCTGAGTACTGAGCACCCAGCACACTGAGTACTGAGCACCCAGCACCCTGAGTACTGAGCACCTAGCACCCTGAGCACTGAGCACTGACCACCCAGCACCCCGAGCACTGAGCACCCAGCACCCCGAGCACTGAGCACCTAGCGCCCTGAGCACTGAGCACCCGGCAACCTGAGCACTGAGCACCCAGCCCCCTGAGTACTGAGCACCCAGCACCATGAGTACTGAGCACCCAGCACCCTGAGTACTGAGCACCGAGCACCCCGAGCACTGAGCACCCAGCACCCTGAGCACTGAGCACCCTGAGGACTGAGCACCCAGCACCCTGAGCACCTAGCACCCCGAGCACTGAGCACCCAGCACCCTGAGCACTGAGCACCCTGAGCACTGAGCACCCAGCACCCCGAGCACTGAGCACCCAGCACCCTGAGTACTGAGCACCCAGCACCCTGAGCACTGAGCACCCAGCACCCTGAGTACTGAGCACCCTGAGTACTGAGCACCGATCACCCTGAGCACTGAGCACCCAGCACCCTGAGTACTGAGCACCCAGCACCCTGAGCACTGAGCACCCAGCACCCTGAGTACTGAGCACCCAGAACCCTGAGTACTGAGTACAAAGCACCCTGAGCACTGAGCACCCAGCACCCTGAGTACTGAGCACCGAGCACACTAAGTACTGAGCACCAAGCATCCTGAGTACTGAGCACCCAGCACCCTGAGCACTGAGCACCCAGCACCCTGAGTACTGAACACCCAGCACCCTGAGCACTGAGCACTGAGCACCCTGAGCACTGAGTACTGAGCACTGAGCACCCTGAGCACTGAGCACCCAGCACCCCGAGTACTGAGCACCCAGCACCCCGAGCACTGAGCACCCAGCGCCCCGAGCACTGAGCACTCAGCACCCTGAGCACTGAGCACCCAGCACCCCGAGTACTGAGCACTGAGCACCCTGAGTACTGAGCACCAAGCACCCCGAGTACTGAGCACTGAGCACCCTGAGTACTGAGCACCCAGCACCCTGAGCACTGAGCACCCAGCACCCTGAGTACTGAGCACTGAAAACCCTGAGTACTGAGCACCGAGCACCCTGAGTACTGAGCACCCAGCACCCTGATCACTGAGCACGGAGCACCCCGAGGACTGAGCACCCAGCACCCTGAGCACTGAGCACCCAGCACCTTGAGTACTGAGCACCGAGCACAACGAGCACTGAGCACCCAGCACCCTGAGTACTGAGCACCCAGCACCCTGAGCACTGAGCACCCAGCTCCCTGAGCACTGAGCACGCAGCACCCCAAGCACGGAGCACCCAGCACCCTGAGTACTGAGCACAGAGCACCCTGAGCACTGAGCACCCAGCACCCTGAGTACTGAGCACCCAGCACCCTGAGTACTGAGCAACCAGCACCCTGAGCACTGAGCACTGAGCACCCAGCACCCTGACCACTGAGCACTGAGCACCCAGCACCACAGCCCTGAGCACCCAGCACCCCGAGCACTGAGCACCCAGCACCCTGAGCACTGAGCACCCAGCACACTGAGTACTGAGCAACCAGCAACCTGAGTACTGAGAACCCAGCACCCTGAGTACTGAGCACTCAGCACCCTGAGTACTGAGCACCGAGCACAATGAGCAATGAGCACCCAGCACCCTGAGCACTGAGCACCCGGAGGACTGAGCACCCAGCACCCTGAGCACTGAGCACCGATCACTCTGAGCAGTGAGCACCCAGCACCCCGAGCACTGAGCACCCAGCACCCTGAGTACTGAGCACCCAGCACCCCGAGTACTGAGCACCCAGCACCCTGAGTACTGAGCACCCAGCACCCCGAGCACTGAGCACACAGCACCCTGAGTACTGAGCACCCTGAGTACTGAGAACTGAGCACAGATCATCCTGAGTACTGAGCACCCTGAGGACTGAGCACCCAGCACCCAGAGCAATGAGAACCCAGCACCCTGAGTACTGAGCACTGATCACCCTGAGCACTGAGCACCCAGCACCCCGAGCACTGAGCACCCAGCACCCCGAGCACTGAGCACCCAGCACCCTGAGCACTGAGCACCGAGCACCCTGAGTACTGAACACCCAGCACCCTGAGCACTCAGCACTGAGCACCCAGCACCCTGAGCACTGAGCACTGAGCACCCAGCACACCGAGCACTGAGCACCCAGCACCCTGAGCACCCAGCACCCTGAGCACTGAGCACCCTGAGCACTGAGCACCCTGAGCACTGAGCACTGAGCACCCAGCACCCTGAGTACTGAGCACCCAACACTCTGAGCACTGAGCACCCAGCACGCTGAGTACTGAGCACTGAGCACACAGCACCCTGAGTACTGAGCACCCAGCACCCCGAGCACTGAGCACCCAGCGCCCCGAGCACTGAGCACCCAGCACCCCGAGCACTGAGCACTGAGCACACTGAGCACTGAGCACCCAGCACCCCGAGTACTGAGCACTGAGCGCCCTGAGTACTGAGCACCCAGCACCCCGAGTACTGAGCACTGAGCACCCTGAGTACTGAGCACCGAGCACCCTGAGTACTGAGCACCCAGCCCCCTGAGCACTGAGCACGGAGCACCCCGAGGACTGAGCACCCCGCACCCTGAGCACTGAGCACCCAGCACCTTGAGTACTGAGCACCGAGCACCCCGAGCACTGAGCACCCAGCACCCTGAGTACTGAGCACCCAACACCCAGAGTACTGAGCACCCAGCACCCTGATCACTGAGCACCCCGCACCCTGAGTACTGAGCACCCAGCACACTGAGTACTGAGCACCCAGCACCCTGAGTACTGAGCACCTAGCACCCTGAGCACTGAGCACTGACCACCCAGCACCCCGAGCACTGAGCACCCAGCACCCCGAGCACTGAGCACCTAGCGCCCTGAGCACTGAGCACCCGGCACCCTGAGCACTGAGCACCCAGCCCCCTGAGTACTGAGCACCCAGCACCATGAGTACTGAGCACCCAGCACCCTGAGTACTGAGCACCGAGCACCCCGAGCACTGAGCACCCAGCACCCTGAGCACTGAGCACCCTGAGGACTGAGCACCCAGCACCCTGAGCACCGAGCACCCCGAGCACTGAGCACCCAGCACCCTGAGCACTGAGCACCCTGAGCACTGAGCACCCAGCACCCCGAGCACTGAGCACCCAGCACCCTGAGTACTGAGCACCCAGCACCCTGAGCACTGAGCACCCAGCACCCTGAGTACTGAGCACCCTGAGTACTGAGCACCGATCACCCTGAGCACTGAGCACCCAGCACCCTGAGTACTGAGCACCCAGCACCCTGAGCACTGAGCACCCAGCACCCTGAGTACTGAGCACCCAGAACCCTGAGTACTGAGTACAAAGCACCCTGAGCACTGAGCACCCAGCACCCTGAGTACTGAGCACCGAGCACACTAAGTACTGAGCACCAAGCATCCTGAGTACTGAGCACCCAGCACCCTGAGCACTGAGCACCCAGCACCCTGAGTACTGAGCACCCAGCACCCTGAGTACTGAGCACCCAGCACCCTGAGGACTGAGCACCCAGCACCCTGAGTACTGAGCACCCAGCACCCCGAGCACTGAGCACCCAGCACCCTGAGTACTGAGCACCCAGCACCCTGAGCACTGAGCACCCAGCACCCTGAGTACTGAGCACCCTGAGTACTGAGCACCGATCACCCTGAGCACTGAGCACCCAGCACCCTGAGTACTGAGCACCCAGCAACCTGAGCACTGAGCACCCAGCACCCTGAGTACTGAGCACCCAGAACCCTGAGTACTGAGTACAATGCACCCTGAGCACTGAGCACCCAGCACCCTGAGTACTGAGCACCGAGCACACTAAGTACTGAGCACCAAGCATCCTGAGTACTGAGCACCCAGCACCCTGAGCACTGAGCACCCAGCACCCTGAGTACTGAGCACCCAGCACCCTGAGTACTGAGCACCCAGCACCCAGAGTACTGAGCACCCAGCACCCTGAGTACTGAGCACCCAGCACCCTGAGTACTGAGCACCGAGCACCCCAAGCACTGAGCAACCAGCACCCTGAGTACTGAGCACTGATCACCCTGAGTACTGAGCACCGAACACCCTGAGTACTGAGCACCCAGCACCCTGAGGACTGAGCACCCAGCACCCTGAACACTGAGCACCCAGCACCCTGAGTACTGTGCCCCCAGCACCCTGAGTACTGAGCACCCAGCACCCTGAGCACTGAGCACCCAGCACCCCGAGCACTGAGCACCCAGCACCCTGAGCACTGAGCACCCAGCACCCCGAGCACTGAGCACCCAGCACCCTGAGCACTGAGCACCCAGCACCCTGAGCACTGAGCACCAAGCACCCTGAGTACTGAGTACTCAGCACCCTGAGCACTGAGCACCCAGCACCCTGAGTACTGATCACCGAGCACCCCGAGCACTGAGCACCCAGCACCCTGAGTACTGAGCACCCAGCACCCTGACTACTGAGCACCCAGCACCCTGAGTACTGAGCACCCAGCACCCTGAGCACTGAGCACAAAGCACGCTGAGTACTGAGCACTGAGCACCCTTAGTACTGAGCACCGAGGACCCTGAGCACTGAGCACCCAGCACCCTGAGCACTGAGCAGCCAGCACCCTCAGCACTGAGCACCCAGCACCCCGAGCACTGAGCACCCAGCACCCTGAGCACTGAGCACCCAGCACCCCGAGTACTGAGCACCCAGCACCCCGAGTAATGAGCACCGAGCACCCCGAGCACTGAGCACCCAGCACCCTGAGTACTGAGCACCCAGTACCCTGAGTACTGAGCACCCCGAGTACTGAGCACCCAGCACCCCGAGCACTGAGCACCCAGCACCCTGAGAACTGAGAACCGAGCACCCTGAGTACTGAGCACCCAGCACCCTGAGTACTGAGCCCCCAGCACCCTGAGTACTGAGCACCCAGCACCCCGAGCACTGAGCACCCAGCACCCCGAGAATGAGCACCCAGCACCCTGAGTACTGAGCACCCAGCACCCCGAGCACGGAGCACCCAGGACCCCGAGCACTGAGTACTGAACACCCAGCACCCGGAGTACTGAGCACCGAGCTCCCCGAGCACTGAGCACCCAGCACCCTGAGCACTGAGCACCCAGCACCCTGAGCACTGAGCACCCAGCACCCTGAGTACTGAGCACCCAGCACGCTGAGTACTGAGCACTCAGCACCCTGAGCACTGAGCACCCAGCACCCTGAGTACTGAGCACTGAGCACCCAGCACCCCGAGCACTGAGCACCCAGCACCCTGTGTACTGAGCACTGAGCACCCTGATTACTAAGCACCTAGCACCCTGAGTACTGAGCACCCAGGACCCTGAGCACTGAGCACCGAGCACCCCGAGCACTGAGCACCCAGCACCCTGAGCACTCAGCACCCATCACCCCGATCACTGAGCACCCAGCACCCTGAGCACTGAGCACCCAGCACCCTGAGCACTGAGCACCCAGCACCCAGAGCACTGAGCACCCAGCACCCTGAGCGCTGAGCACCCAGCACCCTGAGTACTGAGCACCCAGCACCCTGAGTACTGAGCACCGATCACCCTGAGCACTGAGCACCCAGCACCCTGAGTACTGAGCACCCAGCACCCTGAGCACTGAGCACCCAGCACCCTGAGCATTGAGCACCCAGCACCCTGAGTACTTAGCACCCAGAACCCTGAGTACTGAGTATAAAGCACCCTGAGCACTGAGCACCCAGCACCCTGAGTACTGAGCACGGAGCACCCTGAGTACTGAGCACCCAGCACCCTGAGTACTGAGCACCCAGCACCCTGAGCACTGAGCACCCAGCACCCTGAGTACTGAGCACCCAGCACCCTGAGTACTGAGCACTGATCACCCTGAGCACTGAGCACCCAGCACCCCGAGCACTGAGCACCCAGCACCCTGAGTACTGAGCACCTAGCACCCTGAGCACTGAGCACCGAGCACCCTGAGTACTGAACACCCAGCAACCTGAGCACTGAGCACTGAGCACCCAGCACCCTGAGCACTGATCACTGAGCACCCAGCACCCCGAGCACTGAGCACCCAGCACCCTGAGCACCCAGCAACCAGAGCACTGAGCACCCTGAGCACTGAGCACCCTGAGCACTGAGCACTGAGCACCCAGCACCCTGAGTACTGAGCACCCAACACTCTGAGCACTGAGCACCCAGCACGCTGAGTACTGAGCACTGAGCACACAGCACCCTGAGCACTGAGCACCCAGCACCCTGAGCACTGAGCACTGAGCACCCAGCATCCCGAGCACTGAGCACCAGGCACCCTGAGCACCCAGCACCCTGAGCACTGAGCACCCTGAGTACTGAGCACCCAGCACCCTGAGCACTGAGCACACAGCACCCTGAGTACTGAGCACCCTGAGTACTGAGCACCGATCACCCTGAGCACTGAGCACCCAGCACCCTGAGTACTGAGAACACAGCACCCTGAGCACTGAGCACCCAGCACCCTGAGCACTGAACACCCAGCACCCTGAGTACTGAGCACCCAGCACCCTGAGTACTGATCACCGAGCTCCCCGAGCACTGAGCACCCAGCACCCTGAGCACTGAGCACCCAGCACCCTGAGTACTGAACACCCAGCACCCTGAGTACTGAGCACCCAGCACCCTGAGTACTGATCACCGAGCACCCCGAGCACTGAGCACCCAGCACCCTGAGTACTGAGCACCCAGCACCCTGAATACTGAGCACCCAGCACCCTGAGTACTGAGCACTCAGCACCCTGAGCACTGAGCACCCAGCACCCTGAGTACTGAGCACTGAGCACCCAGCACCCCGAGCACTGAGCACCCAGCACCCTGTGTACTGAGCACTGAGCACCCTGATTACTAAGCACCCAGCACCCTGAGTACTGAGCACCCAGGACCCTAAGCACTGAGCACCGAGCTCCCCGAGCACTGAGCACTCAGCACCCTGAGCGCTCAGCACCCATCACCCCGATCACTGAGCACCCAGCACCCTGAGCACTGAGCACCCAGCACTCTGAGCACTGAGCACCCAGCACCCAGAGCACTGAGCACCCAGCACCCTGAGCACTGAGCACCCAGCACCCTGAGTACTGAGCACCCAGCACCCTGAGTACTGAGCACCCAGCACCCTGAGTACTGAGCACCGAGCACCCTGAGTACTGAGCACCGAGCACCCTGAGTACTGAGCACCCAGCACCCTGAGCACTGAGCACCCAGCACCCTGAGTACTGAGCACCGAGCACCCTGAGTACTGAACACCCAGCACCCTGAGCACTGAGCACTGAGCACACAGCAGCCTGAGCACTGAGAACTGAGCACAAAGCACCCCGAGCACTGAGCACCCAGCACCCTGAGCACCCAGCACGATGAGCACTGAGCACCCTGAGCACTGAGCACCCTCAGCACTGAGCACTGAGCACCCAGCACCCTGAGTACTGAGCACCCAACACTCTGAGCACTGAGCACCCAGCACGCTGAGTACTGAGCACTGAGCACACAGCACCCTGAGTACAGAGCACCCAGCACCCCGAGCACTGAGCACCCAGCGCCCCGAGCGTTGAGAACCCAGCACCCTGAGCACTGAGCACTGAGCACACTGAGCACTGAGCACCCAGCACCCCGAGTACTGAGCACTGAGCACCCTGAGTACTGAGCACCCAGCACCCTGAGCACTGAGCACTGAGCACCCTGAGTACTGAGCACCCAGCACCCTGAGAACTGAGCACCCAGCACCCTGAGTACTGAGCACCCAGCACCCTGAGTACTGAGCACCCAGCACCCTGAGCACTGAGCACTGAGCACCCAGCACCTTGAGCACTGAGCACTGACCACCCAGCACCCCGAGCACTGAGCACCCAGCACCCCGAGCACTGAGCACCCAGCGCCCTGAGCACTGAGCACCCAGCACACTGAGCACTGAGCACCCAGCCCCCTGAGTACTGAGCACCCAGCACCATGAGTACTGAGCACCCAGCACCCTGAGCACTGAGCACCCTGAGGACTGAGCACCCAGCACCCTGAGCACTGAGCACCCAGCACCCTGAGTACTGAGCACCGATCACCCTGAGCACTGAGCACCCAGCACCCCGAGCACTGAGCACCCAGCACCCTGAGTACTGAGCACCCAGCACCCTGAGCACTGAGCACCCAGCACCCTGAGTACTGAGCACCCTGAGTACTGAGCACCGATCACCCTGAGCACTGAGCACCCAGCACCCTGTGTACTGAGCACCCAGCACCCTGAGCACTGAGCACCCAGCACCCTGAGCACTGAGCACCCAGCACCCTGAGTACTGAGCACCCAGCACCCTGAGTACTGAGTACCTAGCACCCTGAGCACTGAGGACCCAGCACCCTGAGTACTGAGCACCGAGCACCCTGAGTACTGAGCACCCAGCACCCTGAGTACTGAGCACACAGCACCCTGAGCACTGAGCACCCAGCACCCTGAGTACTGAGCACCCAGCACCCTGAGTACTGAGCACCCAGCACCCAGAGCACTGAGCACCCAGCACCCCGAGCATGGAGCACCCAGGACCCCGAGCACTGAGTACTGAGCACCCAGCACCCTGAGTACTGAGCACCGAGCTAACCGAGCACTGAGCACCCTGAGTACTGAGCACCCAGCACCCCGATCACTGAGCACCCAGCACCCTGAGCACTGAGCACCCAGCACCCTGAGCACTGAGCACCCAGCACCCTGAGTACTGAGCACCCAGCAGGCTGAGTACTGAGCACCCAGCACCCTGAGCACTGAGCACCCAGCACCCTGAGTACTGAGCACTGAGCACCCAGCACCCCGAGCACTGAGCACCCAGCACCCTGTGTACTGAGCACTGAGCACCCTGAGTACTAAGCACCCAGCACCCTGAGTACTGAGCACCCAGCACCCTGAGCACTGAGCACCGAGCACCCCGAGCACTGAGCACCCAGCACCCTGAGCACTCAGCACCCAGCACCCCGAGCACTGAGCACCAAGCACCCTGAGCACTGAGCACCCAGCACCATGAGCACGGAGAACCCCTAGTACTGAGCACCCAGCACCCTGAGCACTGAGCACCCAGCACCTTGAGTACTGAGCACCGAGCACCTCGAGCACTAAGCACCCAGCACCCTGAGTACTGAACACCCAGCAACCTGAGCACTGAGCACTGAGCACCCAGCACCCTGAGCACTGAGCACTGAGCACCCAGCACCCCGAGCACTGAGCACCCAGCACCCTGAGCATCCAGCACCCAGAGCACTGAGCACCCTGTGCACTGAGCACCCTGAGCACTGAGCACCCAGCACCCTGAGTACTGAGCACCCAACACTCTGAGCACTGAGCACCCAGCACGCTGAGTACTGAGCACTGAGCACACAGCACCCTGAGCACTGAGCACCCAGCACCCTGAGCACTGAGCACTGAGCACCCAGCATCCCGAGCACTGAGCACCAGGCACCCTGAGCACCCAGCACCCTGAGCACTGAGCACCCTGAGTACTGAGCACCCAGCACCCTGAGCACTGAGCACACAGCACCCTGAGTACTGAGCACCCTGAGTACTGAGCACCGATCACCCTGAGCACTGAGCACCCAGCACCCTGAGTACCGAGCACACAGCACCCTGAGCACTGAGCACCCAGCACCCTGAGCACTGAGCACCCAGCACCCTGAGTACTGAGCACCCAGAACCCTGAGTACTGAGTACAAAGCACCCTGAGCACTGAGCACCCAGCACCCTGAGTACTGAGCACCGAGCACCCTGTGTACTGAGCACCCAGCACCCTGAGTACTGAGCACCCAGCACCCTGAGCACTGAGCACCCAGCACCCTGAGTACTGAGCACCCAGCACCCTGAGTACTGAGCACCCAGCACCCTGAGTAAGGAGCACCCAGCACCCTGAGTACTGAGCACCCAGCACCGTGAGTACTGAGCACCGAGCACCCCGAGCACTGAGCAACCAGCACCCTGAGTACTGAGCACTGAGCACCCTGAGTACTAAGCACCGAACACCCTGAGTACTGAGCACCCAGCACCCTGAGGACTGAGCACCCAGCACCCTGAGCACTGAGCACCCAGCACCCTGAGTAATGAGCACCCAGCACCCTGAGTACTGAGCACCCAGCACCCTGAGCACTGAGCACCCAGCACCCCGAGCACTGAGCACCCAGCACCCTGAGTACTGAGTACTCAGCACCCTGAGCACTGAGCACCCAGCACCCTGAGTACTGATCACCGAGCACCCCGAGCACTGAGCACCCAGCACCCTGAGCACTGAGCACCCAGCACCCTGAGTAATGAGCACCCAGCACCCTGAGTACTGATCACCGAGCACCCCGAGCACTGAGCACCCAGCACCCTGAGTACTGAGCACCCAGCACCCTGAATACTGAGCACCCAGCACCCTGAGTACTGAGCACCCAGCACCCTGAGCACTGAGCACAAAGCACGCTGAGTACTGAGCACTGAACACCGTGAGTACTGAGCACCGAGGACCCTGAGCACTGAGCACCCAGCACGCTGAGTACTGAGCACTGAGCACCCTGAGTACTGAGCACCTAGCACCCTGAGTACTGAGCACCCAGCACCCTGAGCACTGAGCAGCCAGCACCCTCAGCACTGAGCACCCAGCACTCCGAGCACTGAGCACCCAGCACCCTGAGCACTGAGCACCCAGCACCCCGAGTACTGAGCACCGAGCACCCCGAGCTCTGAGCACCCAGCACACTGAGTACTGAGCACCCAGTACCCTGGGTACTGAGCACCCCGAGTACTGAGCACCCAGCACCCCGAGCACTGAGCACCCAGCACCCTGAGTACTGAGAACAGATCACCCCGAGCTCGGAGCACCCAGGACCCCGAGCACTGAGTACTGAGCAGCCAGCACCCTGAGCACTGAGCACCCAGCACCCTGAGCACTGAACACCCAGCACCCTGAGTACTGAGCACCCAGCACCCTGAGTACTGATCACCGAGCACCCCGAGCACTGAGCACCCAGCACCCTGAGTACTGAGCACCCAGCACCCTGAATACTGAGCACCCAGCACCCTGAGTACTGAGCACTCAGCACCCTGAGCACTGAGGACCCAGCACCCTGAGTACTGAGCACTGAGCACCCAGCACCCCGAGCACTGAGCACCCAGCACCCTGTGTACTGAGCACTGAGCACCCTGATTACTAAGCACCCAGCACCCTGAGTACTGAGCACCCAGGACCCTAAGCACTGAGCACCGAGCACCCCGAGCACTGAGCACTCAGCACCCTGAGCACTCAGCACCCATCACCCCGATCACTGAGCACCCAGCACCCTGAGCACTGAGCACCCAGCACTCTGAGCACTGAGCACCCAGCACCCAGAGCACTGAGCACCCAGCACCCTGAGCACTGAGCACCCAGCACCCTGAGTACTGAGCACCCAGCACCCTGAGTACTGAGCACCCAGCACCCTGAGTACTGAGCACCGAGCACCCTGAGTACTGAGCACCGAGCACCCTGAGTACTGAGCACCCAGCACCCTGAGCACTGAGCACCCAGCACCCTGAGTACTGAGCACCCAGCACCCTGAGTACTGAGCACCTAGCACCCCGAGCACTGAGCACCCAGAACCCTGAGTACTGAGCACCTAGCACCCTGAGCACTGAGCACCGAGCACCCTGAGTACTGAACACCCAGCACCCTGAGCACTGAGCACTGAGCACACAGCACCCTGAGCACTGAGAACTGAGCACCCAGCACCCCGAGCACTGAGCACCCAGCACCCTGAGCACCCAGCACCCTGAGCACTGAGCACCCTGAGCACTGAGCACCCTCAGCACTGAGCACTGAGCACCCAGCACCCTGAGTACTGAGCACCCAACACTCTGAGCACTGAGCACCCAGCACGCTGAGTACTGAGCACTGAGCACACAGCACCCTGAGTACAGAGCACCCAGCACCCCGAGCACTGAGCACCCAGCGCCCCGAGCGTTGAGAACCCAGCACCCTAAGCACTGAGCACTGAGCACACTGAGCACTGAGCACCCAGCACCCCGAGTACTGAGCACTGAGCACCCTGAGTACTGAGCACCCAACACCCCGAGTACTGATCACCCAGCACCCTGAGAACTGAGCACCCAGCACCCTGAGTACTGAGCACCCAGCACCCTGAGTACTGAGCACCCAGCACCCTGTGCACTGAGCACTGAGCACCCAGCACCTTGAGCACTGAGCACTGACCACCCAGCACCCCGAGCACTGAGCACCCAGCACCCCGAGCACTGAGCACCCAGCGCCCTGAGCACTGAGCACCCAGCACACTGAGCACTGAGCACCCAGCCCCCTGAGTACTGAGCACCCAGCACCATGAGTACTGAGCACCCAGCACCCTGAGCACTGAGCACCCTGAGGACTGAGCACCCAGCACCCTGAGCACTGAGCACCCAGCACCCTGAGTACTGAGCACCGATCACCCTGAGCACTGAGCACCCAGCACCCCGAGCACTGAGCACCCAGCACCCTGAGTACTGAGCACCCAGCACCCTGAGCACTGAGCACCCAGCACCCTGAGTACTGAGCACCCTGAGTACTGAGCACCGATCACCCTGAGCACTGAGCACCCAGCACCCTGAGTACTGAGCACCCAGCACCCTGAGCACTGAGCACCCAGCACCCTGAGCACTGAGCACCCAGCACCCTGAGTACTGAGCACCCAGCACCCTGAGTACTGAGCACCCAGTACCCTGGGTACTGAGCACCCCGAGTACTGAGCACCCAGCACCCCGAGCACTGAGCACCCAGCACCCTGAGTACTGAGAACAGATCACCCCGAGCTCGGAGCACCCAGGACCCCGAGCACTGAGTACTGAGCAGCCAGCACCCTGAGCACTGAGCACCCAGCACCCTGAGCACTGAACACCCAGCACCCTGAGTACTGAGCACCCAGCACCCTGAGTACTGATCACCGAGCACCCCGAGCACTGAGCACCCAGCACCCTGAGTACTGAGCACCCAGCACCCTGAATACTGAGCACCCAGCACCCTGAGTACTGAGCACTCAGCACCCTGAGCACTGAGGACCCAGCACCCTGAGTACTGAGCACTGAGCACCCAGCACCCCGAGCACTGAGCACCCAGCACCCTGTGTACTGAGCACTGAGCACCCTGATTACTAAGCACCCAGCACCCTGAGTACTGAGCACCCAGGACCCTAAGCACTGAGCACCGAGCACCCCGAGCACTGAGCACTCAGCACCCTGAGCACTCAGCACCCATCACCCCGATCACTGAGCACCCAGCACCCTGAGCACTGAGCACCCAGCACTCTGAGCACTGAGCACCCAGCACCCAGAGCACTGAGCACCCAGCACCCTGAGCACTGAGCACCCAGCACCCTGAGTACTGAGCACCCAGCACCCTGAGTACTGAGCACCCAGCACCCTGAGTACTGAGCACCGAGCACCCTGAGTACTGAGCACCGAGCACCCTGAGTACTGAGCACCCAGCACCCTGAGCACTGAGCACCCAGCACCCTGAGTACTGAGCACCCAGCACCCTGAGTACTGAGCACCTAGCACCCCGAGCACTGAGCACCCAGAACCCTGAGTACTGAGCACCTAGCACCCTGAGCACTGAGCACCGAGCACCCTGAGTACTGAACACCCAGCACCCTGAGCACTGAGCACTGAGCACACAGCACCCTGAGCACTGAGAACTGAGCACCCAGCACCCCGAGCACTGAGCACCCAGCACCCTGAGCACCCAGCACCCTGAGCACTGAGCACCCTGAGCACTGAGCACCCTCAGCACTGAGCACTGAGCACCCAGCACCCTGAGTACTGAGCACCCAACACTCTGAGCACTGAGCACCCAGCACGCTGAGTACTGAGCACTGAGCACACAGCACCCTGAGTACAGAGCACCCAGCACCCCGAGCACTGAGCACCCAGCGCCCCGAGCGTTGAGAACCCAGCACCCTAAGCACTGAGCACTGAGCACACTGAGCACTGAGCACCCAGCACCCCGAGTACTGAGCACTGAGCACCCTGAGTACTGAGCACCCAACACCCCGAGTACTGATCACCCAGCACCCTGAGAACTGAGCACCCAGCACCCTGAGTACTGAGCACCCAGCACCCTGAGTACTGAGCACCCAGCACCCTGCGCACTGAGCACTGAGCACCCAGCACCTTGAGCACTGAGCACTGACCACCCAGCACCCCGAGCACTGAGCACCCAGCACCCCGAGCACTGAGCACCCAGCGCCCTGAGCACTGAGCACCCAGCACACTGAGCACTGAGCACCCAGCCCCCTGAGTACTGAGCACCCAGCACCATGAGTACTGAGCACCCAGCACCCTGAGCACTGAGCACCCTGAGGACTGAGCACCCAGCACCCTGAGCACTGAGCACCCAGCACCCTGAGTACTGAGCACCGATCACCCTGAGCACTGAGCACCCAGCACCCCGAGCACTGAGCACCCAGCACCCTGAGTACTGAGCACCCAGCACCCTGAGCACTGAGCACCCAGCACCCTGAGTACTGAGCACCCTGAGTACTGAGCACCGATCACCCTGAGCACTGAGCACCCAGCACCCTGAGTACTGAGCACCCAGCACCCTGAGCACTGAGCACCCAGCACCCTGAGCACTGAGCACCCAGCACCCTGAGTACTGAGCACCCAGCACCCTGAGTACTGAGTACCCAGCACCCTGAGCACTGAGGACCCAGCACCCTGAGTACTGAGCACCGAGCACCCTGAGTACTGAGCACCCAGCACCCTGAGTACTGAGCACACAGCACCCTGAGCACTGAGCACCCAGCACCCTGAGTACTGAGCACCCAGCACCCTGAGTACTGAGCACCCAGCACCCAGAGCACTGAGCACCCAGCACCCCGAGCATGGAGCACCCAGGACCCCGAGCACTGAGTACTGAGCACCCAGCACCCTGAGTACTGAGCACCGAGCTAACCGAGCACTGAGCACCCTGAGTACTGAGCACCCAGCACCCCGATCACTGAGCACCCAGCACCCTGAGCACTGAGCACCCAGCACCCTGAGCACTGAGCACCCAGCACCCTGAGTACTGAGCACCCAGCACGCTGAGTACTGAGCACCCAGCACCCTGAGCACTGAGCACACAGCACCCTGAGTACTGAGCACTGAGCACCCAGCACCCCGTGCACTGAGCACCCAGCACCCTGTGTACTGAGCACTGAGCACCCTGAGTACTAAGCACCCAGCACCCTGAGTACTGAGCACCCAGCACCCTGAGCACTGAGCACCGAGCACCCCGAGCACTGAGCACCCAGCACCCTGAGCACTGAGCACCGAGCACCCCGAGCACTGAGCACCCAGCACCCCGAGCACTGAGCACCAAGCACCCTGAGCACTGAGCACCCAGCACCATGAGCACGGAGAACCCCGAGTACTGAGCACCCAGCACCCTGAGCACTGAGCACCCAGCACCTTGAGTACTGAGCACCGAGCACCTCGAGCACTAAGCACCCAGCACCCTGAGTACTGAGCACCCAGCACCCTGAGCACTGAGCACCCAGAACCCTGAGCACTGAGCACAGAGCACCCTGAGCACGGAGCACCCAGCACCCTGAGTACTGAGCACCCAACACCCAGACTACTGAGCTCCCAGCACACTGAGCACTTAGCAGCCAGCACCCTGAGTACTGAGCACCCAGCACCCTGAGTACTGAACACCCAGCACCCTGAGCACTGAGCACTGAGCACCCTGAGCACTGAGTACTGAGCACTGAGCACCCTGAGCACTGAGCACCCAGCACCCCGAGTACTGAGCACCCAGCACCCTGAGCACTGAGCACCCAGCGCCCCGAGCACTGAGCACCCAGCACCGCGAGCACTGAGCACTGAGCACCCTGAGCACTGAGCACCCAGCACCCGGAGTACTGAGCACTGAGCACCCTGAGTACTGAGCACCAAGCACCCCGAGTACTGAGCACTGAGCACCCTGAGTACTGAGCACCCAGCACCCTGAGCACTGAGCACCCAGCACCCTGAGTACTGAGCACTGAAAACCCTGAGTACTGAGCACCGAGCACCCTGAGTACTGAGCACCCAGCACACTGATCACTGAGCACGGAGCACCCCGAGGACTGAGCACCCAGCACCCTGAGCACTGAGCACCCAGCACCTTGAGTACTGAGCACCGAGCACAACGAGCACTGAGCACCCAGCACCCTGAGTACTGAGCACCCAGCACCCTGAGCACTGAGCACCCAGCTCCCTGAGCACTGAGCACGCAGCACCCCAAGCACTGAGCACCCAGCACCCTGAGTACTGAGCACAGAGCACCCTGAGCACTGAGCACCCAGCACCCTGAGTACAGAGCACCCAGCACCCTGAGTACTGAGCAACCAGCACCCTGAGCACTGAGCACTGAGCACCCAGCACCCTGAGCACTGAGCACCCAGCACCACAGCCCTGAGCACCCAGCACCCCGAGCACTGAGCACCCAGCACCCTGAGCACTGAGCACCCAGCACCCTGAGTACTGAGCAACCAGCAACCTGAGTACTGAGCACCCAGCACCCTGAGTACTGAGCAGTCAGCACCCTGAGTACTGAGCATCGAGCACACCGAGCAATGAGCACCCAGCACCCTGAGCACTGAGCACCCGGAGGACTGAGCACCCAGCACCCTGAGCACTGAGCACCGATCACTCTGAGCAGTGAGCACCCAGCACCCCGAGCACTGAGCACCCAGCACCCTGAGTACTGAGCACCCAGCACCCCGAGTACTGAGCACCCAGCACCCTGAGTACTGAGCACCCAGCACCCCGAGCACTGAGCACCCAGCACCCTGAGTACTGAGCACCCTGAGTACTGAGCACTGAGCACAGAGCATCCTGAGTACTGAGCACCCTGAGGACTGAGCACCCAGCACCCAGAGCACTGAGAACCCAGCACCCTGAGTACTGAGCACTGATCACCCTGAGCACTGAGCACCCAGCACCCCGAGCACTGAGCACCCAGCACCCTGAGTACTGAGCACCCAGCACCCTGAGCACTGAGCACCGAGCACCCTGAGTACTGAACACCCAGCACCCTGAGCACTCAGCACTGAGCACCCAGCACCCTGAGCACTGAGCACTGAGCACCCAGCACCCCGAGCACTGAGCACCCAGCACCCTGAGCACCCAGCACCCTGAGCACTGAGCACCCTGAGCACTGAGCACCCTGAGCACTGAGCACTGAGCACCCAGCACCCTGAGTACTGAGCACCCAACACTCTGAGCACTGAGCACCCAGCACGCTGAGTACTGAGCACTGAGCACACAGCACCCTGAGTACTGAGCACCCAGCACCCCGAGCACTGAGCACCCAGCGCCCCGAGCACTGAGCACCCAGCACCCCGAGCACTGAGCACTGAGCACACTGAGCACTGAGAACCCTGAGTACTGAGCACCCAGCACCCTGAGCACTGAGAACCCTGAGTACTGAGCACCGAGCACCCTGAGTACTGAGTACCCAGCCCCCTGAGCACTGAGCACGGAGCACCCCGAGGACTGAGCACCCCGCACCCTGAGCACTGAGCACCCAGCACCTTGAGTACTGAGCACCGAGCACCCCGAGCACTGAGCACCCAGCACCCTGAGTACTGAGCACCCAACACCCAGAGTACTGAGCACCCAGCACCCTGATCACTGAGCACCCAGCACCCTGAGTACTGAGCACCCAGCACCCTGAGTACTGAGCACCCAGCACCCTGAGCACTGAGCACCCAGCACCCAGCACCCTGAGCACTGAGCACTGACCACCCAGCACCCCGAGCACTGAGCACCCAGCACCCCGAGCACTGAGCACCCAGCGCCCTGAGCACTGAGCACCCAGCACCCTGAGCACTGAGCACCCAGCCCCCAGAGTACTGAGCACCCAGCACCATGAGTACTGAGCACCCAGCACCCTGAGTACTGAGCACCGAGCACCCCGAGCACTGAGCACCCAGCACCCTGAGCACTGAGCACCCTGAGGACTGAGCACCCAGCACCCTGAGCACCGAGCACACCGAGCACTGAGCACCCAGCACCCTGAGCACTGAGCACCCTGAGCACTGAGCACCCAGCACACCGAGCACTGAGCACCCAGCACCCTGAGTACTGAGCACCCAGCACCCTGAGCACTGAGCACCCAGCACCCTGAGTACTGAGCACCCAGCACCCTGAGTACTGAGCACCCTGAGTACTGAGCACCGATCACCCTGAGCACTGAGCACCCAGCACCCTGAGTACTGAGCACCCAGCACCCTGAGCACTGAGCACCCAGCACCCTGAGCACTGAGCACCCAGCACCCTGAGTACTGAGCACCCAGCACCCTGAGTACTGAGTACCCAGCACCCTGAGCACTGAGGACCCAGCACCCTGAGTACTGAGCACCGAGCACCCTGAGTACTGAGCACCCAGCACCCTGAGTACTGAGCACACAGCACCCTGAGCACTGAGCACCCAGCACCCTGAGTACTGAGCACCCAGCACCCTGAGTACTGAGCACCCAGCACCCAGAGCACTGAGCACCCAGCACCCCGAGCATGGAGCACCCAGGACCCCGAGCACTGAGTACTGAGCACCCAGCACCCTGAGTACTGAGCACCGAGCTAACCGAGCACTGAGCACCCTGAGTACTGAGCACCCAGCACCCCGATCACTGAGCACCCAGCACCCTGAGCACTGAGCACCCAGCACCCTGAGCACTGAGCACCCAGCACCCTGAGTACTGAGCACCCAGCACGCTGAGTACTGAGCACCCAGCACCCTGAGCACTGAGCACACAGCACCCTGAGTACTGAGCACTGAGCACCCAGCACCCCGTGCCCTGAGCACCCAGCACCCTGTGTACTGAGCACTGAGCACCCTGAGTACTAAGCACCCAGCACCCTGAGTACTGAGCACCCAGCACCCTGAGCACTGAGCACCGAGCACCCCGAGCACTGAGCACCCAGCACCCTGAGCACTCAGCACCCAGCACCCCGAGCACTGAGCACCAAGCACCCTGAGCACTGAGCACCCAGCACCATGAGCACGGAGAACCCCGAGTACTGAGCACCCAGCACCCTGAGCACTGAGCACCCAGCACCCTGAGCACTGAGCACCCAGCACCATGAGCACGGAGAACCCCGAGTACTGAGCACCCAGCACCCTGAGCACTGAGCACTGAGCACCTTGAGCACTGAGTACTGAGCACTGAGCACCCTGAGCACTGAGCACCCAGCACCCCGAGTACTGAGCACCCAGCACCCTGAGCACTGAGCACCCAGCGCCCCGAGCACTGAGCACCCAGCACCGCGAGCACTGAGCACTGAGCACCCTGAGCACTGAGCACCCAGCACCCGGAGTACTGAGCACTGAGCACCCTGAGTACTGAGCACCAAGCACCCCTAGTACTGAGCACTGAGCACCCTGAGTACTGAGCACCCAGCACCCTGAGCACTGAGCACCCAGCACCCTGAGTACTGAGCACTGAAAACCCTGAGTACTGAGCACCGAGCACCCTGAGTACTGAGCACCCAGCACACTGATCACTGAGCACGGAGCACCCCGAGGACTGAGCACCCAGCACCCTGAGCACTGAGCACCCAGCACCTTGAGTACTGAGCACCGAGCACAACGAGCACTGAGCACCCAGCACCCTGAGTACTGAGCACCCAGCACCCTGAGCACTGAGCACCCAGCTCCCTGAGCACTGAGCACGCAGCACCCCAAGCACTGAGCACCCAGCACCCTGAGTACTGAGCACAGAGCACCCTGAGCACTGAGCACCCAGCACCCTGAGTACAGAGCACCCAGCACCCTGAGTACTGAGCAACCAGCACCCTGAGCACTGAGCACTGAGCACCCAGCACCCTGAGCACTGAGCACCCAGCACCACAGCCTTGAGCACCCAGCACCCCGAGCACTGAGCACCCAGCACCCTGAGCACTGAGCACCCAGCACCCTGAGTACTGAGCAACCAGCAACCTGAGTACTGAGCACCCAGCACCCTGAGTACTGAGCAGTCAGCACCCTGAGTACTGAGCATCGAGCACACCGAGCAATGAGCACCCAGCACCCTGAGCACTGAGCACCCGGAGGACTGAGCACCCAGCACCCTGAGCACTGAGCACCGATCACTCTGAGCAGTGAGCACCCAGCACCCCGAGCACTGAGCACCCAGCACCCTGAGTACTGAGCACCCAGCACCCCGAGTACTGAGCACCCAGCACCCTGAGTACTGAGCACCCAGCACCCCGAGCACTGAGCACCCAGCACCCTGAGTACTGAGCACCCTGAGTACTGAGCACTGAGCACAGAGCATCCTGAGTACTGAGCACCCTGAGGACTGAGCACCCAGCACCCAGAGCACTGAGAACCCAGCACCCTGAGTACTGAGCACTGATCACCCTGAGCACTGAGCACCCAGCACCCCGAGCACTGAGCACCCAGCACCCTGAGTACTGAGCACCCAGCACCCTGAGCACTGAGCACCGAGCACCCTGAGTACTGAACACCCAGCACCCTGAGCACTCAGCACTGAGCACCCAGCACCCTGAGCACTGAGCACTGAGCACCCAGCACCCCGAGCACTGAGCACCCAGCACCCTGAGCACCCAGCACCCTGAGCACTGAGCACCCTGAGCACTGAGCACCCTGAGCACTGAGCACTGAGCACCCAGCACCCTGAGTACTGAGCACCCAACACTCTGAGCACTGAGCACCCAGCACGCTGAGTACTGAGCACTGAGCACACAGCACCCTGAGTACTGAGCACCCAGCACCCCGAGCACTGAGCACCCAGCGCCCCGAGCACTGAGCACCCAGCACCCCGAGCACTGAGCACTGAGCACACTGAGCACTGAGAACCCTGAGTACTGAGCACCCAGCACCCTGAGCACTGAGAACCCTGAGTACTGAGCACCGAGCACCCTGAGTACTGAGTACCCAGCCCCCTGAGCACTGAGCACGGAGCACCCCGAGGACTGAGCACCCCGCACCCTGAGCACTGAGCACCCAGCACCTTGAGTACTGAGCACCGAGCACCCCGAGCACTGAGCACCCAGCACCCTGAGTACTGAGCACCCAACACCCAGAGTACTGAGCACCCAGCACCCTGATCACTGAGCACCCAGCACCCTGAGTACTGAGCACCCAGCACCCTGAGTACTGAGCACCCAGCACCCTGAGCACTGAGCACTGAGCACCCAGCACCCTGAGCACTGAGCACTGACCACCCAGCACCCCGAGCACTGAGCACCCAGCGCCCTGAGCACTGAGCACCCAGCACCCTGAGCACTGAGCACCCAGCCCCCTGAGTACTGAGCACCCAGCACCATGAGTACTGAGCACCCAGCACCCTGAGTACTGAGCACCGAGCACCCCGAGCACTGAGCACCCAGCACCCTGAGCACTGAGCACCCTGAGGACTGAGCACCCAGCACCCTGAGCACCGAGCACACCGAGCACTGAGCACCCAGCACCCTGAGCACTGAGCACCCTGAGCACTGAGCACCCAGCACACCGAGCACTGAGCACCCAGCACCCTGAGTACTGAGCACCCAGCACCCTGAGCACTGAGCACCCAGCACCCTGAGTACTGAGCACCCAGCACCCTGAATACTGAGCACCCTGAGTACTGAGCACCGATCACCCTGAGCACTGAGCACCCAGCACCCTGAGTACTGAGCACCCAGCACCCTGAGCACTGAGCACCCAGCACCCTGAGCACTGAGCACCCAGCACCCTGAGTACTGAGCACCCAGCACCCTGAGTACTGAGTACCCAGCACCCTGAGCACTGAGGACCCAGCACCCTGAGTACTGAGCACCGAGCACCCTGAGTACTGAGCACCCAGCACCCTGAGTACTGAGCACACAGCACCCTGAGCACTGAGCACCCAGCACCCTGAGTACTGAGCACCCAGCACCCTGAGTACTGAGCACCCAGCACCCAGAGCACTGAGCACCCAGCACCCCGAGCATGGAGCACCCAGGACCCCGAGCACTGAGTACTGAGCACCCAGCACCCTGAGTACTGAGCACCGAGCTAACCGAGCACTGAGCACCCTGAGTACTGAGCACCCAGCACCCCGATCACTGAGCACCCAGCACCCTGAGCACTGAGCACCCAGCACCCTGAGCACTGAGCACCCAGCACCCTGAGTACTGAGCACCCAGCACGCTGAGTACTGAGCACCCAGCACCCTGAGCACTGAGCACACAGCACCCTGAGTACTGAGCACTGAGCACCCAGCACCCCGTGCACTGAGCACCCAGCACCCTGTGTACTGAGCACTGAGCACCCTGAGTACTAAGCACCCAGCACCCTGAGTACTGAGCACCCAGCACCCTGAGCACTGAGCACCGAGCACCCCGAGCACTGAGCACCCAGCACCTTGAGCACTCAGCACCCAGCACCCCGAGCACTGAGCACCAAGCACCCTGAGCACTGAGCACCCAGCACCATGAGCACGGAGAACCCCGAGTACTGAGCACCCAGCACCCTGAGCACTGAGCACCCAGCACCTTGAGTACTGAGCACCGAGCACCTCGAGCACTAAGCACCCAGCACCCTGAGTACTGAGCACCCAGCACCCTGAGCACTGAGCACCCAGAACCCTGAGCACTGAGCACAGAGCACCCTGAGCACGGAGCACCCAGCACCCTGAGTACTGAGCACCCAACACCCAGACTACTGAGCTCCCAGCACACTGAGCACTTAGCAGCCAGCACCCTGAGTACTGAGCACCCAGCACCCTGAGTACTGAACACCCAGCACCCTGAGCACTGAGCACTGAGCACCCTGAGCACTGAGTACTGAGCACTGAGCACCCTGAGCACTGAGCACCCAGCACCCCGAGTACTGAGCACCCAGCACCCTGAGCACTGAGCACCCAGCGCCCCGAGCACTGAGCACCCAGCACCGCGAGCACTGAGCACTGAGCACCCTGAGCACTGAGCACCCAGCACCCGGAGTACTGAGCACTGAGCACCCTGAGTACTGAGCACCAAGCACCCCGAGTACTGAGCACTGAGCACCCTGAGTACTGAGCACCCAGCACCCTGAGCACTGAGCACCCAGCACCCTGAGTACTGAGCACTGAAAACCCTGAGTACTGAGCACCGAGCACCCTGAGTACTGAGCACCCAGCACACTGATCACTGAGCACGGAGCACCCCGAGGACTGAGCACCCAGCACCCTGAGCACTGAGCACCCAGCACCTTGAGTACTGAGCACCGAGCACAACGAGCACTGAGCACCCAGCACCCTGAGTACTGAGCACCCAGCACCCTGAGCACTGAGCACCCAGCTCCCTGAGCACTGAGCACGCAGCACCCCAAGCACTGAGCACCCAGCACCCTGAGTACTGAGCACAGAGCACCCTGAGCACTGAGCACCCAGCACCCTGAGTACAGAGCACCCAGCACCCTGAGTACTGAGCAACCAGCACCCTGAGCACTGAGCACTGAGCACCCAGCACCCTGAGCACTGAGCACCCAGCACCACAGCCCTGAGCACCCAGCACCCCGAGCACTGAGCACCCAGCACCCTGAGCACTGAGCACCCAGCACCCTGAGTACTGAGCAACCAGCAACCTGAGTACTGAGCACCCAGCACCCTGAGTACTGAGCAGTCAGCACCCTGAGTACTGAGCATCGAGCACACCGAGCAATGAGCACCCAGCACCCTGAGCACTGAGCACCCGGAGGACTGAGCACCCAGCACCCTGAGCACTGAGCACCGATCACTCTGAGCAGTGAGCACCCAGCACCCCGAGCACTGAGCACCCAGCACCCTGAGTACTGAGCACCCAGCACCCCGAGTACTGAGCACCCAGCACCCTGAGTACTGAGCACCCAGCACCCCGAGCACTGAGCACCCAGCACCCTGAGTACTGAGCACCCTGAGTACTGAGCACTGAGCACAGAGCATCCTGAGTACTGAGCACCCTGAGGACTGAGCACCCAGCACCCAGAGCACTGAGAACCCAGCACCCTGAGTACTGAGCACTGATCACCCTGAGCACTGAGCACCCAGCACCCCGAGCACTGAGCACCCAGCACCCTGAGTACTGAGCACCCAGCACCCTGAGCACTGAGCACCGAGCACCCTGAGTACTGAACACCCAGCACCCTGAGCACTCAGCACTGAGCACCCAGCACCCTGAGCACTGAGCACTGAGCACCCAGCACCCCGAGCACTGAGCACCCAGCACCCTGAGCACCCAGCACCCTGAGCACTGAGCACCCTGAGCACTGAGCACCCTGAGCACTGAGCACTGAGCACCCAGCACCCTGAGTACTGAGCACCCAACACTCTGAGCACTGAGCACCCAGCACGCTGAGTACTGAGCACTGAGCACACAGCACCCTGAGTACTGAGCACCCAGCACCCCGAGCACTGAGCACCCAGCGCCCCGAGCACTGAGCACCCAGCACCCCGAGCACTGAGCACTGAGCACACTGAGCACTGAGAACCCTGAGTACTGAGCACCCAGCACCCTGAGCACTGAGAACCCTGAGTACTGAGCACCGAGCACCCTGAGTACTGAGTACCCAGCCCCCTGAGCACTGAGCACGGAGCACCCCGAGGACTGAGCACCCCGCACCCTGAGCACTGAGCACCCAGCACCTTGAGTACTGAGCACCGAGCACCCCGAGCACTGAGCACCCAGCACCCTGAGTACTGAGCACCCAACACCCAGAGTACTGAGCACCCAGCACCCTGATCACTGAGCACCCAGCACCCTGAGTACTGAGCACCCAGCACCCTGAGTACTGAGCACCCAGCACCCTGAGCACTGAGCACTGAGCACCCAGCACCCTGAGCACTGAGCACTGACCACCCAGCACCCCGAGCACTGAGCACCCAGCACCCCGAGCACTGAGCACCCAGCGCCCTGAGCACTGAGCACCCAGCACCCTGAGCACTGAGCACCCAGCCCCCTGAGTACTGAGCACCCAGCACCATGAGTACTGAGCACCCAGCACCCTGAGTACTGAGCACCGAGCACCCCGAGCACTGAGCACCCAGCACCCTGAGCACTGAGCACCCTGAGGACTGAGCACCCAGCACCCTGAGCACCGAGCACACCGAGCACTGAGCACCCAGCACCCTGAGCACTGAGCACCCTGAGCACTGAGCACCCAGCACACCGAGCACTGAGCACCCAGCACCCTGAGTACTGAGCACCCAGCACCCTGAGCACTGAGCACCCAGCACCCTGAGTACTGAGCACCCAGCACCCTGAGCACTGAGCACGCAGCACCCTGAGCACTGAGCACCCAGCACCCTGAGTACTGAGCACCCAGAACCCTGAGTACTGAGTACAAAGCACCCTGAGCACTGAGCACCCAGCACCCTGAGTACTGAGCACCGAGCACACTAAGTACTGAGCACCAAGCACCCTGAGTACTGAGCACACAGCACCCTGAGCACTGAGCACACAGCACCCTGAGTACTGAGCACCCAGCACCCTGAGTACTGAGCACCCAGCACCCTGAGTACTGAGCACCCAGCACCCTGAGTACTGAGCACCCAGCACCCTGAGTACTGAGCACCGAGCACCCCGAGCACTGAGCAACCAGCACCCTGAGTACTGAGCACTGAGCACCCTGAGTACTGATCACCGAACACCCTGAGTACTGAGCACCCAGCACCCTGAGGACTGAGCACCCAGCACCCTGAACACTGAGCACCCAGCACCCTGAGAACTGAGCCCCCAGCACCCTGAGTACTGAGCACCCAGCACCCTGAGCACTGAGCACCCAGCACCCCGAGCACTGAGCACCCAGCACCCCGAGCACTGAGCACCCAGCACCCCGAGCACTGAGCACCCAGCACCCTGAGTACTGAGCACAGAGCACCCTGAGCACTGAGCACCCAGCACCCTGAGTACTGAGCACCCAGCACCCTGAGTACTGAGCAACCAGCACCCTGAGCACTGAGCACTGAGCACCCAGCACCCTGAGCACTGAGCACTGAGCACCCAGCACCACAGCCCTGAGCACCCAGCACTCCGAGCACTGAGCACCCAGCACCCTGTGCACTGAGCACCCAGCACCCTGAGTACTGAGCACTGAGCACCCTGATTACTAAGCACCCAGCACCCTGAGTACTGAGCACCCAGGACCCTAAGCACTGAGCACCGAGCACCCCGAGCACTGAGCACTCAGCACCCTGAGCACTCAGCACCCATCACCCCGATCACTGAGCACCCAGCACCCTGAGCACTGAGCACCCAGCACTCTGAGCACTGAGCACCCAGCACCCAGAGCACTGAGCACCCAGCACCCTGAGCACTGAGCACCCAGCACCCTGAGTACTGAGCACCCAGCACCCTGAGTACTGAGCACCCAGCACCCTGAGTACTGAGCACCGAGCACCCTGAGTACTGAGCACCGAGCACCCTGAGTACTGAGCACCCAGCACCCTGAGCACTGAGCACCCAGCACCCTGAGTACTGAGCACCCAGCACCCTGAGTACTGAGCACCCAGCACACCGAGCACTGAGCACCCAGAACCCTGAGTACTGAGCACCTAGCACCCTGAGCACTGAGCACCGAGCACCCTGAGTACTGAACACCCAGCACCCTGAGCACTGAGCACTGAGCACACAGCACCCTGAGCACTGAGAACTGAGCACCCAGCACCCCGAGCACTGAGCACCCAGCACCCTGAGCACCCAGCACCCTGAGCACTGAGCACCCTCAGCACTGAGCACCCTCAGCACTGAGCACTGAGCACCCAGCACCCTGAGTACTGAGCACCCAACACTCTGAGCACTGAGCACACAGCACGCTGAGTACTGAGCACTGAGCACACAGCACCCTGAGTACAGAGCACCCAGCACCCCGAGCACTGAGCACCCAGCGCCCCGAGCGTTGAGAACCCAGCACCCTGAGCACTGAGCACTGAGCACACTGAGCACTGAGCACCCAGCACCCCGAGTACTGAGCACTGAGCACCCTGAGTACTGAGCACCCAACACCCCGAGTACTGATCACCCAGCACCCTGAGAACTGAGCACCCAGCACCCTGAGTACTGAGCACCCAGCACCCTGAGTACTGAGCACCCAGCACCCTGAGCACTGAGCACTGAGCACCCAGCACCTTGAGCACTGAGCACTGACCACCCAGCACCCCGAGCACTGAGCACCCAGCACCCCGAGCACTGAGCACCCAGCGCCCTGAGCACTGAGCACCCAGCACACTGAGCACTGAGCACCCAGCCCCCTGAGTACTGAGCACCCAGCACCATGAGTACTGAGCACCCAGCACCCTGAGCACTGAGCACCCTGAGGACTGAGCACCCAGCACCCTGAGCACTGAGCACCCAGCACCCTGAGTACTGAGCACCGATCACCCTGAGCACTGAGCACCCAGCACCCCGAGCACTGAGCACCCAGCACCCTGAGTACTGAGCACCCAGCACCCTGAGCACTGAGCACCCAGCACCCTGAGTACTGAGCACCCTGAGTACTGAGCACCGATCACCCTGAGCACTGAGCACCCAGCACCCTGAGTACTGAGCACCCAGCACCCTGAGCACTGAGCACCCAGCACCCTGAGCACTGAGCACCCAGCACCCTGAGTACTGAGCACCCAGCACCCTGAGTACTGAGTACCCAGCACCCTGAGCACTGAGGACCCAGCACCCTGAGTACTGAGCACCCAGCACCCTGAGTACTGAGCACCCAGCACCCTGAGTACTGAGCACACAGCACCCTGAGCACTGAGCACCCAGCACCCTGAGTACTGAGCACCCAGCACCCTGAGTACTGAGCACCCAGCACCCAGAGCACTGAGCACCCAGCACCCCGAGCATGGAGCAACCAGGACCCCGAGCACTGAGTACTGAGCACCCAGCACCCTGAGTACTGAGCACCGAGCTAACCGAGCACTGAGCACCCTGAGTACTGAGCACCCAGCACCCCGATCACTGAGCACCCAGCACCCTGAGCACTGAGCACCCAGCACCCTGAGCACTGAGCACCCAGCACCCTGAGTACTGAGCACCCAGCACGCTGAGTACTGAGCACCCAGCACCCTGAGCACTGAGCACCCAGCACCCTGAGTACTGAGCACTGAGCACCCAGCACCCCGAGCACTGAGCACCCAGCACCCTGTGTACTGAGCACTGAGCACCCTGAGTACTAAGCACCCAGCACCCTGAGTACTGAGCACGCAGCACCCTGAGCACTGAGCACCGAGCACCCCGAGCACTGAGCACCCAGCACCCTGAGCACTCAGCACCCAGCACCCCGAGCACTGAGCACCAAGCACCCTGAGCACTGAGCACCCAGCACCATGAGCACGGAGAACCCCGAGTACTGAGCACCCAGCACCCTGAGCACTGAGCACCCAGCACCTTGAGTACTGAGCACCGAGCACCTCGAGCACTAAGCACCCAGCACCCTGAGTACTGAGCACCCAGCACCCTGAGCACTGAGCACCCAGAACCCTGAGCACTGAGCACAGAGCACCCTGAGCACGGAGCACCCAGCACCCTGAGTACTGAGCACCCAACACCCAGACTACTGAGCTCCCAGCACACTGAGCACTGAGCAGCCAGCACCCTGAGTACTGAGCACCCAGCACCCTGAGTACTGAACACCCAGCACCCTGAGCACTGAGCACTGAGCACCCTGAGCACTGAGTACTGAGCACTGAGCACCCTGAGCACTGAGCACCCAGCACCCCGAGTACTGAGCACCCAGCACCCTGAGCACTGAGCACCCAGCGCCCCGAGCACTGAGCACCCAGCACCGCGAGCACTGAGCACTGAGCACCCTGAGCACTGAGCACCCAGCACCCCGAGTACTGAGCACTGAGCACCCTGAGTACTGAGCACCAAGCACCCCGAGTACTGAGCACTGAGCACCCTGAGTACTGAGCACCCAGCACCCTGAGCACTGAGCACCCAGCACCCTGAGTACTGAGCACTGAAAACCCTGAGTACTGAGCACCGAGCACCCTGAGTACTGAGCACCCAGCACCCTGATCACTGAGCACGGAGCACCCCGAGGACTGAGCACCCAGCACCCTGAGCACTGAGCACCCAGCACCTTGAGTACTGAGCACCGAGCACAACGAGCACTGAGCACCCAGCACCCTGAGTACTGAGCACCCAGCACCCTGAGCACTGAGCACCCAGCTCCCTGAGCACTGAGCACGCAGCACCCCAAGCACTGAGCACCCAGCACCCTGAGTACTGAGCACAGAGCACCCTGAGCACTGAGCACCCAGCACCCTGAGTACAGAGCACCCAGCACCCTGAGTACTGAGCAACCAGCACCCTGAGCACTGAGCACTGAGCACCCAGCACCCTGAGCACTGAGCACCCAGCAACACAGCCCTGAGCACCCAGCACCCCGAGCACTGAGCACCCAGCACCCTGAGCACTGAGCACGCAGCACCCTGAGTACTGAGCAACCAGCAACCTGAGTACTGAGCACCCAGCACCCTGAGTACTGAGCAGTCAGCACCCTGAGTACTGAGCATCGAGCACACCGAGCAATGAGCACCCAGCACCCTGAGCACTGAGCACCCGGAGGACTGAGCACCCAGCACCCTGAGCACTGAGCACCGATCACTCTGAGCAGTGAGCACCCAGCACCCCGAGCACTGAGCACCCAGCACCCTGAGTACTGAGCACCCAGCACCCCGAGTACTGAGCACCCAGCACCCTGAGTACTGAGCACCCAGCACCCCGAGCACTGAGCACCCAGCACCCTGAGTACTGAGCACCCTGAGTACTGAGCACTGAGCACAGAGCATCCTGAGTACTGAGCACCCTGAGGACTGAGCACCCAGCACCCAGAGCACTGAGAACCCAGCACCCTGAGTACTGAGCACTGATCACCCTGAGCACTGAGCACCCAGCACCCCGAGCACTGAGCACCCAGCACCCTGAGTACTGAGCACCCAGCACCCTGAGCACTGAGCACCGAGCACCCTGAGTACTGAACACCCAGCACCCTGAGCACTCAGCACTGAGCACCCAGCACCCTGAGCACTGAGCACTGAGCACCCAGCACCCCGAGCACTGAGCACCCAGCACCCTGAGCACCCAGCACCCTGAGCACTGAGCACCCTGAGCACTGAGCACCCTGAGCACTGAGCACTGAGCACCCAGCACCCTGAGTACTGAGCACCCAACACTCTGAGCACTGAGCACCCAGCACGCTGAGTACTGAGCACTGAGCACACAGCACCCTGAGTACTGAGCACCCAGCACCCCGAGCACTGAGCACCCAGCGCCCCGAGCACTGAGCACCCAGCACCCCGAGCACTGAGCACTGAGCACACTGAGCACTGAGAACCCTGAGTACTGAGCACCCAGCACCCTGAGCACTGAGAACCCTGAGTACTGAGCACCGAGCACCCTGAGTACTGAGTACCCAGCCCCCTGAGCACTGAGCACGGAGCACCCCGAGGACTGAGCACCCCGCACCCTGAGCACTGAGCACCCAGCACCTTGAGTACTGAGCACCGAGCACCCCGAGCACTGAGCACCCAGCACCCTGAGTACTGAGCACCCAACACCCAGAGTACTGAGCACCCAGCACCCTGATCACTGAGCACCCAGCACCCTGAGTACTGAGCACCCAGCACCCTGAGTACTGAGCACCCAGCACCCTGAGCACTGAGCACTGAGCACCCAGCACCCTGAGCACTGAGCACTGACCACCCAGCACCCCGAGCACTGAGCACCCAGCACCCCGAGCACTGAGCACCCAGCGCCCTGAGCACTGAGCACCCAGCACCCTGAGCACTGAGCACCCAGCCCCCTGAGTACTGAGCACCCAGCACCATGAGTACTGAGCACCCAGCACCCTGAGTACTGAGCACCGAGCACCCCGAGCACTGAGCACCCAGCACCCTGAGCACTGAGCACCCTGAGGACTGAGCACCCAGCACCCTGAGCACCGAGCACACCGAGCACTGAGCACCCAGCACCCTGAGCACTGAGCACCCTGAGCACTGAGCACCCAGCACACCGAGCACTGAGCACCCAGCACCCTGAGTACTGAGCACCCAGCACCCTGAGCACTGAGCACCCAGCACCCTGAGTACTGAGCACCCAGCACCCTGAGTACTGAGCACACAGCACCCTGAGCACTGAGCACCCAGCACCCTGAGTACTGAGCACCCAGCACCCTGAGTACTGAGCACCCAGCACCCAGAGCACTGAGCACCCAGCACCCCGAGCATGGAGCACCCAGGACCCCGAGCACTGAGTACTGAGCACCCAGCACCCTGAGTACTGAGCACCGAGCTAACCGAGCACTGAGCACCCTGAGTACTGAGCACCCAGCACCCCGATCACTGAGCACCCAGCACCCTGAGTACTGAGCACCCAGCACCCTGAGCACTGAGCACCCAGCACCCTGAGTACTGAGCACCCAGCACGCTGAGTACTGAGCACCCAGCACCCTGAGCACTGAGCACCCAGCACCCTGAGTACTGAGCACTGAGCACCCAGCACCCCGAGCACTGAGCACCCAGCACCCTGTGTACTGAGCATTGAGCACCCTGAGTACTAAACACCCAGCACCCTGAGTACTGAGCACCCAGCACCCTGAGCACTCAGCACCCAGCACCCCGAGCACTGAGCACCAAGCACCCTGAGCACTGAGCACCCAGCACCATGAGCACGGAGAACCCCGAGTACTGAGCACCCAGCACCCTGAGCACTGAGCACCCAGCACCTTGAGTACTGAGCACCGAGCACCTCGAGCACTAAGCACCCAGCACCCTGAGTACTGAGCACCCAGCACCCTGAGCACTGAGCACCCAGAACCCTGAGCACTGAGCACAGAGCACCCTGAGCACGGAGCACCCAGCACCCTGAGTACTGAGCACCCAACACCCAGACTACTGAGCTCCCAGCACACTGAGCACTGAGCAGCCAGCACCCTGAGTACTGAGCACCCAGCACCCTGAGTACTGAACACCCAGCACCCTGAGCACTGAGCACTGAGGACCCTGAGCACTGAGTACTGAGCACTGAGCACCCTGAGCACTGAGCACCCAGCACCCCGAGTACTGAGCACCCAGCACCCTGAGCACTGAGCACCCAGCGCCCCGAGCACTGAGCACCCAGCACCGCGAGCACTGAGCACTGAGCACCCTGAGCACTGAGCACCCAGCACCCGGAGTACTGAGCACTGAGCACCCTGAGTACTGAGCACCAAGCACCCCGAGTACTGAGCACTGAGCACCCTGAGTACTGAGCACCCAGCACCCTGAGCACTGAGCACCCAGCACCCTGAGTACTGAGCACTGAAAACCCTGAGTACTGAGCACCGTGCACCCTGAGTACTGAGCACCCAGCACCCTGATCGCTGAGCACGGAGCACCCCGAGGACTGAGCACCCAGCACCCTGAGCACTGAGCACCCAGCACCTTGAGTACTGAGCACCGAGCACAACGAGCACTGAGCACCCAGCACCCTGAGTACTGAGCACCCAGCACCCTGAGCACTGAGCACCCAGCTCCCTGAGCACTGAGCACGCAGCACCCCAAGCACTGAGCACCCAGCACCCTGAGTACTGAGCACAGAGCACCCTGAGCACTGAGCACCCAGCACCCTGAGTACAGAGCACCCAGCACCCTGAGTACTGAGCAACCAGCACCCTGAGCACTGAGCACTGAGCACCCAGCACCCTGAGCACTGAGCACCCAGCACCACAGCCCTGAGCACCCAGCACCCCGAGCACTGAGCACCCAGCACCCTGAGCACTGAGCACCCAGCACCCCGAGTACTGAGCAACCAGCAACCTGAGTACTGAGCACCCAGCACCCTGAGTACTGAGCAGTCAGCACCCTGAGTACTGAGCACCGAGCACACCGAGCAATGAGCACCCAGCACCCTGAGCACTGAGCACCCGGAGGACTGAGCACCCAGCACCCTGAGCACTGAGCACGTCAGCACCCTGAGTACTGAGCACCGAGCACACCGAGCAATGAGCACCCAGCACCCTGAGCACTGAGCACCCGGAGGACTGAGCACCCAGCACCCCGAATACTGAGCACCCAGCACCCTGAGTACTGAGCACCCAGCACCCCGAGCACTGAGCACCCAGCACCCTGAGTACTGAGCACCCTGAGTACTGAGCACTGAGCACAGAGCATCCTGAGAACTGAGCACCCTGAGGACTGAGCACCCAGCACCCAGAGCACTGAGAACCCAGCACCCTGAGTACTGAGCACTGATCACCCTGAGCACTGAGCACCCAGCACCCGAGCACTGAGCACCCAGCACCCTGAGTACTGAGCACCCAGCACCCTGAGCACTGAGCACCGAGCACCCTGAGTACTGAACACCCAGCACCCTGAGCACTCAGCACTGAGCACCCAGCACCCTGAGCACTGAGCACTGAGCACCCAGCACCCCGAGCACTGAGCACCCAGCACCCTGAGCACCCAGCACCCTGAGCACTGAGCACCCTGAGCACTGAGCACCCTGAGCACTGAGCACTGAGCACCCAGCACCCTGAGTACTGAGCACCCAACACTCTGAGCACTGAGCACCCAGCACGCTGAGTACTGAGCACTGAGCACACAGCACCCTGAGTACTGAGCACCCAGCACCATGAGTACTGAGCACCCAGCACCCTGAGTACTGAGCACCGAGCACCCCGAGCACTGAGCACCCAGCACCCTGAGCACTGAGCACCCTGAGGACTGAGCACCCAGCACCCTGAGCACCGAGCACACCGAGCACTGAGCACCCAGCACCCTGAGCACTAAGCACCCTGAGCACTGAGCACCCAGCACACCGAGCACTGAGCACCCAGCACCCTGAGTACTGAGCACCCAGCACCCTGAGCACTGAGCACCCAGCACCCTGAGTACTGAGCACCCTGAGTACTGAGCACCGATCACCCTGAGCACTGAGCACCCAGCACCCTGAGTACTGAGCACCCAGCACCCTGAGCACTGAGCACCCAGCACCCTGAGCACTGAGCACCCAGCACCCTGAGTACTGATCACCCAGAACCCTGAGTACTGAGTACAAAGCACCCTGAGCACTGAGCACCCAGCACCCTGAGTACTGAGCACCGAGCACACTAAGTACTGAGCACCAAGCACCCTGAGTACTGAGCACACAGCACCCTGAGCACTGAGCACACAGCACCCTGAGTACTGAGCACCCAGCACCCTGAGTACTGAGCACACAGCACCCTGAGTACTGAGCACCCAGCACCCTGAGTACTGAGCACCCAGCACCCTGAGTACTGAGCACCGAGCACCCCGAGCACTGAGCAACCAGCACCCTGAGTACTGAGCACTGAGCACCCTGAGTACTGAGCACCGAACACCCTGAGTACTGAGCACCCAGCACCCTGAGGACTGAGCACCCAGCAGCCTGAACACTGAGCACCCAGCACCCTGAGTACTGAGCCCCCAGCACCCTGAGTACTGAGCACCCAGCACCCTGAGCACTGAGCACCCAGCACCCCGAGCACTGAGCACCCAGCACCCCGAGCACTGAGCACCCAGCACCCCGAGCACTGAGCACCCAGCACCCTGAGTACTGAGCACAGAGCACCCTGAGCACTGAGCACCCAGCACCCTGAGTACTGAGCACCCAGCACCCTGAGTACTGAGCAACCAGCACCCTGAGCACTGAGCACTGAGCACCCAGCACCCTGAGCACTGAGCACTGAGCACCCAGCACCACAGCCCTGAGCACCCAGCACTCCGAGCACTGAGCACCCAGCACCCTGAGCACTGAGCACCCAGCACCCTGAGTACTGAGCAACCAGCAACCTGAGTACTGAGCACCCAGCACCCTGAGTACTGAGCACTCAGCACCCTGAGTACTGAGCACCGAGCACACCGAGTAATGAGCACCCAGCACCCTGAGCACTGAGCACCCGGAGGACTGAGCACCCAGCACCCTGAGCACTGAGCACCGATCACTCTGAGCAGTGAGCACCCAGCACCCCGAGCACTGAGCACCCAGCACCCTGAGTACTGAGCACCCAGCACCCCGAGTACTGAGCACCCAGCACCCTGAGTACTGAGCACCCAGCACCCCGAGCACTGAGCACCCAGCACCCTGAGTACTGAGCACCCTGAGTACTGAGCACTGAGCACAGAGCATCCTGAGTACTGAGCACCCTGAGGACTGAGCACCCAGCACCCAGAGAACTGAGAACCCAGCACCCTGAGTACTGAGCACTGATCACCCTGAGCACTGAGCACCCAGCACCCCGAGCACTGAGCACCCAGCACCCTGAGTACTGAGCACCCAGCACCCTGAGCACTGAGCACCGAGCACCCTGAGTACTGAACACCCAGCACCCTGAGCACTCAGCACTGAGCACCCAGCACCCTGAGCACTGAGCACTGAGCACCCAGCACCCCGAGCACTGAGCACCCAGCACCCTGAGCACCCAGCACCCTGAGCACTGAGCACCCTGAGCACTGAGCACCCTGAGCACTGAGCACTGAGCACCCAGCACCCTGAGTACTGAGCACCCAACACTCTGAGCACTGAGCACCCAGCACGCTGAGTACTGAGCACTGAGCACACAGCACCCTGAGTACTGAGCACCCAGCACCCCGAGCACTGAGCACCCAGCGCCCCGAGCACTGAGCACCCAGCACCCCGAGCACTGAGCACTGAGCACACTGAGCACTGAGCACCCAGCACCCCGAGTACTGAGCACTGAGCGCCCTGAGTACTGAGCACCCAGCACCCCGAGTACTGAGCACTGAGCACCCTGAGTACTGAGCACCCAGCACCCTGAGCACTGAGAACCCTGAGTACTGAGCACCGAGCACCCTGAGTACTGAGCACCCAGCCCCCTGAGCACTGAGCACGGAGCACCCCGAGGACTGAGCACCCCGCACCCTGAGCACTGAGCACCCAGCACCTTGAGTACTGAGCACCGAGCACCCCGAGCACTGAGCACCCAGCACCCTGAGTACTGAGCACCCAACACCCAGAGTACTGAGCACCCAGCACCCTGATCACTGAGCACCCAGCACCCTGAGTACTGAGCACCCAGCACCCTGAGTACTGAGCACCCAGCACCCTGAGCACTGAGCACCCAGCACCCTGAGCACTGAGCACTGACCACCCAGCACCCAGAGCACTGAGCACCCAGCACCCCGAGCACTGAGCACCCAGCGCCCTGAGCACTGAGCACCCAGCACCCTGAGTACTGAGCACCGAGCACCCCGAGCACTGAGCACCCAGCACCCTGAGCACTGAGCACCCTGAGGACTGAGCACCCAGCACCCTGAGCACCGAGCACCCCGAGCACTGAGCACCCAGCACCCTGAGCACTGAGCACCCTGAGCACTGAGCACCCAGCACACCGAGCACTGAGCACCCAGCACCCTGAGTACTGAGCACCGAGCACCCCGAGCACTGAGCACCCAGCACCCTGAGCACTGAGCACCCTGAGGACTGAGCACCCAGCACCCTGAGCACCGAGCACCCCGAGCACTGAGCACCCAGCACCCTGAGCACTGAGCACCCTGAGCACTGAGCACCCAGCACACCGAGCACTGAGCACCCAGCACCCTGAGTACTGAGCACCGATCACCCTGAGCACTGAGCACCCAGAACCCTGAGCACTGAGCACCCAGCACCCTGAGTACTGAGGACCCAGAACCCTGAGTACTGAGTACAAAGCACCCTGAGCACTGAGCACCCAGCACCCTGAGTACTGAGCACCGAGCACACTAAGTACTGAGCACCAAGCACCCTGAGTACTGAGCACCCAGCACCCTGAGCACTGAGCACCCAGCACCCTGAGTACTGAGCACCCAGCACCCTGAGTACTGAGCACCCAGCACCCTGAGTACTGAGCACCCAGCACCCTGAGTACTGAGCACCCAGCACCCTGAGTACTGAGCACCGAGCACCCCGAGCACTGAGCAACCAGCACCCTGAGTACTGAGCACTGAGCACCCTGAGTACTGAGCACCGAACACCCTGAGTACTGAGCACCCAGCACCCTGAGGACTGAGCACCCAGCACCCTGAACACTGAGCACCCAGCACCCTGAGTACTGAGCCCCCAGCACCCTGAGTACTGAGCACCCAGCACCCTGAGCACTGAGCACCCAGCACCCCGAGCACTGAGCACCCAGCACCCCGAGCACTGAGCACCCAGCACCCCGAGCACTGAGCACCCAGCACCCTGAGCACTGAGCACCCAGCACCCTGAGCACTGAGCACCCAGCACCCTGAGTACTGAGTACTCAGCACCCTGAGCACTGAGCACCCAGCACCCTGAGTACTGATCACCGAGCACCCCGAGCACTGAGCACCCAGCACCCTGAGTACTGAGCACCCAGCACCCTGAGTACTGAGCACCCAGCACCCTGAGCACTGAGCACAAAGCACGCTGAGTACTGAGCACTGAGCACCCTGAGTACTGAGCACCGAGGACCCTGAGCACTGAGCACCCAGCACGCTGAGTACTGAGCACTGAGCACCCTGAGTACTGAGCACCTAGCACCCTGAATACTGAGCACACAGCACCCTGAGCACTGAGCAGCCAGCACCCTCAGCACTGAGCACCCAGCACCCCGAGCACTGAGCACCCAGCACCCTGAGCACTGAGCACCCAGCACCCCGAGTACTGAGCACCCAGCACCCTGAGTACTGAGCACCAAGTACCCTGAGTACTGAGCACCCCGAGTACTGAGCAGCCAGCACCCCGAGCACTGAGCACCCAGCACCCTGAGTACTGAGAACAGATCACCCTGAGTACTGAGCACCCAGCACCCTGAGTACTGAGCCCCCAGCACCCTGAGTACTGAGCACCCAGCAACCCGAGCACTGAGCACCCAGCACCCCGAGAATGAGCACCCAGCACCCTGAGTACTGAGAACCGAGCACCCTGAGTATTGAGCACCCAGCACCCTGAGTACTGAGCCCCCAGCACCCTGAGCACTGAGCACCCAGCACACCGAGCACTGAGCACCCAGCACCCCGAGAATGAGCACCCAGCACACTGAGTACTGAGCACCCAGCACCCCGAGCACGGAGCACCCAGGACCCCGAGCACTGAGTACTGAGCACCCAGCACCCTGAGTACTGAGCACCGAGCTCCCCGAGCACTGAGCACCCAGCACCCTGAGCACTGAGCACCCAGCACCCTGAGCACTGAGCACCCAGCACCCTGAGCACTGAGCACCCAGCACCCTGAGCACTGAGCACCCAGCACCCAGAGCACTGAGCACCCAGCACCCTGAGCACTGAGCACCCAGCACCCTGAGTACTGAGCACCCAGCACCCTGAGTACTGAGCACCCTGAGTACTGAGCACCGATCACCCTGAGCACTGAGCACCCAGCACCCTGAGTACTGAGCACCCAGCACCCTGAGCACTGAGCACCCAGCACCCTGAGCATTGAGCACACAGCACCCTGAGTACTGAGCACCCAGAACCCTGAGTACTGAGTACAAAGCACCCTGAGCACTGAGCACCCAGCACCCTGAGTACTGAGCACGGAGCACCCTGAGTACTGAGCACCCAGCACCCTGAGTACTGAGCACCCAGCACCCTGAGCACTGAGCACCCAGCACCCTGAGTACTGAGCACCCAGCACCCTGAGTACTGAGCACTGATCACCCTGAGCACTGAGCACCCAGCACCCCGAGCACTGAGCACCCAGCACCCTGAGTACTGAGCACCTAGCACCCTGAGCACTGAGCACCGAGCACCCTGAGTACTGAACACCCAGCACCCTGAGCACTGAGCACTGAGCACCCAGCACCCCGAGTACTGAGCACTGAGCGCCCTGAGTACTGAGCACCCAGGACCCCGAGTACTGAGCACTGAGCACCCTGAGTACTGAGCACCCAGCACCCTGAGCACTGAGAACCCTGAGTACTGAGCACCGAGCACCCTGAGTACTGAGCACCCAGCCCCCTGAGCACTGAGCACGGAGCACCCCGAGGACTGAGCACCCCGCACCCTGAGCACTGAGCACCCAGCACCTTGAGTACTGAGCACCGAGCACCCCGAGCACTGAGCACCCAGCACCCTGAGTACTGAGCACCCAACACCCAGAGTACTGAGCACCCAGCACCCTGATCACTGAGCACCCAGCACCCTGAGTACTGAGCACCCAGCACCCTGAGTACTGAGCACCCAGCACCCTGAGCACTGAGCACCCAGCACCCTGAGCACTGAGCACTGACCACCCAGCACCCAGAGCACTGAGCACCCAGCACCCCGAGCACTGAGCACCCAGCGCCCTGAGCACTGAGCACCCAGCACCCTGAGTACTGAGCACCGAGCACCCCGAGCACTGAGCACCCAGCACCCTGAGCACTGAGCACCCTGAGGACTGAGCACCCAGCACCCTGAGCACCGAGCACCCCAAGCACTGAGCACCCAGCACCCTGAGCACTGAGCACCCTGAGCACTGAGCACCCAGCACACCGAGCACTGAGCACCCAGCACCCTGAGTACTGAGCACCCAGCACCCTGAGCACTGAGCACCCAGCACCCTGAGTACTGAGCACCCTGAGTACTGAGCACCGATCACCCTGAGCACTGAGCACCCAGCACCCTGAGTACTGAGCACCCAGCACCCTGAGCACTGAGCACCCAGAACCCTGAGCACTGAGCACCCAGCACCCTGAGTACTGAGGACCCAGAACCCTGAGTACTGAGTACAAAGCACCCTGAGCACTGAGCACCCAGCACCCTGAGTACTGAGCACCGAGCACACTAAGTACTGAGCACCAAGCACCCTGAGTACTGAGCACCCAGCACCCTGAGCACTGAGCACCCAGCACCCTGAGTACTGAGCACCCAGCACCCTGAGTACTGAGCACCCAGCACCCTGAGTACTGAGCACCCAGCACCCTGAGTACTGAGCACCCAGCACCCTGAGTACTGAGCACCGAGCACCCCGAGCACTGAGCAACCAGCACCCTGAGTACTGAGCACTGAGCACCCTGAGTACTGAGCACCGAACACCCTGAGTACTGAGCACCCAGCACCCTGAGGACTGAGCACCCAGCACCCTGAACACTGAGCACCCAGCACCCTGAGTACTGAGCCCGCAGCACACTGAGTACTGAGCACCCAGCACCCTGAGCACTGAGCACCCAGCACCCCGAGCACTGAGCACCCAGCACCCCGAGCACTGAGCACCCAGCACCCCGAGCACTGAGCACCCAGCACCCTGAGCACTGAGCACCCAGCACCCTGAGCACTGAGCACCCAGCACCCTGAGTACTGAGTACTCAGCACCCTGAGCACTGAGCACCCAGCACCCTGAGTACTGATCACCGAGCACCCCGAGCACTGAGCACCCAGCACCCTGAGTACTGAGCACCCAGCACCCTGAGTACTGAGCACCCAGCACCCTGAGCACTGAGCACAAAGCACGCTGAGTACTGAGCACTGAGCACCCTGAGTACTGAGCACCGAGGACCCTGAGCACTGAGCACCCAGCACGCTGAGTACTGAGCACTGAGCACCCTGAGTACTGAGCACCTAGCACCCTGAATACTGAGCACACAGCACCCTGAGCACTGAGCAGCCAGCACCCTCAGCACTGAGCACCCAGCACCCCGAGCACTGAGCACCCAGCACCCTGAGCACTGAGCACCCAGCACCCCGAGTACTGAGCACCCAGCACCCTGAGTACTGAGCACCAAGTACCCTGAGTACTGAGCACCCCGAGTACTGAGCAGCCAGCACCCCGAGCACTGAGCACCCAGCACCCTGAGTACTGAGAACAGATCACCCTGAGTACTGAGCACCCAGCACCCTGAGTACTGAGCCCCCAGCACCCTGAGTACTGAGCACCCAGCAACCCGAGCACTGAGCACCCAGCACCCCGAGAATGAGCACCCAGCACCCTGAGTACTGAGAACCGAGCACCCTGAGTATTGAGCACCCAGCACCCTGAGTACTGAGCCCCCAGCACCCTGAGCACTGAGCACCCAGCACACCGAGCACTGAGCACCCAGCACCCCGAGAATGAGCACCCAGCACACTGAGTACTGAGCACCCAGCACCCCGAGCACGGAGCACCCAGGACCCCGAGCACTGAGTACTGAGCACCCAGCACCCTGAGTACTGAGCACCGAGCTCCCCGAGCACTGAGCACCCAGCACCCTGAGCACTGAGCACCCAGCACCCTGAGCACTGAGCACCCAGCACCCTGAGCACTGAGCACCCAGCACCCTGAGCACTGAGCACCCAGCACCCAGAGCACTGAGCACCCAGCACCCTGAGCACTGAGCACCCAGCACCCTGAGTACTGAGCACCCAGCACCCTGAGTACTGAGCACCCTGAGTACTGAGCACCGATCACCCTGAGCACTGAGCACCCAGCACCCTGAGTACTGAGCACCCAGCACCCTGAGCACTGAGCACCCAGCACCCTGAGCATTGAGCACACAGCACCCTGAGTACTGAGCACCCAGAACCCTGAGTACTGAGTACAAAGCACCCTGAGCACTGAGCACCCAGCACCCTGAGTACTGAGCACGGAGCACCCTGAGTACTGAGCACCCAGCACCCTGAGTACTGAGCACCCAGCACCCTGAGCACTGAGCACCCAGCACCCTGAGTACTGAGCACCCAGCACCCTGAGTACTGAGCACTGATCACCCTGAGCACTGAGCACCCAGCACCCCGAGCACTGAGCACCCAGCACCCTGAGTACTGAGCACCTAGCACCCTGAGCACTGAGCACCGAGCACCCTGAGTACTGAACACCCAGCACCCTGAGCACTGAGCACTGAGCACCCAGCACCCTGAGCACTGAGCACTGAGCACCCAGCACCCCGAGCACTGAGCACCCAGCACCCTGAGCACCCAGCACCCTGAGCACTGAGCACCCTGAGCACTGAGCACCCTGAGCACTGAGCACTGAGCACCCAGCACCCTGAGTACTGAGCACCCAACACTCTGAGCAATGAGCACCCAGCACGCTGAGTACTGAGCACTGAGCACACAGCACCCTGAGCACTGAGCACCCAGCACCCTGAGCACTGAGCACTGAGCACCCAGCACCCCGAGCACTGAGCACCCAGCACCCTGAGCACCCAGCACCCTGAGCACTGAGCACCCTGAGTACTGAGCACCCAGCACCCTGAGCACTGAGCACACAGCACCCTGAGTACTGAGCACCCTGAGTACTGAGCACTGATCACCCTGAGCACTGAGCACCCAGCACCCTGAGTACTGAGCACACAGCACCCTGAGCACTGAGCACCCAGCACCCTGAGCACTGAGCACCCAGCACCCTGAGTACTGAGCACCCAGAACCCTGAGTACTGAGTACAAAGCACCCTGAGCACTGAGCACCCAGCACCCTGAGTACTGAGCACCGAGCACGATGAGTACTGAGCACCCAGCACCCTGAGTACTGAGCACCCAGCACCCTGAGCACTGAGCACCCAGCACCCTGAGTACTGAGCACCCAGCACCCTGAGTACTGAGCACCCAGCACCCTGAGTACGGAGCACCCAGCACCCTGAGTACTGAGCACCCAGCACCCTGAGTACTGAGCACTGAGCACCCTGAGCACTGAGCAACCAGCACCCTGAGTACTGAGCACTGAGCACCCTGAGTACTAAGCACCGAACACCCTGAGTACTGAGCACCCAGCACCCTGAGGACTGAGCACCCAGCACCCTGAGCACTGAGCACCCAGCACCCTGAGTAATGAGCACCCAGCACCCTGAGTACTGAGCACCCAGCACCCTGAGCACTGAGCACCCAGCACCCCGAGCACTGAGCACCCAGCACCCCGAGCACTGAGCACCCAGTACCCTGAGCACTGAGCACCCAGCACCCTGAGCACTGAGCACCCAGCACCCTGAGTACTGAGTACTCAGCACCCTGAGCACTGACCACCCAGCACCCTGAGTACTGATCACCGAGCACCCCGAGCACTGAGCACCCAGCACCCTGAGTACTGAGCACCCAGCACCCTGAGCACTGAGCACAAAGCACACTGAGTACTGAGCACTGAACACCCTGAGTACTGAGCACCGAGGACCCTGAGCACTCAGCACCCAGCACGCTGAGTACTAAGCACTGAGCACCCTGAGTACTGAGCACCTAGCACCCTGAGTACTGAGCACCCAGCACCCTGAGCACTGAGCAGCCAGCACCCTCAGCACTGAGCACCCAGCACCCCGAGCACTGAGCACCCAGCACCCTGAGCACTGAGCACCCAGCACCCCGAGTACTGAGCACCGAGCACCCCGAGCTCTGAGCACCCAGCACCCTGAGTACTGAGCACCCAGTACCCTGAGTACTGAGCACCCCGAGTACTGAGCTCCCAGCACCCCGAGCACTGAGCACCCAGCACCCTGAGTACTGAGAACAGATCACCCCGAGCACGCAGCAACCAGTACCCCGAGCACTGAGTACTGAGCACCCAGCACCCTGAGTACTGAGCACCGAGCTCCCCGAGCACTGAGCACCCAGCACCCTGAGCACTGAGCACCCAGCACCCTGAGCAGTGAACACCCAGCACCCTGAGTACTGAGCACCCAGCACGCTGAGTACTGAGCACTCAGCACCCTGAGCACTTAGCACCCAGCACCCTGAGTACTGAGCACTGAGCACCCAGCACCCCGAGCACTGAGCACCCAGCACCCTGTGTACTGAGCACTGAGCACCCTGATTACTAAGCACCTAGCACCCTGAGTACTGAGCACCCAGGACCCTGAGCACTGAGCACCGAGCACCCCGAGCACTGAGCACTCAGCACCCTGAGCACTCAGCACCCATCACCCCGATCACTGAGCACCCAGCACCCTGAGCACTGAGCACCCAGCACCGTGAGCACTGAGCACCCAGCAACCAGAGCACTGAGCACCCAGCACCCTGAGCACTGAGCACCCAGCACCCTGAGTACTGAGCACCCAGCACCCTGAGTACTGAGCACCCAGCACCCTGAGTACTGAGCACCGAGCACCCTGAGTACTGAGCATCGAGCACACTGAGTAATGAGCAACCAGCACCCTGAGCACTGAGCACCCAGCACCCTGAGTACTGAGCACCCAGCACCCTGAGTACTGAGCACCCAGCACCCCGAGCACTGAGCACCCAGCACCCTGAGTACTGAGCACCTAGCACCCTGAGCACTGAGCACCGAGCACCCTGAGTACTGAACACCCAGCACCCTGAGCACTGAGCACTGAGCACCCAGCACCCTGAGCACTGAGAACTGAGCACCCAGCACCCCGAGCACTGAGCACCCAGCACCCTGAGCACCCAGCACCCTGAGCACTGAGCACCCTGAGCACTGAGGACCCTGAGCACTGAGCACTGAGCACCAAGCACCCTGAGTACTGAGCACCCAACACTCTGAGCACTGAGTACCCAGCACGCTGAGTACTGAGCACTGAGCACACAGCACCCTGAGTACTGAGCACCCAGCACCCCGAGCACTGAGCACCCAGCGCCCCGAGCACTGAGCACCCAGCACCCTGAGCACTGAGCACTGAGCACACTGAGCACTGAGCACCCAGCACCCCGAGTACTGAGAACTGAGCACCCTGAGTACTGCGCACCCAACACCCAGAGTACTGATCACCCAGCACCCTGAGAACTGAGCACCCAGCACCCTGAGTACTGAGCACCCAGCACCCTGAGTACTGAGCACCCAGCACCCTGAGCACTGAGCACTGAGCACCCAGCACCTTGAGCACTGAGCACTGACCACCCAGCACCCTGAGCACTGAGCACCCAGCACCCTGAGCACTGAGCACCCAGCACCCTGAGTACTGAGTACTCAGCACCCTGAGCACTGAGCACCCAGCACCCTGAGTACTGATCACCGAGCACCCCGAGCACTGAGCACCCAGCACCCTGAGTACTGAGAACCCAGCACCCTGAGTACTGAGCACCCAGCACCCTGAGTACTGAGCACCCAGCACCCTGAGCACTGAGCAAAAAGCACGCTGAGTACTGAGCACTGAGCACCCTGAGTACTGAGCACCGAGGACCCTGAGCACTGAGCACCCAGCACGCTGAGTACTGAGCACTGAGCACACTGAGTTCTGAGCACCTAGCACCCTGAGTACTGAGCACCCAGCACCCTGAGCACTGAGCAGCCAGCACCCTCAGCACTGAGCACCCAGCACCCCGAGCACTGAGCACCCAGCACCCTGAGCACTGAGCACCCAGCACCCTGAGTACTGAGCACCCAGAACCCTGAGTACTGAGTACAAAGCACCCTGAGCACTGAGCACCCAGCACCCCGAGCACTGAGCACCCAGCACCCTGAGTACTGAGAACAGATCACCCTGAGCACTGAGCACCCAGCACCCTGAGTACTGAGCACCCAGAACCCTGAGTACTGAGTACAAAGCACCCTGAGCACTGAGCACCCAGCACCCTGAGTACTGAGCACCGAGCACCCTGAGTACTGAGCACCCAGCACCCTGAGTACTGAGCACCCAGCACCCTGAGCACTGAGCACCCAGCACCCTGAGTACTGAGCACCCAGCACCCTGAGTACTGAGCACCCAGCACCCTGAGTACGGAGCACCAAGCACCCTGAGTACTGAGCACCCAGCACCCTGAGTACTGAGCACCGAGCACCCCGAGCACTGAGCAACCAGCACACTGAGTACTGAGCACTGAGCACCCTGAGTACTAAGCACCGAACACCCTGAGTACTGAGCACCCAGCACCCTGAGGACTGAGCACCCAGCACCCTGAGCACTGAGCACCCAGCACCCTGAGTAATGAGCACCCAGCACCCTGAGTACTGAGCACCCAGCACCCTGACCACTGAGCACCCAGCACCCCGAGCACTGAGCACCCAGCACCCCGAGCACTGAGCACCCAGCACCCTGAGCACTGAGCACCCAGCACCCTGAGCACTGAGCACCCAGCACCCTGAGTACTGAGTACTCAGCACCCTGAGCACTGAGCACCCAGCACCCTGAGTACTGATCACCGAGCACCCCGAGCACTGAGCACCCAGCACCCTGAGTACTGATCACCGAGCACCCCGAGCACTGAGCACCCAGCACCCTGAGTACTGAGCACCCAGCACCCTGAGTACTGAGCACCCAGCACCCTGAGTACTGAGCACCCAGCACCCTGAGCACTGAGCACAAAGCACGCTGAGTACTGAGCACTGAGCACCCTGAGTACTGAGCACCGAGGACCCTGAGCACTGAGCACCCAGCACGCTGAGTACTGAGCACTGAGCACCCTGAGTACTGAGCACCTAGCACCCTGAGTACTGAGCACCCAGCACCCTGAGAACTGAGCAGCCAGCACCCTCTGCACTGAGCACCCAGCACCCCGAGCACTGAGCACCCAGCACCCTGAGTACTGAGCCCCCAGCACCCTGAGCACTGAGCACCCAGCACACCGAGCACTGAGCACCCAGCACCCCGAGAATGAGCACCCAGCACCCTGAGTACTGAGCACCCAGCACCCCGAGCACGGAGCACCCAGGACCCCGAGCACTGAGTACTGAGCACCCAGCACCCTGAGTACTGAGCACCGAGCTCCCCGAGCACTGAGCACCCAGCACCCTGAGCACTGAGCACCCAGCACCCTGAGCACTGAGCACCCAGCACCCTGAGCACTGAGCACCCAGCACCCTGAGCACTGAGCACCCAGCACCCAGAGCACTGAGCACCCAGCACCCTGAGCACTGAGCACCCAGCACCCTGAGTACTGAGCACCCAGCACCCTGAGTACTGAGCACCCTGAGTACTGAGCACCGATCACCCTGAGCACTGAGCACCCAGCACCCTGAGTACTGAGCACCCAGCACCCTGAGCACTGAGCACCCAGCACCCTGAGCATTGAGCACCCAGCACCCTGAGTACTGAGCACCCAGAACCCTGAGTACTGAGTACAAAGCACCCTGAGCACTGAGCACCCAGCACCCTGAGTACTGAGCACGGAGCACCCTGAGTACTGAGCACCCAGCACCCTGAGTACTGAGCAACCAGCACCCTGAGCACTGAGCACCCAGCACCCTGAGTACTGAGCACCCAGCACCCTGAGTACTGAGCACTGATCACCCTGAGCACTGAGCACCCATCACCCCGAGCACTGAGCACCCAGCACCCTGAGTACTGAGCACCTAGCACCCTGAGCACTGAGCACCGAGCACCCTGAGTACTGAACACCCAGCACCCTGAGCACTGAGCACTGAGCACCCAGCACCCTGAGCACTGAGCACTGAGCACCCAGCACCCCGAGCACTGAGCACCCAGCACCCTGAGCACCCAGCACCCTGAGCACTGAGCACCCTGAGCACTGAGCACCCTGAGCACTGAGCACTGAGCACCCAGCACCCTGAGTACTGAGCACCCAACACTCTGAGCAATGAGCACCCAGCACGCTGAGTACTGAGCACTGAGCACACAGCACCCTGAGCACTGAGCACCCAGCACCCTGAGCACTGAGCACTGAGCACCCAGCACCCCGAGCACTGAGCACCCAGCACCCTGAGCACCCAGCACCCTGAGCACTGAGCACCCTGAGTACTGAGCACAAAGCACCCTGAGCACTGAGCACACAGCACCCTGAGTACTGAGCACCCTGAGTAGTGAGCACTGATCACCCTGAGCACTGAGCACCCAGCACCCTGAGTACTGAGCACACAGCACCCTGAGCACTGAGCACCCAGCACCCTGAGCACTGAGCACCCAGCACCCTGAGTACTGAGCACCCAGAACCCTGAGTACTGAGTACAAAGCACCCTGAGCACTGAGCACCCAGCACCCTGAGTACTGAGCACCGAGCACCCTGAGTACTGAGCACCCAGCACCCTGAGTACTGAGCACCCAGCACCCTGAGCACTGAGCACCGAGCACCCTGAGTACTGAGCACCCAGCACCCTGAGTACGGAGCACCCAGCACCCTGAGTACTGAGCACCCAGCACCCTGAGTACTGAGCACCGAGCACCCCGAGCACTGAGCAACCAGCACCCTGAGTACTGAGCACTGAGCACCCTGAGTACTAAGCACCGAACACCCTGAGTACTGAGCACCCAGCACCCTGAGGACTGAGCACCCAGCACCCTGAGCACTGAGCACCCAGCACCCTGAGTAATGAGCACCCAGCACCCTGAGTACTGAGCACCCAGCACCCTGAGCACTGAGCACCCAGCACCCCGAGCACTGAGCACCCAGCACCCCGAGCACTGAGCACCCAGCACCCTGAGCACTGAGCACCCAGCACCCTGAGCACTGAGCACCCAGCACCCTGAGTACTGAGTACTCAGCACCCTGAGCACTGAGCACCCAGCACCCTAGGTACTGATCACCGAGCACCCCGAGCACTGAGCACCCAGCACCCTGAGTACTGATCACCGAGCACCCCGAGCACTGAGCACCCAGCACCCTGAGTACTGAGCACCCAGCACCCTGAGTACTGAGCACCCAGCACCCTGAGTACTGAGCACCCAGCACCCTGAGCACTGAGCACAAAGCACGCTGAGTACTGAGCACTGAGCACCCTGAGTACTGAGCACCGAGGACCCTGAGCACTGAGCACCCAGCACGCTGAGTACTGAGCACTGAGCACCCTGAGTACTGAGCACCTAGCACCCTGAGTACTGAGCACCCAGCACCCTGAGAACTGAGCAGCCAGCACCCTCTGCACTGAGCACCCAGCACCCCGAGCACTGAGCACCCAGCACCCTGAGTACTGAGCCCCCAGCACCCTGAGCACTGAGCACCCAGCACACCGAGCACTGAGCACCCAGCACCCCGAGAATGAGCACCCAGCACCCTGAGTACTGAGCACCCAGCACCCCGAGCACGGAGCACCCAGGACCCCGAGCACTGAGTACTGAGCACCCAGCACCCTGAGTACTGAGCACCGAGCTCCCCGAGCACTGAGCACCCAGCACCCTGAGCACTGAGCACCCAGCACCCTGAGCACTGAGCACCCAGCACCCTGAGCACTGAGCACCCAGCACCCTGAGCACTGAGCACCCAGCACCCAGAGCACTGAGCACCCAGCACCCTGAGCACTGAGCACCCAGCACCCTGAGTACTGAGCACCCAGCACCCTGAGTACTGAGCACCCTGAGTACTGAGCACCGATCACCCTGAGCACTGAGCACCCAGCACCCTGAGTACTGAGCACCCAGCACCCTGAGCACTGAGCACCCAGCACCCTGAGCATTGAGCACCCAGCACCCTGAGTACTGAGCACCCAGAACCCTGAGTACTGAGTACAAAGCACCCTGAGCACTGAGCACCCAGCACCCTGAGTACTGAGCACGGAGCACCCTGAGTACTGAGCACCCAGCACCCTGAGTACTGAGCAACCAGCACCCTGAGCACTGAGCACCCAGCACCCTGAGTACTGAGCACCCAGCACCCTGAGTACTGAGCACTGATCACCCTGAGCACTGAGCACCCAGCACCCCGAGCACTGAGCACCCAGCACCCTGAGTACTGAGCACCTAGCACCCTGAGCACTGAGCACCGAGCACCCTGAGTACTGAACACCCAGCACCCTGAGCACTGAGCACTGAGCACCCAGCACCCTGAGCACTGAGCACTGAGCACCCAGCACCCCGAGCACTGAGCACCCAGCACCCTGAGCACCCAGCACCCTGAGCACTGAGCACCCTGAGCACTGAGCACCCTGAGCACTGAGCACTGAGCACCCAGCACCCTGAGTACTGAGCACCCAACACTCTGAGCAATGAGCACCCAGCACGCTGAGTACTGAGCACTGAGCACACAGCACCCTGAGCACTGAGCACCCAGCACCCTGAGCACTGAGCACTGAGCACCCAGCACCCCGAGCACTGAGCACCCAGCACCCTGAGCACCCAGCACCCTGAGCACTGAGCACCCTGAGTACTGAGCACAAAGCACCCTGAGCACTGAGCACACAGCACCCTGAGTACTGAGCACCCTGAGTAGTGAGCACTGATCACCCTGAGCACTGAGCACCCAGCACCCTGAGTACTGAGCACACAGCACCCTGAGCACTGAGCACCCAGCACCCTGAGCACTGAGCACCCAGCACCCTGAGTACTGAGCACCCAGAACCCTGAGTACTGAGTACAAAGCACCCTGAGCACTGAGCACCCAGCACCCTGAGTACTGAGCACCGAGCACCCTGAGTACTGAGCACCCAGCACCCTGAGTACTGAGCACCCAGCACCCTGAGCACTGAGCACCGAGCACCCTGAGTACTGAGCACCCAGCACCCTGAGTACGGAGCACCCAGCACCCTGAGTACTGAGCACCCAGCACCCTGAGTACTGAGCACCGAGCACCCCGAGCACTGAGCAACCAGCACCCTGAGTACTGAGCACTGAGCACCCTGAGTACTAATCACCGAACACCCTGAGTACTGAGCACCCAGCACCCTGAGGACTGAGCACCCAGCACCCTGAGCACTGAGCACCCAGCACCCTGAGTAATGAGCACCCAGCACCCTGAGTACTGAGCACCCAGCACCCTGAGCACTGAGCACCCAGCACCCCGAGCACTGAGCACCCAGCACCCCGAGCACTGAGCACCCAGCACCCTGAGCACTGAGCACCATGCACCCTGAGCACTGAGCACCCAGCACCCTGAGTACTGAGTACTCAGCACCCTGAGCACTGAGCACCCAGCACCCTAGGTACTGATCACCGAGCACCCCGAGCACTGAGCACCCAGCACCCTGAGTACTGAGCACCCAGCACCCTGAGCACTGAGCACAAAGCACGCTGAGTACTGAGCACTGAACACCCTGAGTACTGAGCACTGAGGACCCTGAGCACTCAGCACCCAGCACGCTGAGTACTAAGCACTGAGCACCCTGAGTACTGAGCACCTAGCACCCTGAGTACTGAGCACCCAGCACCCTGAGCACTGAGCAGCCAGCACCCTCAGCACTGAGCACCCAGCACCCCGAGCACTGAGCACCCAGCACCCTGAGCACTGAGCACCCAGCACCCCGAGTACTGAGCACCGAGCACCCCGAGCTCTGAGCACCCAGCACCCTGAGTACTGAGAACAGATCACCCCGAGCACGGAGCACCCAGTACCCCGAGCACTGAGTACTGAGCACCCAGCACCCTGAGTACTGAGCACCGAGCTCCCCGAGCACTGAGCACCCAGCACCCTGAGCACTGAGCACCCAGCACCCTGAGCACTGAACACCCAGCACCCTGAGTACTGAGCACCCAGCACGCTGAGTACTGAGCACTCAGCACCCTGAGCACTGAGCACCCAGCACCCTGAGTACTGAGCACTGAGCACCCAGCACCCCGAGCACTGAGCACCCAGCACCCTGTGTACTGTGCACTGAGCACCCTGATTACTAAGCACCTAGCACCCTGAGTACTGAGCACCCAGGACCCTGAGCACTGAGCACCGAGCACCCCGAGCACTGAGCACTCAGCACCCTGAGCACTCAGCACCCATCACCCCGATCACTGAGCACCCAGCACCCTGAGCACTGAGCACCCAGCACCCTGAGCACTGAGCACCCTGCAACCAGAGCACTGAGCACCCAGCACCCTGAGCACTGAGCACCCAGCACCCTGAGTACTGAGCACCCAGCACCCTGAGTACTGAGCACCCAGCACCCTGAGTACTGAGCACCGAGCACCCTGAGTACTGAGCACCGAGCACCCTGAGTACTGAGCACCCAGCACCCTGAGCACTGAGCACCCAGCACCCTGAGTACTGAGCACCCAGCACCCTGAGTACTGAGCACCCAGCACCCCGAGCACTGAGCACCCAGCACCCTGAGTACTGAGCACCTAGCACCCTGAGCACTGAGCACCGAGCACATTGAGTACTGAACACCCAGCACCCTGAGCACTGAGCACTGAGCACCCAGCACCCTGAGCACTGAGAACTGAGCACCCAGCACCCCGAGCACTGAGCACCCAGCACCCTGAGCACCCAGCACCCTGAGTACTGAGCACCCTGAGCACTGAGCACCCTGAGCACTGAGCACTGAGCACCCAGCACCCTGAGTACTGAGCACCCAACACTCTGAGCACTGAGCACCCAGCACGCTGAGTACTGAGCACTGAGCACACAGCACCCTGAGTACTGAGCACCCAGCACCCCGAGCACTGAGCACCCAGCGCCCCGAGCACTGAGCACCCAGCACCCTGAGCACTGAGCACTGAGCACACTGAGCACTGAGCACCCAGCACCCCGAGTACTGAGCACTGAGCACCCTGAGTACTGCGCACCCAACACCCAGAGTACTGATCACCCAGCACCCTGAGAACTGAGCACCCAGCACCCTGAGTACTGAGCACCCAGCACCCTGAGTACTGAGCACCCAGCACCCTGAGCACTGAGCACTGAGCACCCAGCACCTTGAGCACTGAGCACTGACCACCCAGCACCCTGAGCACTGAGCACCCAGCACCCTGAGCACTGAGCACCCAGCACCCTGAGTACTGAGTACTCAGCACCCTGAGCACTTAGCAACCAGCACCCTGAGTACTGATCACCGAGCACCCCGAGCACTGAGCACCCAGCACCCTGAGTACTGAGCACCCAGCACCCTGAGTACTGAGCACCCAGCACCCTGAGTACTGAGCACCCAGCACCCTGAGCACTGAGCACAAAGCACGCTGAGTACTGAGCACTGAGCACCCTGAGTACTGAGCACCGAGGACTCTGAGCACTGAGCACCCAGCACGCTGAGTACTGAGCACTGAGCACCCTGAGTACTGAGCACCTAGCACCCTGAGTACTGAGCACCCAGCACCCTGAGCACTGAGCAGCCAGCACCCTCAGCACTGAGCACCCAGCACCCCGAGCACTGAGCACCCAGCACCCTGAGCACTGAGCACCCAGCACCCCGAGTACTGAGCACCCAGCACCCCGAGTACTGAGCACCGAGCACCCCGAGCACTGAGCACCCAGCACCCTGAGTACTGAGCACCCAGTACCCTGAGTACTGAGCACCCCGAGTACTGAGCACCCAGCACCCCGAGCACTGAGCACCCAGCACCCTGAGTACTGAGAACAGATCACCCTGTGTACTGAGCACCCAGCACCCTGAGTACTGAGCCCCCAGCACCCTGAGTACTGAGCACCCAGCAACCCGAGCACTGAGCACCCAGCACCCCGAGAATGAGCACCCAGCACCCTGAGTACTGAGAACCGAGCACCCTGAGTACTGAGCACCCAGCACCCTGAGTACTGAGCCCCCAGCACCCTGAGCACTGAGCACCCAGCACACCGAGCACTGAGCACCCAGCACCCCGAGAATGAGCACCCAGCACCCTGAGTACTGAGCACCCAGCACCCCGAGCACGGAGCACCCAGGACCCCGAGCACTGAGTACTGAGCACCAGCACCCTGAGTACTGAGCACCGAGCTCCCCGAGCACTGAGCACCCAGCACCCTGAGCACTGAGCACCCAGCACCCTGAGCACTGAGCAACCAGCACCCTGAGCACTGAGCACCCAGCACCCTGAGCACTGAGTACAAAGCACCCTGAGCACTGAGCACCCAGCACCCTGAGTACTGAGCCCCCAGCACCCTGAGTACTGAGCACCCAGCAACCCGAGCACTGAGCACCCAGCACCCCGAGAATGAGCACCCAGCACCCTGAGTACTGAGAACCGAGCACCCTGAGTACTGAGCACCCAGAACCCTGAGTACTGAGTACAAAGCACCCTGAGCACTGAGCACCCAGCACCCTGAGTACTGAGCACGGAGCACCCTGAGTACTGAGCACCCAGCACCCTGAGTACTGAGCACCCAGCACCCCGAGCACTGAGCACCCAGCACCCTGAGTACTGAGCACCTAGCACCCTGAGCACTGAGCACCGAGCACATTGAGTACTGAACACCCAGCACCCTGAGCACTGAGCACTGAGCACCCAGCACCCTGAGCACTGAGAACTGAGCACCCAGCACCCCGAGCACTGAGCACCCAGCACCCTGAGCACCCAGCACCCTGAGTACTGAGCACCCTGAGCACTGAGCACCCTGAGCACTGAGCACTGAGCACCCAGCACCCTGAGTACTGAGCACCCAACACTCTGAGCACTGAGCACCCAGCACGCTGAGTACTGAGCACTGAGCACACAGCACCCTGAGTACTGAGCACCCAGCACCCCGAGCACTGAGCACCCAGCGCCCCGAGCACTGAGCACCCAGCACCCTGAGCACTGAGCACTGAGCACACTGAGCACTGAGCACCCAGCACCCCGAGTACTGAGCACTGAGCACCCTGAGTACTGCGCACCCAACACCCAGAGTACTGATCACCCAGCACCCTGAGAACTGAGCACCCAGCACCCTGAGTACTGAGCACCCAGCACCCTGAGTACTGAGCACCCAGCACCCTGAGCACTGAGCACTGAGCACCCAGCACCTTGAGCACTGAGCACTGACCACCCAGCACCCTGAGCACTGAGCACCCAGCACCCTGAGCACTGAGCACCCAGCACCCTGAGTACTGAGTACTCAGCACCCTGAGCACTTAGCAACCAGCACCCTGAGTACTGATCACCGAGCACCCCGAGCACTGAGCACCCAGCACCCTGAGTACTGAGCACCCAGCACCCTGAGTACTGAGCACCCAGCACCCTGAGTACTGAGCACCCAGCACCCTGAGCACTGAGCACAAAGCACGCTGAGTACTGAGCACTGAGCACCCTGAGTACTGAGCACCGAGGACTCTGAGCACTGAGCACCCAGCACGCTGAGTACTGAGCACTGAGCACCCTGAGTACTGAGCACCTAGCACCCTGAGTACTGAGCACCCAGCACCCTGAGCACTGAGCAGCCAGCACCCTCAGCACTGAGCACCCAGCACCCCGAGCACTGAGCACCCAGCACCCTGAGCACTGAGCACCCAGCACCCCGAGTACTGAGCACCCAGCACCCCGAGTACTGAGCACCGAGCACCCCGAGCACTGAGCACCCAGCACCCTGAGTACTGAGCACCCAGTACCCTGAGTACTGAGCACCCCGAGTACTGAGCACCCAGCACCCCGAGCACTGAGCACCCAGCACCCTGAGTACTGAGAACAGATCACCCTGTGTACTGAGCACCCAGCACCCTGAGTACTGAGCCCCCAGCACCCTGAGTACTGAGCACCCAGCAACCCGAGCACTGAGCACCCAGCACCCCGAGAATGAGCACCCAGCACCCTGAGTACTGAGAACCGAGCACCCTGAGTACTGAGCACCCAGCACCCTGAGTACTGAGCCCCCAGCACCCTGAGCACTGAGCACCCAGCACACCGAGCACTGAGCACCCAGCACCCCGAGAATGAGCACCCAGCACCCTGAGTACTGAGCACCCAGCACCCCGAGCACGGAGCACCCAGGACCCCGAGCACTGAGTACTGAGCACCAGCACCCTGAGTACTGAGCACCGAGCTCCCCGAGCACTGAGCACCCAGCACCCTGAGCACTGAGCACCCAGCACCCTGAGCACTGAGCAACCAGCACCCTGAGCACTGAGCACCCAGCACCCTGAGCACTGAGCACCCAGCACCCAGAGCACTGAGCACCCAGCACCCTGAGCACTGAGCACCCAGCACCCTGAGTACTGAGCACCCAGCACCCTGAGTACTGAGCACCCTGAGTACTGAGCACCGATCACCCTGAGCACTGAGCACCCAGCACCCTGAGTACTGAGCACCCAGCACCCTGAGCACTGAGCACCCAGCACCCTGAGCATTGAGCACCCAGCACCCTGAGTACTGAGCACCCAGAACCCTGAGTACTGAGTACAAAGCACCCTGAGCACTGAGCACCCAGCACCCTGAGTACTGAGCACGGAGCACCCTGAGTACTGAGCACCCAGCACCCTGAGTACTGAGCAACCAGCACCCTGAGCACTGAGCACCCAGCACCCTGAGTACTGAGCACTGATCACCCTGAGCACTGAGCACCCAGCACCCCGAGCACTGAGCACCCAGCACCCTGAGTACTGAGCACCTAGCACCCTGAGCACTGAGCACCGAGCACCCTGAGTACTGAACACCCAGCACCCTGAGCACTGAGCACTGAGCACCCAGCACCCTGAGCACTGAGCACTGAGCACCCAGCACCCCGAGCACTGAGCACCCAGCACCCTGAGCACCCAGCACCCTGAGCATTGAGCACCCTGAGCACTGAGCACCCTGAGCACTGAGCACTGAGCACCCAGCACCCTGAGTACTGAGCACCCAACACTCTGAGCAATGAGCACCCAGCACGCTGAGTACTGAGCACTGAGCACACAGCACCCTGAGCACTGAGCACCCAGCACCCTGAGCACTGAGCACTGAGCACCCAGCACCCCGAGCACTGAGCACCCAGCACCCTGAGCACCCAGCACCCTGAGCACTGAGCACCCTGAGTACTGAGCACCCAGCACCCTGAGCACTGAGCACACAGCACCCTGAGTACTGAGCACCCTGAGTAGTGAGCACTGATCACCCTGAGCACTGAGCACCCAGCACCCTGAGTACTGAGCACACAGCACACTGAGCACTGAGCACCCAGCACCCTGAGCACTGAGCACCCAGCACCCTGAGTACTGAGCACCCAGAACCCTGAGTACTGAGTACAAAGCACCCTGAGCACTGAGCACCCAGCACCCTGAGTACTGAGCACCGAGCACCCTGAGTACTGAGCACCCAGCACCCTGAGTACTGAGCACCCAGCACCCTGAGCACTGAGCACCCAGCACCCTGAGTACTGAGCACCCAGCACCCTGAGTACTGAGCAGCCAGCACCCTGAGTACGGAGCACCCAGCACCCTGAGTACTGAGCACCCAGCACCCTGAGTACTGAGCACCGAGCACCCTGAGTACTGAGCACTGAGCACCCTGAGTACTAAGCACCGAACACCCTGAGTAGTGAGCACCCAGCACCCTGAGGACTGAGCACCCAGCACCCTGAGCACTGAGCACCCAGCACCCTGAGTAATGAGCACCCAGCACCCTGAGTACTGAGCACCCAGCACCCTGAGCACTGAGCACCCAGCACCCCGAGCACTGAGCACCCAGCACCCCGAGCACTGATTACCCAGCACCCTGAGCACTGAGCACCCAGCACCCTGAGCACTGAGCACCCAGCACCCTGAGTACTGAGTACTCAGCACCCTGAGCACTGAGCACCTAGCACCCTGAGCACTGAGCACCGAGCACCCTGAGTACTGAACACCCAGCACCCTGAGCACTGAGCACTGAGCACCCAGCACCCTGAGCACTGAGAACTGAGCACCCAGCACCCCGAGCACTGAGCACCCAGCACCCTGAGCACCCAGCACCCTGAGTACTGAGCACCCTGAGCACTGAGCACCCTGAGCACTGAGCACTGAGCACCCAGCACCCTGAGTACTGAGCACCCAACACTCTGAGCACTGAGCACCCAGCACGCTGAGTACTGAGCACTGAGCACACAGCACCCTGAGTACTGAGCACCCAGCACCCCGAGCACTGAGCACCCAGCGCCCCGAGCACTGAGCACCCAGCACCCTGAGCACTGAGCACTGAGCACACTGAGCACTGAGCACCCAGCACCCCGAGTACTGAGCACTGAACACCCTGAGTACTGCGCACCCAACACCCAGAGTACTGATCACCCAGCACCCTGAGAACTGAGCACCCAGCACCCTGAGTACTGAGCACCCAGCACCCTGAGTACTGAGCACCCAGCACCCTGAGCACTGAGCACTGAGCACCCAGCACCTTGAGCACTGAGCACTGACCACCCAGCACCCTGAGCACTGAGCACCCAGCACCCTGAGCACTGAGCACCCAGCACCCTGAGTACTGAGTACTCAGCACCCTGAGCACTGAGCACCCAGCACCCTGAGTACTGATCACCGAGCACCCCGAGCACTGAGCACCCAGCACCCTGAGTACTGAGCACCCAGCACCCTGAGTACTGAGCACCCAGCACCCTGAGTACTGAGCACCCAGCACCCTGAGCACTGAGCACCCAGCACCCCGAGCACTGAGCACCCAGCACCCTGAGTACTGAGCACCGAGGACTCTGAGCACTGAGCACCCAGCACGCTGAGTACTGAGCAATGAGCACCCTGAGTACTGAGCACCTAGCACCCTGAGTACTGAGCACCCAGCACCCTGAGCACTGAGCAGCCAGCACCCTCAGCACTGAGCACCCAGCACCCCGAGCACTGAGCACCCAGCACCCTGAGCACTGAGCACCCAGCACCCCGAGTACTGAGCACCCAGCACCCCGAGTACTGAGCACCGAGCACCCCGAGCACTGAGCACCCAGCACCCTGAGTACTGAGCACCCAGTACCCTGAGTACTGAGCACCCCGAGTACTGAGCACCCAGCACCCCGAGCACTGAGCACCCAGCACCCTGAGTACTGAGAACAGATCACCCTGTGTACTGAGCACCCATCACCCTGAGTACTGAGCCCCCAGCACCCTGAGTACTGAGCACCCAGCAACCCGAGCACTGAGCACCCAGCACCCCGAGAATGAGCACCCAGCACCCTGAGTACTGAGAACCGAGCACCCTGAGTACTGAGCACCCAGCACCCTGAGTACTGAGCCCCCAGCATCCTGAGCACTGAGCACCCAGCACACCGAGCACTGAGCACCCAGCACCCCGAGAATGAGCACCCAGCACCCTGAGTACTGAGCACCCAGCACCCCGAGCACGGAGCACCCAGGACCCCGAGCACTGAGTACTGAGCACCAGCACCCTGAGTACTGAGCACCGAGCTCCCCGAGCACTGAGCACCCAGCACCCTGAGCACTGAGCACCCAGCACCCTGAGCACTGAGCACCCAGCACCCTGAGCACTGAGCACCCAGCACCCTGAGCACTGAGCACCCAGCACCCAGAGCACTGAGCACCCAGCACCCTGAGCACTGAGCACCCAGCACCCTGAGTACTGAGCACCCAGCACCCTGAGTACTGAGCACCCTGAGTACTGAGCACCGATCACCCTGAGCACTGAGCACCCAGCACCCTGAGTACTGAGCACCCAGCACCCTGAGCACTGAGCACCCAGCAAACTGAGCATTGAGCACCCAGCACCCTGAGTACTGAGCACCCAGAACCCTGAGTACTGAGTACAAAGCACCCTGAGCACTGAGCACCCAGCACCCTGAGTACTGAGCACGGAGCACCCTGAGTACTGAGCACCCAGCACCCTGAGTACTGAGCAACCAGCACCCTGAGCACTGAGCACCCAGCACCCTGAGTACTGAGCACTGATCACCCTGAGCACTGAGCACCCAGCACCCCGAGCACTGAGCACACAGAACCCTGAGTACTGAGCACCTAGCACCCTGAGCACTGAGCACCGAGCACCCTGAGTACTGAACACCCAGCACCCTGAGCACTGAGCACTGAGCACCCAGCACCCTGAGCACTGAGCACGGAGCACCCAGCACCCCGAGCACTGAGCACCCAGCACCCTGAGCACCCAGCACCCTGAGCACTGAGCACCCTGAGCACTGAGCACCCTGAGCACTGAGCACTGAGCACCCAGCACCCTGAGTACTGAGCACCCAACACTCTGAGCAATGAGCACCCAGCACGCTGAGTACTGAGCACTGAGCACACAGCACCCTGAGCACTGAGCACCCAGCACCCTGAGCACTGAGCACTGAGCACCCAGCACCCCGAGCACTGAGCACCCAGCACCCTGAGCACCCAGCACCCTGAGCACTGAGCACCCTGAGTACTGAGCACCCAGCACCCTGAGCACTGAGCACACAGCACCCTGAGTACTGAGCACCCTGAGTAGTGAGCACTGATCACCCTGAGCACTGAGCACCCAGCACCCTGAGTACTGAGCACACAGCACCCTGAGCACTGAGCACCCAGCACCCTGAGCACTGAGCACCCAGCACCCTGAGTACTGAGCACCCAGAACCCTGAGTACTGAGTACAAAGCACCCTGAGCACTGAGCACCCAGCACCCTGAGTACTGAGCACCGAGCACCCTGAGTACTGAGCACCCAGCACCCTGAGTACTGAGCACCCAGCACCCTGAGCACTGAGCACCCAGCACCCTGAGTACTGAGCACCCAGCACCCTGAGTACTGAGCACCCAGCACCCTGAGTACGGAGCACCCAGCACCCTGAGTACTGAGCACCCAGCACCCTGAGTACTGAGCACCGAGCACCCGAGCACTGAGCAACCAGCACCCTGAGTACTGAGCACTGAGCACCCTGAGTACCAAGCACCGAACACCCTGAGTAGTGAGCACCCAGCACCCTGAGGACTGAGCACCCAGCACCCTGAGCACTGAGCACCCAGCACCCTGAGTAATGAGCACCCAGCACCCTGAGTACTGAGCACCCAGCACCCTGAGCACTGAGCACCCAGCACCCCGAGCACTGAGCACCCAGCACCCCGAGCACTGAGCACCCAGCACCCTGAGCACTGAGCACCCAGCACCCTGAGCACTGAGCACCCAGCACCCTGAGTACTGAGTACTCAGCACCCTGAGCACTGAGCACCCAGCACCCTGAGTACTGGTCACCGAGCACCCCGAGCACTGAGCACCCAGCACCCTGAGTACTGAGCACCCAGCACCCTGAGCACTGAGCACAAAGCACGCTGAGTACTGAGCTCTGAACACCCTGAGTACTTAGCACCGAGGACCCTGAGCACTCAGCACCCAGCACGCTGAGTACTAAGCACTGAGCACCCTGAGTACTGAGCACCTAGCACCCTGAGTACTGAGCACCCAGCACCCTGAGCACTGAGCAGCCAGCACCCTCAGCACTGAGCACCCAGCACCCCGAGCACTGAGCACCCAGCACCCTGAGCACTGAGCACCCAGCACCCCGAGTACTGAGCACCGAGCACCCCGAGCTCTGAGCACCCAGCACCCTGAGTACTGAGCACCCAGTACCCTGAGTACTGAGCACCCCGAGTACTGAGCACCCAGCACCCCGAGCACTGAGCACCCAGCACCCTGAGTACTGAGAACAGATCACCCCGAGCACGGAGCACCCAGTACCCCGAGCACTGAGTACTGAGCACCCAGCACCCTGAGTACTGAACACCGAGCTCCCCGAGCACTGAGCACCCAGCACCCTGAGCACTGAGCACCCAGCACCCTGAGCACTGAACACCCAGCACCCTGAGTACTGAGCACCCAGCACGCTGAGTACTGAGCACTCAGCACCCTGAGCACTGAGCACCCAGCACCCTGAGTACTGAGCACTGAGCACCCAGCACCCCGAGCACTAAACACCCAGCACCCTGTGTACTGAGCACTGAGCACCCTGATTACTAAGCACCTATCACCCTGAGTACTGAGCACTCAGCACCCTGAGCACTCAGCACCCAGCACCCCGAGCACTGAGCACAAAGCACCCTGAGCACTGAGCACCCAGCACACAGAGCACTGAGCACCCAGCACCCTGAGCACTGAGCACCCAGCACCCTGAGTACTGAGCACCCAGCACCCTGAGTACTGAGCACCCAGCACCCTGAGTACTGAGCACCGAGCACCCTGAGTACTGAGCACCGAGCACCCTGAGTACTGAGCACCCAGCACCCTGAGCACTGAGCACCCAGCACCCTGAGTACTGAGCACCCAGCACCCTGAGTACTGAGCACCCAGCACCCCTAGCACTGAGCACCCAGCACCCTGAGTACTGAGCACCTAGCACCCTGAGCACTGAGCACCGAGCACCCTGAGTACTGAACACCCAGCACCCTGAGCACTGAGCACTGAGCACCCAGCACCCTGAGCACTGAGAACTGAGCACCCAGCACCCCGAGCACTGAGCACCCAGCACCCTGAGCACCTAGCACCCTGAGCACTGAGCACCCTGAGCACTGAGCACCCTGAGCACTGAGCACTGAGCACCCAGCACCCTGAGTACTGAGCACCCAGCACCCTGAGCACTGAGCACCCAGCACCCCGAGCACTGAGCACCCAGCACCCCGAGCACTGAGCACCCAGCACCCTGAGCACTGAGCACCCAGCACCCTGAGCACTGAGCACCCAGCACCCTGAGTACTGAGTACTCAGCACCCTGAGCACTGAGCACCCAGCACCCTGAGTACTGATCACCGAGCACCCCGAGCACTGAGCACCCAGCACCCTGAGTACTGAGCACCCAGCACCCTGAGCACTGAGCACAAAGCACGCTGAGTACTGAGCACTGAACACCCTGAGTACTGAGCACCGAGGACCCTGAGCACTCAGCACCCAGCACGCTGAGTACTAAGCACTGAGCACCCTGAGTACTGAGCACCTAGCACCCTGAGTACTGAGCACCCAGCACCCTGAGCACTGAGCAGCCAGCACCCTCAGCACTGAGCACCCAGCACCCCGAGCACTGAGCACCCAGCACCCTGAGCACTGAGCACCCAGCACCCCGAGTACTGAGCACCGAGCACCCCGAGCTCTGAGCACACAGCACCCTGATTACTGAGCACCCAGTACCCTGAGTACTGAGCACCCCGAGTACTGAGCACCCAGCACCCCGAGCACTGAGCACCCAGCACCCTGAGTACTGAGAACAGATCACCCCGAGCACGGAGCACCCAGTACCCCGAACACTGAGTACTGAGCACCCAGCACACTGAGTACTGAGCACTGAGCTCCCCGAGCACTGAGCACCCAGCACCCTGAGCACTGAGCACCCAGCACCCTGAGCACTGAACACCCAGCACCCTGAGTACTGAGCACTGAGCACCCAGCACCCCGAGCACTGAGCACCCAGCACCCTGTGTACTGAGCACTGAGCACCCTGATTACTAAGCACCTAGCACCCTGAGTACTGAGCACCCAGGACCCTGAGCACTGAGCACCGAGCACCCCGAGCACTGAGCACTCAGCACCCTGAGCACCCAGCACCCATCACCGCGATCACTGAGCACCCAGCACCCTGAGCACTGAGCACCCAGCACCCTGAGCACTGAGCACCCAGCACCCAGAGCACTGAGCACCCAGCACCCTGAGCACTGAGCACCCAGCACCCTGAGTACTGAGCACCCAGCACCCTGAGTACTGAGCACCCAGCACCCTGAGTACTGAGCACCGAGCACCCGGAGTACTGAGCACCGAGCACCCTGAGTACTGAGCACCCAGCACCCTGAGCACTGAGCACCCAGCACCCTGAGTACTGAGCACCCAGCACCCTGAGTACTGAGCACCCAGCACCCCTAGCACTGAGCACCCAGCACCCTGAGTACTGAGCACCTAGCACCCTGAGCACTGAGCACCGAGCACACTGAGTACTGAACACCCAGCACCCTGAGCACTGAGCACTGAGCACCCAGCACCCTGAGCACTGAGAACTGAGCACCCAGCACCCCGAGCACTGAGCACCCAGCACCCTGAGCACCCAGCACCCTGAGCACTGAGCACCCTGAGCACTGAGCACCCTGAGCACTGAGCACTGAGCACCCAGCACCCTGAGTACTGAGCACCCAACACTCTGAGCACTGAGCACCCAGCACGCTGAGTACTGAGCACTGAGCACACAGCACCCTGAGTACTGAGCACCCAGCACCCCGAGCACTGAGCACCCAGCGCCCCGAGCACTGAGCACCCAGCACCCTGAGCACTGAGCACTGAGCACACTGAGCACTGAGCACCCAGCACCCCGAGTACTGAGCACTGAGCACCCTGAGTACTGCGCACCCAACACCCAGAGTACTGATCACCCAGCACCCTGAGAACTGAGCACCCAGCACCCTGAGTACTGAGCACCCAGCACCCTGAGTACTGAGCACCCAGCACCCTGAGCACTGAGCACTGAGCACCCAGCACCTTGAGCACTGAGCACTGACCACCCAGCACTCCGAGCACTGAGCACCCAGCACCCCAAGCACTGAGCACCCAGCGCCCTGAGCACTGAGCACCCAGCACCCTGAGCACTGAGCACCCAGCCCCCTGAGTACTGAGCACCCAGCACCATGAGTACTGAGCACCCAGCACCCTGAGCACTGAGCACCCTGAGGACTGAGCACCCAGCTCCCTGAGCACTGAGCACCCAGCACCCTGAGTACTGAGCACCGATCACCCTGAGCACTGAGCACCCAGCACCCCGAGCACTGAGCACCCAGCCCCCTGAGTACTGAGCACCCAGCACCCTGAGCACTGAGCACCCAGCACCCTGAGTACTGAGCACCCTGAGTACTGAGCACCGATCACCCTGAGCACTGAGCACCCAGCACCCTGAGTACTGAGCACCCAGCAACCTGAGCACTGAGCAACCAGCACCCTGAGCACTGAGCACCCAGCACCCTGAGTACTGAGCACCCAGCACCCTGAATACTGAGTACCCAGCACCCTGAGCACTGAGGACCCAGCACCCTGAGTACTGAGCACCGAGCACCCTGAGTACTGAGCACCCAGCACCCTGAGTACTGAGCACACAGCACCCTGAGCACTGAGCACCCAGCACCCTGAGTACTGAGCACCCAGCACCCTGAGTACTGAGCACCCAGCACCCAGAGCACTGAGCACCCAGCACCCCGAGCACGGAGCACCCAGGACCCCGAGCACTGAGTACTGAGCACCCAGCACCCTGAGTACTGAGCACCGAGCTAACCGAGCACTGAGCACCCTGAGTACTGAGCACCCAGCAGCCTGTGCACTGAGCACCCAGCACCCTGTGCACTGAGCACCCAGCACCCTGAGCACTGAGCACCCAGCACCCTGAGTACTGAGCACCCAGCACGCTGAGTACTGAGCACCCAGCACCCTGAGCACTGAGCAGGCAGCACCCTGAGTACTGAGCACTGAGCACCCAGCACCCCGAGCACTGAGCACCCAGCACCCTGTGTACTAAGCACTGAGCACCCTGAGCAATGAGCACCGAGCACCCCGAGCACTGAGCACCCAGCACCCTGAGCACTCAGCACCCAGCACCCCGAGCACTGAGCACCGAGCACCCTGAGCACTGAGCACCCAGCACCCTGAGCACTCAGCACCCAGCACCCCGAGCACTGAGCACCCAGCACCCTGAGCACTGAGCACCCAGCACCATGAGCACGGAGCACCCCGAGTACTGAGCACCCAGCACCCTGAGCACTGAGCACCCAGCACCTTGAGTACTGAGCACCGAGCACCTCGAGCACTAAGCACCCAGCACCCTGAGTACTGAGCACCCAGCACCCTGAGCACTGAGCACCCAGAACCCTGAGCACTGAGCACCCAGCACCCTGAGCACGGAGCACCCAGCACCCTGAGTACTGAGCACCCAACACCCAGACTACTGAGCTCCCAGCACCCTGAGCACTGAGAACCCAGCACCCTGAGTACTGAGCACCCAGCACCCTGAGTACTGAACAATCAGCACCCTGAACACTGAGCACTGAGCACCCTGAGCACTGAGTACTGAGCACTGAGCACCCTGGGCACTGAGCACCCAGCACCCCGAGTACTGAGCACCCAGCACCCCGAGCACTGAGCACCCAGCGCCCCGAGCACTGAGCACCCAGCACCCCGAGCACTGAGCACTGAGCACCCTGAGCACTGAGCACCAAGCACCCCGAGTACTGAGCACTGAGCACCCTGAGTACTGAGCACCAAGCACCCCGAGTACTGAGCACTGAGCACCCTGAGTACTGAGCACCCAGCACCCTGAGCACTGAGCACCCAGCACCCTGAGTACTGAGCACTGAAAACCCTGAGTACTGAGCACCGAGCACCCTGAGTACTGAGCACCCAGCACCCTGATCACTGAGCACGGAGCACCCCGAGGACTGAGCACCCAGCACCCTGAGCACTGAGCACCCAGCACCTTGAGTACTGAGCACCGAGCACAACGAGCACTGAGCACCCAGCACCCTGAGTACTGAGCACCCAGCACCCTGAGCACTTAGCACCCAGCTCCCTGAGCACTGAGCACGCAGCACCCCAAGCACTCAGCAACCAGCACCCTGAGTACTGAGCACAGAGCACCCTGAGCACTGAGCACCCAGCACCCTGAGTACTGAGCACCCAGCACCCTGAGTACTGAGCAACCAGCACCCTGAGCACTGAGCACTGAGCACCCAGCACCCTGAGCACTGAGCACTGAGCACCCAGCACCACAGCCCTGAGCACCCAGCACCCTGAGCACTGAGCACCCAGCACCCTGAGCACTGAGCACCCAGCACCCTGAGTACTGAGCAACCAGCTACCTGAGTACTGAGCACCCAGCACCCTGAGTACTGAGCACTCAGCAGCCTGAGTACTGAGCACCGAGCACACCGAGCAATGAGCACCCAGCACCCTGAGCACTGAGCACCCGGAGGACTGAGCACCCAGCACTCTGAGCACTGAGCACAGATCACTCTGAGCAGTGAGCACCCAGCACCCCGAGCACTGAGCACCCAGCACCCTGAGTACTGAGCACCCAGCACCCCGAGTACTGAGCACCCAGCACCCTGAGTACTGAGCACCCAGCACCCCGAGCACTGAGCACCCAGCACCCTGAGTACTGAGCACCCTGAGTACTGAGCACTGAGCACAGAGCATCCTGAGTACTGAGCACTCTGAGGACTGAGCACCCAGCACCCAGAGCACTGAGAACCCAGCACCCTGAGTACTGAGCACTGATCACCCTGAGCACTGAGCACCCAGCACCCCGAGCACTGAGCACCCAGCACCCTGAGTACTGAGCACCCAGCACCCTGAGCACTGAGCACCGAGCACCCTGAGTACTGAACACCCAGCACCTTGAGCACTCAGCACTGAGCACCCAGCACCCTGAGCACTGAGCACTGAGCACCCAGCACCCCGAGCACTGAGCACCCAGCACCCCGAGCACTGAGCACCCAGCACCCTGAGCACCCAGCACCCTGAGCACTGAGCACCCTGAGCACTGAGCACCCTGAGCACTGAGCACTGAGCACCCAGCACCCTGAGTACTGAGCACCCAACACTCTGAGCACTGAGCACCCAGCACGCTGAGTACTGAGCACTGAGCACACAGCACCCTGAGTACTGAGCACCCAGCACCCCGAGCACTGAGCACCCAGCGCCCCGAGCACTGAGCACCCAGCACCCCGAGCACTGAGCACTGAGCACACTGAGCACTGAGCACCCAGCACCCCGAGTACTGAGCACTGAGCGCCCTGAGTACTGAGCACCCAGCACCCCGAGTACTGAGCACTGAGCACCCTGAGTACTGAGCACCCAGCACCCTGAGCACTGAGAACCCTGAGTACTGAGCACCGAGCACACTGAGTACTGAGCACCCAGCCCCCTGAGCACTGAGCACGGAGCACCCCGAGGACTGAGCACCCCCACCCTGAGCACTGAGCACCCAGCACCTTGAGTACTGAGCACCGAGCACCCCGAGCACTGAGCACCCAGCACCCTGAGTACTGAGCACCCAACACCCAGAGTACTGAGCACCCAGCACCCTGAGTACTGAGCACCCAGCACCCTGAGCACTGAGCACTGAGCACCCAGCACCCTGAGCACTGAGCACTGACCACCCAGCACCCCGAGCACTGAGCACCCAGCACCCCGAGCACTGAGCACCCAGCGCCCTGAGCACTGAGCACCCAGCACCCTGAGCACTGAGCACCCAGCACCCTGAGTACTGAGCACCCAGCACCATGAGTACTGAGCACCCAGCACCCTGAGTACTGAGCACCGAGCAACCCGAGCACTGAGCACCCAGCACCCTGAGCACTGAGCACCCTGAGGACTGAGCACCCAGCACCCTGAGCACCGAGCACCCCGAGCACTGAGCACCCAGCACCCTGAGCACTGAGCACCCTGAGCACTGAGCACCCAGCACACCGAGCACTGAGCACCCAGCACCCTGAGTACTGAGCACCCATCACCCTGAGCACTGAGCACCCAGCACCCTGAGTACTGAGCACCCTGAGTACTGAGCACCGATCACCCTGAGCACTGAGCACCCAGCACCCTGAGTACTGAGCACCCAGCACCCTGAGCACTGAGCACCCAGCACCCTGAGCACTGAGCACCCAGCACCCTGAGTACTGGTCACCGAGCACCCCGAGCACTGAGCACCCAGCACCCTGAGTACTGAGCACCCAGCACCCTGAGCACTGAGCACAAAGCACGCTGAGTACTGAGCTCTGAACACCCTGAGTACTTAGCACCGAGGACCCTGAGCACTCAGCACCCAGCACGCTGAGTACTAAGCACTGAGCACCCTGAGTACTGAGCACCTAGCACCCTGAGTACTAAGCACCCAGCACCCTGAGCACTGAGCAGCCAGCACCCTCAGCACTGAGCACCCAGCACCCCGAGCACTGAGCACCCAGCACCCTGAGCACTGAGCACCCAGCACCCTGAGTACTGAGCACCGAGCACCCCGAGCTCTGAGCACCCAGCACCCTGAGTACTGAGCACCCAGTACCCTGAGTACTGAGCACCCCGAGTACTGAGCACCCAGCACCCCGAGCACTGAGCACCCAGCACCCTGAGTACTGAGAACAGATCACCCCGAGCACGGAGCACCCAGTACCCCGAGCACTGAGTACTGAGCACCCAGCACCCTGAGTACTGAGCACCGAGCTCCCCGAGCACTGAGCACGGAGCACCCTGAGCACTGAGCACCCAGCACCCTGAGCACTGAACACCCAGCACCCTGAGTACTGAGAACGCAGCACGCTGAGTACTGAGCACTCAGCACCCTGAGCACTGAGCACCCAGCACCCTGAGTACTGAGCACTGAGCACCCAGCACCCCGAGCACTGAACACCCAGCACCCTGTGTACTGAGCACTGAGCACCCTGATTACTAAGCACCTAGCACCCCGAGGACTGAGCACCCAGGACCCTGAGCACTGAGCACCGAGCACCCCGAGCACTGAGCACCCAGCACCCTGAGCACTGAGCACGGAGCACCCCGAGGACTGAGCACCCAGCACCCTGAGCACTGAGCACCCAGCACCTTGAGTACTGAGCACCGAGCACCCCGAGCACTGAGCACCCAGCACCCTGAGTACTGAGCACCCAGCACCCTGAGCACTGAGCACCCAGCACCCTGAGCACTGAGCACCCAGCACCCCGAGAACTGAGCACCCAGCACCCTGAGTACTGAGCACCCAACACCCAGAGTACTGAGCACCCATTACCCAGATCACTGAGCACCCAGAACCCTAAGCACTGAGCACCCAGCACCCTGAGCACTGAGCACCCAGCACCCAGAGCACTGAGCACCCAGCACCCTGAGCAATGAGCACCCAGCACCCTGAGTACTCAGCACCCAGCACCCTGAGTACTGAGCACCCAGACCCCGAGCACTGAGGACCCATCACCCCTAGCACTGAGCACCCAGCATTCTGAGCACTGAGCACCCAGCAGCCCGAGCACTGAGCACCCAGCATCCTGAGCACTGAGTACTGAGCACCCAGCACCCTGAGCACTGAGCACCCAGCACCCTGAGCACTGAGCACCCAGCACCCTGAGTACTGAGCACCCAGCACCCCAAGCACTGAGCACCGAGCACCCTGAGTACTGAGCACCCAGCACGCTGAGCACTGAGCACCCAGCACCCCGAGTACTGAGCACCCAGCACCCTGAGTACTGAGCACTCAGCACCCTGAGTACTGAGCACCGAGCACCCCGAGCACTGAGCACCCAGCACCCTGAGCACTGAGCAACCTGAGGACTGAGCACCCAGCACCCTGAGCACTGAGCACCCAGCACCCTGAGTACTGAGCACCGATCACCCTGAGCACTGAGCACCCAGCACCCCGACCACTGAGCACCCAGCAGCCTAAGTACTGAGAACAGATCACCCTGAGTACTGAGCACCCAGCACCCTGAGTACTGAGCCCCCAGCACCCTGAGTACTGAGCACCCAGCAACCCGAGCACTGAGCACCCAGCTCCCCGAGAATGAGCACCCAGCACCCTGAGTACTGAGAACCGAGCACCCTGAGTACTGAGCACCCAGCACCCATAGTACTGAGCCCCCAGCACCCTGAGAACTGAGCACCCAGCACCCCGAGCACTGAGCACCCAGCACCCCGAGAATGAGCACCCAGCACCCTGACTACTGAGCACCCAGCACCCTGAGTACTGAGCACCCAGCACCCTGAGAACTGAGCACCCAGCACCCTGAGTACTGAGCACCCCGCACCCTGAGTACTTAGCACCCAGCACCCTGAGCACTGAGCACCCAGCACCTTGAGCACTGAGCACTGACCACCCAGCACCCCGAGCACTGAGCACCCAGCACCCCGAGCACTGAGCACCCAGTGCCCTGAGCACTGAGCACCCAGCACCCTGAGCACTGAGCACCCAGCACCCCGAGCACTGAGCACCGAGCGCCCTGAGCACTGAGCACCCAGCTCCATGAGTACTGAGCACCCAGCACCCTGAGTACTGAGCACACAGCACCCTGAGTATTGAGCACCGAGCACCCCGAGCACTGAGCACCCAGCACCCTGAGCACTGAGCACCCTGAGGACTGAGCACCCAGCACCGTGAGCACTGAGCACCCAGCACCCTGAGTACTGAGCACCGATCACCCTGAGCACTGAGCACCCAGCACCCCGAGCACTGAGCACCCAGCACCCTGAGCACTGAGCACCCAGCACCCTGAGTACTGAGCACTGAGCACCCAGCACCCCGAGCACTGAGCATCCAGCACCCTGTGTACTGAGCACTGAGCACCCTGAGTACTAAACACCCAGCACCCTGAGTACTGAGCACCCAGGACACTGAGCACTGAGCACCGAACACCCCGAGCACTGAGCACCCAGCACCCTGAGCAATCAGCACCCATCACCCCGATCACTGAGCACCCAGCACCCTGAGCACTGAGCACCCAGCACCCTGAGCACTGAGCACCCAGCACCCAGAGCACTGAGCACCCAGCACCCTGAGCACTGAGCACCCAGCACCCTGAGTACTGAGCACCCAGCACCCTGAGTACTGAGCACCCAGACCCCGAGCACTGAGGACCCAGCACCCCTAGCACTGAGCACCCAGCACCCTGAGCACTGAGCACCCAGCAGCCCGAGCACTGAGCACCCAGCATCCTGAGCACTGAGTACTGAGCACCCAGCACCCTGAGCACTGAGCACCCAGCACCCTGAGCACTGAGCACCCAGCACCCTGAGTACTGAGCACCCAGCACCCCAAGCACTGAGCACCGAGCACCCTGAGTACTGAGCACCCAGCACGCTGAGCACTGAGCACCCAGCACCCCGAGTACTGAGCACCCAGCACCCTGACTACTGAGCACTCAGCACCCTGAGTACTGAGCACCGAGCACCCCGAGCACTGAGCACCCAGCACCCTGAGCACTGAGCAACCTGAGGACTGAGCACCCAGCACCCTGAGCACTGAGCACCCAGCACCCTGAGTACTGAGCACCGATCACCCTGAGCACTGAGCACCCAGCACCCCGAGCACTGAGCACCCAGCAGCCTAAGTACTGAGAACAGATCACCCTGAGTACTGAGCACCCAGCACCCTGAGTACTGAGCCCCCAGCACCCTGAGTACTGAGCACCCAGCAACCCGAGCACTGAGCACCCAGCACCCCGAGAATGAGCACCCAGCACCCTGAGTACTGAGAACCGAGCACCCTGAGTACTGAGCACCCAGCACCCTGAGTACTGAGCCCCCAGCACCCTGAGTACTGAGCACCCAGCACCCCGAGCACTGAGCAGCCAGCACCCCGAGAATGAGCACCCAGCACCCTGAGTACTGAGCACCCAGCACCCCGAGCACGGAGCACCCAGGACCCCGAGCACTGAGTACTGAGCACCCAGCACCCTGAGTACTGAGCACCGAGCTCCCCGAGCACTGAGCACCCAGCACCCTGAGCACGGAGCACCCAGCACCCTGAGCACTGAGCACCCAGCACCCTGAGTACTGAGCACTCAGCACCCTGAGTACTGAGCACCGAGCACCCCGAGCACTGAGCACCCAGCACCCTGAGCACTGAGCAACCTGAGGACTGAGCACCCAGCACCCTGAGCACTGAGCACCCAGCACCCTGAGTACTGAGCACCGATCACCCTGAGCACTGAGCACCCAGCACCCCGACCACTGAGCACCCAGCAGCCTAAGTACTGAGAACAGATCACCCTGAGTACTGAGCACCCAGCACCCTGAGTACTGAGCCCCCAGCACCCTGAGTACTGAGCACCCAGCAACCCGAGCACTGAGCACCCAGCTCCCCGAGAATGAGCACCCAGCACCCTGAGTACTGAGAACCGAGCACCCTGAGTACTGAGCACCCAGCACCCTGAGTACTGAGCCCCCAGCACCCTGAGAACTGAGCACCCAGCACCCCGAGCACTGAGCACCCAGCACCCCGAGAATGAGCACCCAGCACCCTGACTACTGAGCACCCAGCACCCTGAGTACTGAGCACCCAGCACCCTGAGAACTGAGCACCCAGCACCCTGAGTACTGAGCACCCCGCACCCTGAGTACTTAGCACCCACCACCCTGAGCACTGAGCACCCAGCACCTTGAGCACTGAGCACTGACCACCCAGCACCCCGAGCACTGAGCACCCAGCACCCCGAGCACTGAGCACCCAGTGCCCTGAGCACTGAGCACCCAGCACCCTGAGCACTGAGCACCCAGCACCCCGAGCACTGAGCACCGAGCGCCCTGAGCACTGAGCACCCAGCTCCATGAGTACTGAGCACCCAGCACCCTGAGTACTGAGCACACAGCACCCTGAGTATTGAGCACCGAGCACCCCGAGCACTGAGCACCCAGCACCCTGAGGACTGAGCACCCTGAGGACTGAGCACCCAGCACCGTGAGCACTGAGCACCCAGCACCCTGAGTACTGAGCACCGATCACCCTGAGCACTGAGCACCCAGCACCCCGAGCACTGAGCACCCAGCACCCTGAGCACTGAGCACCCAGCACCCTGAGTACTGAGCACTGAGCACCCAGCACCCCGAGCACTGAGCATCCAGCACCCTGTGTACTGAGCACTGAGCACCCTGAGTACTAAACACCCAGCACCCTGAGTACTGAGCACCCAGGACACTGAGCACTGAGCACCGAACACCCCGAGCACTGAGCACCCAGCACCCTGAGCAATCAGCACCCATCACCCCGATCACTGAGCACCCAGCACCCTGAGCACTGAGCACCCAGCACCCTGAGCACTGAGCACCCAGCACCCAGAGCACTGAGCACCCAGCACCCTGAGCACTGAGCACCCAGCACCCTGAGTACTGAGCACCCAGCACCCTGAGTACTGAGCACCCAGACCCCGAGCACTTAGGACCCAGCACCCCTAGCACTGAGCACCCAGCACCCTGAGCACTGAGCACCCAGCAGCCCGAGCACTGAGCACCCAGCATCCTGAGCACTGAGTACTGAGCACCCAGCACCCTGAGCACTGAGCACCCAGCACCCTGAGCACTGAGCACCCAGCACCCTGAGTACTGAGCACCCAGCACCCCAAGCACTGAGCACCGAGCACCCTGAGTACTGAGCACCCAGCACGCTGAGCACTGAGCACCCAGCACCCCGAGTACTGAGCACCCAGCACCCTGACTACTGAGCACTCAGCACCCTGAGTACTGAGCACCGAGCACCCCGAGCACTGAGCACCCAGCACCCTGAGCACTGAGCAACCTGAGGACTGAGCACCCAGCACCCTGAGCACTGAGCACCCAGCACCCTGAGTACTGAGCACCGATCACCCTGAGCACTGAGCACCCAGCACCCCGAGCACTGAGCACCCAGCAGCCTAAGTACTGAGAACAGATCACCCTGAGTACTGAGCACCCAGCACCCTGAGTACTGAGCCCCCAGCACCCTGAGTACTGAGCACCCAGCAACCCGAGCACTGAGCACCCAGCACCCCGAGAATGAGCACCCAGCACCCTGAGTACTGAGAACCGAGCACCCTGAGTACTGAGCACCCAGCACCCTGAGTACTGAGCCCCCAGCACCCTGAGTACTGAGCACCCAGCACCCCGAGCACTGAGCAGCCAGCACCCCGAGAATGAGCACCCAGCACCCTGAGTACTGAGCACCCAGCACCCCGAGCACGGAGCACCCAGGACCCCGAGCACTGAGTACTGAGCACCCAGCACCCTGAGTACTGAGCACCGAGCTCCCCGAGCACTGAGCACCCAGCACCCTGAGCACGGAGCACCCAGCACCCTGAGCACTGAGCACCCAGCACCCTGAGTACTGAGCACCCAGCACGCTGAGTACTGAGCACTCAGCACCCTGAGCACTGAGCACCCAGCACCCTGAGTACTGAGCACTGAGCACCCAGCACCCCGAGCACTGAGCACCCAGCACCCTGTGTACTGAGCACTGAGCACCCTGAGTACTAAGCACCCAGCACCCTGAGTACTGAGCACCCAGCACCCCGAGCACTGAGCACCGAGCACCCCGAGCACTGAGCACCCAGCACCCTGAGCACTCAACACCCATCACCCCGGTCACTGAGCACCCAGCACCCTGAGCACTGAGCACCCAGCACCCTGAGCACTGAGCACCAAGCACCCAGAGCACTGAGCACCCAGCACCCTGAGCACTGAGCATCAAGCACCCTGAGCACTGAGCACCCAGCACCCTGAGTACTGAGCATCAAGCACGCTGAGCACTGAGAACCCAGCACCCTGAGCACTGAGCACCCAGCACCCTGAGCACTGAGCACCAAGCACCCTGAGTACTGAGCACCCAGCACCCCAAACACTGAGCACCGAGCACCCTGAGAACTGAGCACCGAGCACCCTGAGTACTGAGCACCCAGCACCATGCGTACTGAGCCCCGAGCACCCAGAGTACTGAGCAACGTGAGTCCTGAGCACCCAGTACCCCGAGAATGAGCACCCAGCACCCTGAGTACTGAGCATCAAGCACCCTGAGTTCTGAGCACCCAGCACCCTGAGTACTGCGCACCCAGCACCCTGAGTTCTGAGCACCCAGCACCCTGAGCACTGAGCACACTGAGTACTGAGCAACCAGCACCCTGAGCACTGAGCACCCAGCACCCCGAGCACTGAGCACCCAGCACCCCGACCACTGAGCACTGAGCACCCTGAGCACTGAGGACCCAGCACCCCGAGCACTGAGCACCCAGCACCCTGAGTACTGAGCACCCAGCACCCTGAGCACTGAGGACCCAGCACCCCGAGCACTGAGCACCCAGCACGCTGAGTACTGAGCACTGAGCACCCAGCACCCTGAGTACTGAGCACCCAGCACCCTGAGTACTGAGCACCCAGCACCCCAAGCACTGAGCACTGAGCAACCTGAGTACTGAGCACTGAGCACCCTTAGTACTGAGCACCGAGCACCCTGAGTACTGAGCACCCAGCACCCCGAGCACTGAGCACCCAGCACCCTGAGCACTGAGGACCCAGCACCCCGAGCACTGAGCACCCAGCACCCTGAGTACTGAGCACCCAGCACCCTGAGCACTGAGGACCCAGCACCCCGAGCACTGAGCACCCAGCACGCTGAGTACTGAGCACTGAGCACCCAGCACCCTGAGTACTGAGCACCCAGCACCCTGAGTACTGAGCACCCAGCATCCCAAGCACTGAGCACTGAGCAACCTGAGTACTGAGCACTGAGCACCCTTAGTACTGAGCACCGAGCACCCTGAGTACTGAGCACCCAGCACCCCGAGCACTGAGCACTGAGCACCCCGAGGACTGAGCACCCAGCACCCTGAGCACTGAGCACCCAGCACCCTGAGCACTGAGGACCCAGCACCCCGAGCACTGAGCACCCAGCACGCTGAGTACTGAGCACTGAGCACCCAGCACCCCGAGTACTGATCACTGAGCACCCTGAGTACTGAGCACCCAGCACCCTGAGCACTGAGCACCCAGCACCCTGAGTACTGAGCACTGAGAACCCTGAGTACTGAACACTGAGCACCCTGAGTACTGAGCACCCAGCACCCTGATCACTGAGCAAGGAGCACCCCGAGGACTGAGCACCCAGCACCCTGAGCACTGAGCAACCAGCACCTTGAGTACTGAGCACCGAGCACCCCGAGCACTGAGCACCCAGCACCCTGAGTACTGACCACCCAGCACCCTGAGCACTGAGCACGGAGCACCCCGAGGACTGAGCACCCAGCACCCTGAGCACTGAGCACCCAGCACCTTGAGTACTGAGCACCGAGCACCCCGAGCACTGAGCACCCAGCACCCTGAGTACTGAGCACCCAGCACCCTGAGCACTGAGCACCCAGCACCCTGAGCACTGAGCACCCAGCACCCCGAGAACTGAGCACCCAGCACCCTGAGTACTGAGCACCCAACACCCAGAGTACTGAGCACCCAGCACCCTGAGAACTGAGCACCCAGCACCCTGAGTACTTAGCACCCAGCACCCTGAGCACTGAGCACTGAGCACCCAGCACCTTGAGCACTGAGCACTGACCACCCAGCACCCCGAGCACTGAGCACCCAGCACCCCGAGCACTGAGCACCCAGCGCCCTGAGCACTGAGCACCCAGCACCATGAGCACTGAGCACCCAGCACCCCGAGCACTGAGCACCCAGCGCCCTGAGCACTGAGCACCCAGCACCATGAGTACTGAGCACCCAGCACCCTGAGTACTGAGCACTCAGCACCCTGAGTATTGAGCACCGAGCACCCCGAGCACTGAGCACCCAGCACCCTGAGCACTGAGCACCCTGAGGACTGAGCACCCAGCACCCTGAGCACTGAGCACCCAGCACCCTGAGTACTGAGCACCGATCACCCTGAGCACTGAGCACCCAGCACCCCGAGCACTGAGCACCCAGCACCCTGAGCACTGAGCACCCAGCACCCTGAGTACGGAGCACTGAGCACCCAGCACCCCGAGCACTGAGCATCCAGCACCCTGTGTACTGAGCACTGAGCACCCTGAGTACTAAGCACCCAGCACCCTGAGTACTGAACACCCAGGACCCTGAGCACTGAGCACCGAGCACCCCGAGCACTGACCACCCAGCACCCTGAGCACTCAGCACCCATCACCCAGATCACTGAGCACCCAGCACCCTAAGCACTGAGCACCCAGCACCCTGAGCACTGAGCACCCAGCACCCAGAGCACTGAGCACCCAGCACCCTGAGCAATGAGCACCCAGCACCCTGAGTACTGAGCACCCAGCACCCTGAGTACTGAGCACCCAGACCCCGAGCACTGAGGACCCATCACCCCTAGCACTGAGCACCCAGCATTCTGAGCACTGAGCACCCAGCAGCCCGAGCACTGAGCACCCAGCATCCTGAGCACTGAGTACTGAGCACCCAGCACCCTGAGCACTGAGCACCCAGCACCCTGAGCACTGAGCACCCAGCACCCTGAGTACTGAGCACCCAGCACCCCAAGCACTGAGCACCGAGCACCCTGAGTACTGAGCACCCAGCACGCTGAGCACTGAGCACCCAGCACCCCGAGTACTGAGCACCCAGCACCCTGAGTACTGAGCACTCAGCACCCTGAGTACTGAGCACCGAGCACCCCGAGCACTGAGCACCCAGCACCCTGAGCACTGAGCAACCTGTGGACTGAGCACCCAGCACCCTGAGCACTGAGCACCCAGCACCCTGAGTACTGAGCACCGATCACCCTGAGCACTGAGCACCCAGCACCCCGAGCACTGAGCACCCAGCAGCCAAAGTACTGAGAACAGATCACCCTGAGTACTGAGCACCCAGCACCCTGAGTACTGAGCCCCCAGCACCCTGAGTACTGAGCACCCAGCAACCCGAGCACTGAGCACCCAGCACGCCGAGAATGAGCACCCAGCACCCTGAGTACTGAGAACCGAGCACCCTGAGTACTGAGCACCCAGCACCCTGAGTACTGAGCCCCCAGCACCCTGAGTACTGAGCACCCAGCACCCCGAGCACTGAGCACCCAGCACCCCGAGAATGAGCATCCAGCACCCTGACTACTGAGCACCCAGCACCCTGAGTACTGAGCACCCAGCACCCTGAGAACTGAGCACCCAGCACCCTGAGTACTGAGCACCCAGCACCCTGAGTACTTAGCACCCAGCACCCTGAGCACTGAGCACTGAGCACCCAGCACCTTGAGCACTGAGCACTGACCACCCAGCACCCCGAGCACTGAGCACCCAGCACCCCGAGCACTGAGCACCCAGTGCCCTGAGCACTGAGCACCCAGCACCCTGAGCACTGAGCACCCAGCACCCCGAGCACTGAGCACCCAGCGCCCTGAGCACTGAGCATCCAGCACCCTGTGTACTGAGCACTGAGCACCCTGAGTACTAAGCACCCAGCACCCTGAGTACTGAGCACCCTGGACCCTGAGCACTGAGCACCGAACACCCCGAGCACTGAGCACCCAGCACCCTGAGCAATCAGCACCCATCACCCCGATCACTGAGCACCCAGCACCCTGAGCACTGAGCACCCAGCACCCTGAGCACTGAGCACCCAGCACCCAGAGCACTGAGCACCCAGCACCCTGAGCACTGAGCACCCAGCACCCTGAGTACTGAGCACCCAGCACCCTGAGTACTGAGCACCCAGACCCCGAGCACTGAGGACCCAGCACCCCTAGCACTGAGCACCCAGCACCCTGAGCACTGAGCACCCAGCAGCCCGAGCACTGAGCACCCAGCATCCTGAGCACTGAGTACTGAGCACCCAGCACCCTGAGCACTGAGCACCCAGCACCCTGAGCACTGAGCACCCAGCACCCTGAGTACTGAGCACCCAGCACCCCAAGCACTGAGCACCGAGCACCCTGAGTACTGAGCACCCAGCACGCTGAGCACTGAGCACCCAGCACCCCGAGTACTGAGCACCCAGCACCCTGACTACTGAGCACTCAGCACCCTGAGTACTGAGCACCGAGCACCCCGAGCACTGAGCACCCAGCACCCTGAGCACTGAGCAACCTGAGGACTGAGCACCCAGCACCCTGAGCACTGAGCACCCAGCACCCTGAGTACTGAGCACCGATCACCCTGAGCACTGAGCACCCAGCACCCCGAGCACTGAGCACCCAGCAGCCTAAGTACTGAGAACAGATCACCCTGAGTACTGAGCACCCAGCACCCTGAGTACTGAGCCCCCAGCACCCTGAGTACTGAGCACCCAGCAACCCGAGCACTGAGCACCCAGCACCCCGAGAATGAGCACCCAGCACCCTGAGTACTGAGAACCGAGCACCCTGAGTACTGAGAACCCAGCACCCTGAGTACTGAGCCCCCAGCACCCTGAGTACTGAGCACCCAGCACCCCGAGCACTGAGCACCCAGCACCCCGAGAATGAGCACCCAGCACCCTGAGTACTGAGCACCCAGCACCCCGAGCACGGAGCACCCAGGACCCCGAGCATTGAGTACTGAGCACCCAGCACCCTGAGTACTGAGCACCGAGCTCCCCGAGCACTGAGCACCCAGCACCCTGAGCACGGAGCACCCAGCACCCAGAGCACTGAGCACCCAGCACCCTGAGTACTGAGCACCCAGCACGCTGAGTACTGAGCACTCAGCACCCTGAGCACTGAGCACCCAGCACCCTGAGTACTGAGCACTGAGCACCCAGCACCCCGAGCACTGAGCACCCAGCACCCTGTGTACTGAGCACTGAGCACCCTGAGTACTAAGCACCCAGCACCCTGAGTACTGAGCACCCAGCACCCCGAGCACTGAGCACCGAGCACCCCGAGCACTGAGCACCCAGCACCCTGAGCACTCAGCCCCCATCACCCCGGTCACTGAGCACCCAGCACCCTGAGCACTGAGCACCCAGCACCCTGAGCACTGAGCACCAAGCACCCAGAGCACTGAGCACCCAGCACCCTGAGCACTGAGCATCAAGCACCCTGAGCACTGAGCACCCAGCACCCTGAGTACTGAGCATCAAGCACGCTGAGCACTGAGAACCCAGCACCCTGCGCACTGAGCACCCAGCACCCTGAGCACTGAGCACTCAGCACCCTGAGTACTGTGCACTGAGCAACCCGAGCACTGAGCACCGGGTAACCCGAGCACTGAGCACCCAGCACCCTGAGTACTGAGCACCAAGCACCCTGAGTACTGAGCACTGAGCACTGACCACCCTGAGCACTGAGCACCCAGCACCCTGAGCACTGAGCACCCAGCATCCTGAGCACTGAGTACTGAGCACCCAGCACCCTGAGCACTGAGCAGCCAGCACCCTGAGCACTGAGCACCAAGCACCCTGAGTACTGAGCACCCAGCACCCCAAACACTGAGCACCGAGCACCCTGAGAACTGAGCACCGAGCACCCTGAGTACTGAGCACCCAGCACCATGAGTACTGAGCCCCGAGCACCCAGAGTACTGAGCAACCTGAGTCCTGAGCACCCAGTAACCCGAGAATGAGCACCCAGCACCCTGAGTACTGAGCATCAAGCACCCTGAGTTCTGAGCACCCAGCACCCTGAGTACTGCGCACCCAGCACCCTGAGTTCTGAGCACCCAGCACCCTGAGCACTGAGCACCCTGAGTACTGAGCAACCAGCACCCTGAGCACTGAGCACCCAGCACCCCGAGCACTGAGCACCCAGCACCCCGACCACTGAGCACTGAGCACCATGAGCACTGAGGACCCAGCACGCCGAGCACTGAGCACCCAGCACCCTGAGTACTGAGCACCCAGCACCCTGAGCACTGAGGACCCAGCACCCCGAGCACTGAGCACCCAGCACGCTGAGTACTGAGCACTGAGCACCCAGCACCCTGAGTACTGAGCACCCAGCACCCTGAGTACTGAGCACCCAGCACCCCAAGCACTGAGCACTGAGCAACCTGAGTACTGAGCACTGAGCACCCTTAGTACTGAGCACCGAGCACCCTGAGTACTGAGCACCCAGCACCCTGAGCACTGAGCACTGAGCAACCTGAGTGCTGAGCAACAAGCACCCCGAGTACTGAGCACTGAGCACCCTGAGTACTGAGCACCCAGCACCCTGAGCACTGAGCACCCAGCACCCTGAGTACTGAGCACTGAGAACCCTGAGTACTGAACACCGAGCACCCTGAGTACTGAGCACCCAGCACGGTGATCACTGAGCACGGAGCACCCCGAGGACTGAGCACCCGGCACCCTGAGCACTGAGCACCCAGCACCTTGAGTACTGAGCACCGAGCACCCCGAGCACTGAGCACCCAGCACCCTGAGTACTGAGCACCCAGCACCCTGAGCACTGAGCACGGAGCACCCCGAGGACTGAGCACCCAGCACCCTGAGCACTGAGCACCCAGCACCTTGAGTACTGAGCACCTAGCACCCCGAGCACTGAGCACCCAGCACCCTGAGTACTGAGCACCCAGCACCCTGAGCACTGAGCACCCAGCACCCTGAGCACTAAGCACCCAGCACCACGAGAACTGAGCACCCAGCACCCTGAGTACTGAGCACCCAGCACCCTGAGTACTGAGCACCCAGCACCCTGAGCACTGAGCACTGAGCACCCAGCACCTTGAGCACTGAGCACTGACCACCCAGCACCCCGAGCACTGAGCACCCAGCACCCCGAGCACTGAGCACCCAGCGCCCTGAGCACTGAGCACCCAGCACCCTGAGCACTGAGCACCCAGTCCCCTGAGTACTGAGCACCCAGCACCATGAGTACTGAGCACCCAGCACCCTGAGTACTGAGCACTCAGCACCCTGAGTACTGAGCACCGAGCACCCCGAGCACTGAGCACCCAGCACCCTGAGCACTGAGCACCCTGAGGCCTGAGCACCCAGCACCCTGAGCACTGAGCACCCAGCACCCTGAGTACTGAGCACCGATCACCCTGAGCACTGAGCACCCAGCACCCCGAGCACTGAGCACCCAGCACCCTGAGTACTGAGCACCCAGCACCCTGAGCACTGAGCACCCAGCATCCTGAGTACTGAGCACCCTGAGTACTGAGCACCGATCACCCTGAGCACTAAGCACCCAGCACCCTGTGTACTGAGCACCCAGCACCCTGAGCACTTAGCACCCAGCACCCTGAGAACTGAGCACCCAGCACCCTGAGTACTGAGCACCCAGCACCCTGAGTACTGAGTACCCAGCACCCTGAGCACTGAGCACCCAGCACCCTGAGTACTGAGCACCGAGCACCCTGAGTACTGAGCACCCAGCACCCTGAGTACTGAGCACCCAGCACCCTGAGCACTGAGCACCCAGCACCCTGAGTACTGAGCACCCAGACCCCGAGCACTGAGGACCCATCACCCCTAGCACTGAGCACCCAGCACCCTGAGCACTGAGCACCCAGCAGCCCGAGCACTGAGCACCCAGCATCCTGAGCACTGAGTACTGAGCACCCAGCACCCTGAGCACTGAGCACCCAGCACCCTGAGCACTGAGCACCCAGCACCCTGAGTACTGAGCACCCAGCACCCCAAGCACTGAGCACCGAGCACCCTAAGTACTGAGCACCCAGCACGCTGAGCACTGAGCACCCAGCACCCCGCGTACTGAGCACCCAGCACCCTGAGTACTGAGCACTCAGCACCCTGAGTACTGAGCACCGAGCACCCCGAGTACTGAGCACTGAGCACCCTGAGTACTGAGCACCCAGCACCCTGATCACTGAGTACCCAGCAACCTGAGTACTGAGCACTGAGAACCCTGAGTACTGAGCACCGAGCACCCTGAGTACTGAGCACCCAGCACCCTGATCACTGAGCACCCAGCACCCTGAGCACTGAGCACCTAGCACCTTGAGTACTGAGCACCGATCACCCCGAGCACTGAGCACCCAGCACCCTGAGTACTGAGCACCAATCACCCCGAGCACTGAGAACCCAGCACCCTGAGTAGTGAGCACCCAACGTACTGAGCACCGAGCACCCCGAGCACTGAGCACCCAGCACCCTGAGTACTGAGCACCGACCACCCTGAGCACTGAGCACCCAGCACCCTGAGTACTGAGCTCCGAGCACCCCGAGCAATGAGCATCCAGCGCCCCGAGCACTGAGCACCCAGCACCCTGAGCACTTAGCACCCAGCACCCTGAGTACTGGGCACCCAGCACCCCGAGCACTGAGCACCCAGCACCCTGAGCACTGAGCACCCAGCACACTGAGCACAGATCACCCAGCACACTGAGCGCTGAGCACCCAGCACCCTGAGTACTGAGCACCCAGCACCCTGAGTACTGAGCACTCAGCACCGTGAGTACTGAGCACCGAGCACCCCGAGCACTGAGCACCCAGCACCCTGGGCACTGCACCCAGCACCCTGAGTACTGAGCACCGATCACTCCGAGCACTGAACACCCAGCACCCTGAGTACTGAGCTCCGAGCACCCCGAGCACTGAGCATCCAGCGCCCCGAGCACTGAGCACCCCGCACCCTGAGCACTTAGCACCCAGCACCCTGAGTACTGGGCACCCAGCACCCCGAGCACTGAGCACCCAGCACCCTGAGCACTGAGCACCCAGCACCCTGAGCACAGATCACGCAGCACACTGAGCGCTGAGCACCCAGCACCCTGAGTACTGAGCACCCAGCACCCTGAGTACTGAGCACTCAGCACCCTGAGTACTGAGCACCGAGCACCCCGAGCCCTGAGCACCCAGCACCCTGAGCACTGAGCACCCAGCACCCCGAGTACTGAGCACCCAGCACCCCGAGCACTGAGCACCCAGCGCCCGGAGCACTGAGCACCCAGCACCACGAGCACTGAGCACTGAGCACCCTGAGCACTGAGCACCCAGCACGCCGAGTACTGAGCACTGAGCACCCTGAGTACTGAGCACCAAGCACCCCGAGTACTGAGCACTGAGCACCCTGAGTACTGAGCACCCAGCACCCTGATCACTGAGTACCCAGCAACCTGAGTACTGAGCACTGAGAACCCTGAGTACTGAGCACCGAGCACCCTGAGTACTGAGCACCCAGCACCCTGATCACTGAGCACCCAGCACCCTGAGCACTGAGCACCTAGCACCTTGAGTACTGAGCACCGAGCACCCCGAGCACTGAGCACCCAGCACCCTGAGTACTGAGCACCCAGCACCCTGAGCACTGAGCACCCAGCACCCTGAGCACTGAGCAACCAGCACCCCGAGCACTGATCACCCAGCACACTGAGTACTGCGCACCAAGCACCCTGAGCACTGAGCACCCAGCACCCTGAGTACTGAGCACCCAGCACCCTGAGTACTGAGCAACCAGCACCCTGAGCACTGAGCACCCAGCACCCTGAGCACTGAGCACTGAGCACCCAGCACCCCGAGCACTGAGCACACAGCACCCTGACCACTGAGCACACTGAGGACTGAGCACCCAGCACCCTGAGCACTGAGCACCCAGCACCCTGAGTACTGAGCACCGATCACCCTGAGCACTGACCACCCAGCACCCGAGCACTGAGCACCCAGCACCCTGAGTACTGAGCACCCAGCACCCTGAGTACTGAGCACCGATCACCCTGAGCACTGAGCACCCAGAAAACAGAGCACTGAGCACCCAGCACCCTGAGTACTGAGCACCCAGCACCCCGAGCACTGAGCACCCAGCACCCTGAGTACTGAGCACCGTGAGTACTGAGCACCGATCACCCTGAGCACTGAGCTCCCAGCACCCTGAGTACTGAGCACCCAGCACCCTGAGCACTGAGCACCCAGCACCCTGAGTACTGAGCACCCAGCACCCTGAGCACTGAGCCCCCAGCACCCTGAGTACTGAGCACCCAGCACCCTGAGCACTGTGCACCCAGCACTCTGAGTACTGAGCACCCAGCACCCCGAGCACTGAGCACCCAGCACCCGAGAATGAGCACCCAGCACCCCGAGTACTGAGCAATGAGCACCCTGAGCACTGAGTACCCAGCACCCTGAGCACTGAGCACCCAGCACCCTGAGTACTGAGCACCCAGCACCCTGAGTACTGAGCACCCAGCACCCTGAGCACTGAGCACCGAGCACCCCGAGTACTGAGCACCCAGCACCCTGAGGACTGAACACCCAGCTCCCTGAGCACTGAGCACCCTGAGCACTGAGTACTGAGCACCGAGCACCCCGAGAACTGAGCACCCAGCACCCGGAGTACTGAGCACCCAGCACACTGAGTAATGAGCACCCAGCACCCCGAGCACTGAGCACCCAGCACCCTGAGCACTGAGCTCCCAGCACCCTGAGTACTGAGCACTGAGCACCCAGCACCACAAGCACTGAGCACCCAGCACCCTGAGTACTGAGCACTGAGCACCCAGCACCCCGAGCACTGAGCACCCAGCCCCCAGAGTACTAAGCACCGAGCACCCTGAGTACTGAGCACCCAGCACCCTGAGCACTGAACACACAGCACCCTGAGTACTGAGCACCTCGAGCACTGAGCACCCAGCACCCTGAGTACTGAGCACCGAGCACCCCGAGCACTGAACACACGGCACCCCGAGCACTGAGCACCCAGCACCCCGAGCACTGAGCACCCAGCACGCTGAGCACTGAGTACCCAGCACCCTGAGCACTGAGCACCCAGCACCCTGAGCACTGAGCACCCAGCACCCTGAACACTGAGCACCCAGCGCCCTGAGTACTGAGCACTGAGCACTGAGCACCCAGCACCCCGAGCACTGAGCACCCAGCACCCTGAGTACTGAGCACCCAGCACCCCGAGCACTGAGAACCCAGCACCCTGAGTACTGAGCACCGAGCACCCTGAGTACTGAGCACCCAGCACCCTGAGTACTGAGCACCCAGCGTACTGAGCACCGAGCACCCAGCACCCTGAGTACTGAGCACCCAGCACCCTGAGCACTGAGCACCCAGCACCCTGAGTACTGAGCACTGAGCACCCCGAGTACTGAGCACCGGGCACCGCGAGCACTAAGCACCCAGCACCCCGAGAACCGAGCACCCAGCACTCTGAGCACTGAGCACCCAGCACCCTGAGCACTGAGCACCCAGCACCCTGAGCACTGAGCACCCAGCACCCTGAGTACTGAGCACCCAAAGTATTGAGCACCGAGCACCCTGAGCACTGAGCACCCAGCACCCTGAGTACTGAGCACCCAGCACCCTGAGCAATGAGCACCCTGAGTACTGAGCACCCAGCACACTGAGCACTGAGCACCCAGCACCCTGAGTACTGAGCACCCAGCACCCTGAGTTCTGAGCACCCAGCACCCCGAGCACTGAGCACCCAGCACCCTGAGCACTGAGCACCCAGCACCCCGAGCACTGAGCACCCAGGACCCTGAGTACTGAGCACCCAGCACCCTGAGTACTGAGCACTCAGCACCCTGAATACTGAGCACCGAGCACCCCGAGCACTGAGCACCCAGCACCCTGAGCACCCAGCACCCTGCGGACTGAGCACCCAGCACCCTGAGTACTGAGCACCCAGCACCCTGAGTACTGAGCACCCAGCATCCGGAGTACTGAGCACCGTTCACCCTGAGCACTGAGCACCCAGCACCCCGAGCACTAAGCACCCAGCACCCTGAGTACTGAGCACCCTGAGTACTGAGCACCGAGCACCCCGAGCACTGAGCACCCAGCACCGTGAGCACTGAGCACCCAGCACCCCGAGCACTGAGCACCCAGCACCCTGAGTACTGAGCACCCAGCACCCTGAGTACTGAACACCCAGCAACCTGAGCACTGAGTACCCAGCACCCTGAGCACTGAGCACACAGCACCCTGAGCACTGAGCACCCAGCACCCTGAGTACTGAGCACCCAGCACCCCGAGTACTGAGCACCCAGCACCCTGAGTACTGAGCACGGAGCACCCTGAGCACTGAGCACCCAGCACCCCGAGCACTGAGCACCCAGCACACTGAGTACTGAGCACACAGCACCCTGAGCACTGAGCACCCAGCACCCTGAGTACTGAGCACCCAGCACCCTGAGCACTGAGCACCCAGCACCCTGAGTACTGAGCACCCAGCACCCTGAGTACTGAGCACACAGCACCCTGAGCACTGAGCACCGAGCACCCCGAGTACTGAGCACCCAGCAACCTGAGCACTGAGCACCCAGCACCCTGAGTACTGAGCACCAAGCACCCTGAGTACTGAACACCCAGCACCCTGAGTACTGAGCACCCTGAGCACTGAGTACTGATCACCGAGCACCCCGAGAACTGAGCACCCAGCACCCTGAGTACTGAGCACCCAGCACCCCGAGCACTGAGCACCCAGCACCCTGAGCACTGAGCACCCAGCACCCTGAGTACTGAGCACTGAGCACCCAGCACCCCGAGCACTGAGCACCCAGCACCCTGAGCACTGAGCACCCAGCAGCCCGAGCACTGAGCACCCAGCATCCTGAGCACTGAGTACTGAGCACCCAGCACCCTGAGCACTGAGCACCCAGCACCCTGAGCACTGAGGACCCAGCACCCTGAGTACTGAGCACCCAGCACCCCAAGCACTGAGCACCGAGCACCCTGAGTACTGAGCACCCAGCACGCTGAGCACTGAGCACCCAGCACCCCGAGTACTGAGCACCCAGCACCCTGACTACTGAGCACTCAGCACCCTGAGTACTGAGCACCGAGCACCCCGAGCACTGAGCACCCAGCACCCTGAGCACTGAGCAACCTGAGGACTGAGCACCCAGCACCCTGAGCACTGAGCACCCAGCACCCTGAGTACTGAGCACCGATCACCCTGAGCACTGAGCACCCAGCACCCCGAGCACTGAGCACCCAGCAGCCTGAGTACTGAGAACCGAGCACCCTGAGTACTGAGCACCCAGCACCCTGAGTACAGAGCCCCCAGCACCCTGAGTACTGAGCACCCAGCACCCCGAGCACTGAGCACCCAGCACCCCGAGAATGAGCACCCAGCACCCTGAGTACTGAGCACCCAGCACCCCGAGCACGGAGCACCCAGGACCCCGAGCACTGAGTACTGAGCACCCAGCACCCTGAGTACTGAGCACCGAGCTCCCCGAGCACTGAGCACCCAGCACCCTGAGCACGGAGCACCCAGCACCCAGAGCACTGAGCACGCAGCACCCTGAGTACTGAGCACCCAGCACGCTGAGTACTGAGCACTCAGCACCCTGAGCACTGAGCACCCAGCACCCTGAGTACTGAGCACTGAGCACCCAGCACCCCGAGCACTGAGCACCCAGCACCCTGTGTACTGAGCACTGAGAACCCTGAGTACTAAGCACCCAGCACCCTGAGTACTGAGCACCCCGCACCCCGAGCACTGAGCACCGAGCACCCCGAGCACTGAGCAACCAGCACCCTGAGCACTCAGCACCCATCACCCCGGTCACTGAGCACCCAGCACCCTGAGCACTGAGCACCCAGCACCCTGAGCACTGAGCACCAAGCACCCAGAGCACTGAGCACCCAGCACCCTGAGCACTGAGCATCAAGCACCCTGAGCACTGAGCACCCAGCACCCTGAGTACTGAGCATCAAGCACGCTGAGCACTGAGAACCCAGCACCCTGAGCACTGAGCACCCAGCACCCTGAGCACTGAGCACTCAGCACCCTGAGTACTGAGCACTGAGCAACCCGAGCACTGAGCACCGGGTAACCCGAGCACTGAGCACCCAGCACCCTGAGTACTGAGCACCAAGCACCCTGAGTACTGAAAACTGAGCACTGACCACCCTGAGCACTGAGCACCCAGCACCCTGAGCACTGAGCACCCAGCATCCTGAGCACTGAGTACTGAGCACCCAGCACCCTGAGCACTGAGCAGCCAGCACCCTGAGCACTGAGCACCAAGCACCCTGAGTACTGAGCACCCAGCACCCCAAACACTGAGCACCGAGCACCCTGAGAACTGAGCACCGAGCACCCTGAGTACTGAGCACCCAGCACCATGAGTACTGAGCCCCGAGCACCCAGAGTACTGAGCAACCTGAGTCCTGAGCACCCAGTAACCCGAGAATGAGCACCCAGCACCCTGAGTACTGAGCATCAAGCACCCTGAGTTCTGAGCACCCAGCACCCTGAGTACTGCGCACCCAGCACCCTGAGTTCTGAGCACCCAGCACCCTGAGCACTGAGCACACTGAGTACTGAGCAACCAGCACCCTGAGCACTGAGCACCCAGCACCCCGAGCACTGAGCACCCAGCACCCCGACCACTGAGCACTGAGCACCCTGAGCACTGAGGACCCAGCACCCCGAGCACTGAGCACCCAGCACCCTGAGTACTGAGCACCCAGCACCCTGAGCACTGAGGACCCAGCACCCCGAGCACTGAGCACCCAGCACGCTGAGTACTGAGCACTGAGCACCCAGCACCCTGAGTACTGAGCACCCAGCACCCTGAGTACTGAGCACCCAGCACCCCAAGCACTGAGCACTGAGCAACCTGAGTACTGAGCACTGAGCACCCTTAGTACTGAGCACCGAGCACCCTGAGTACTGAGCACCCAGCACCCCGAGCACTGAGCACTGAGCAACCTGAGTGCTGAGCAACAAGCACCCCGAGTACTGAGCACTGAGCACCCTGAGTACTGAGCACCCAGCACCCTGAGCACTGAGCACCCAGCACCCTGAGTACTGAGCACTGAGAACCCTGAGTACTGAACACCGAGCACCCTGAGTACTGAGCACCCAGCACGGTGATCACTGAGCACGGAGCACCCCGAGGACTGAGCACCCGGCACCCTGAGCACTGAGCACCCAGCACCTTGAGTACTGAGCACCGAGCACCCCGAGAACTGAGCACCCAGCACCCAGAGTACTGAGCACCCAGCACCCTGAGCACTGAGCACGGAGCACCCCGAGGACTGAGCACCCAGCACCCTGAGCACTGAGCACCCAGCACCTTGAGTACTGAGCACCGAGCACCCCGAGCACTGAGCACCCAGCACCCTGAGTACTGAGCACCCAGCACCCTGAGCACTGAGCACCCAGCACCCTGAGCACTGAGCACCCAGCACCTTGAGTACTGAGCACCGAGCACCCCGAGCACTGAGCACCCAGCACCCTGAGTACTGAGCACCCAGCACCCTGAGCACTGAGCACCCAGCACCCTGAGCACTAAGCACCCAGCACCCCGAGCACTGAGCACCCAGCACCCTGAGCACTGAGCACCCAGCACCCCGAGCACTGAGCACCCAGCACACTGAGTACTGAGCACACAGCACCCTGAGCACTGAGCACCCAGCACCCTGAGTACTGAGCACCCAGCACCCTGAGCACTGAGCACCCAGCACCCTGAGTACTGAGCACCCAGCACCCTGAGTACTGAGCACACAGCACCCTGAGCACTGAGCACCGAGCACCCCAAGTACTGAGCACCCAGCAACCTGAGCACTGAGCACCCAGCACCCTGAGTACTGAGCACCAAGCACCCTGAGTACTGAACACCCAGCACCCTGAGTACTGAGCACCCTGAGCACTGAGTACTGATCACCGAGCACCCCGAGAACTGAGCACCCAGCACCCTGAGTACTGAGCACCCAGCACCCCGAGCACTGAGCACCCAGCACCCTGAGCACTGAGCACCCAGCACCCTGAGTACTGAGCACTGAGCACCCAGCACCCCGAGCACTGAGCACCCAGCACCCTGAGCACTGAGCACCCAGCAGCCCGAGCACTGAGCACCCAGCATCCTGAGCACTGAGTACTGAGCACCCAGCACCCTGAGCACTGAGCACCCAGCACCCTGAGCACTGAGGACCCAGCACCCTGAGTACTGAGCACCCAGCACCCCAAGCACTGAGCACCGAGCACCCTGAGTACTGAGCACCCAGCACGCTGAGCACTGAGCACCCAGCACCCCGAGTACTGAGCACCCAGCACCCTGACTACTGAGCACTCAGCACCCTGAGTACTGAGCACCGAGCACCCCGAGCACTGAGCACCCAGCACCCTGAGCACTGAGCAACCTGAGGACTGAGCACCCAGCACCCTGAGCACTGAGCACCCAGCACCCTGAGTACTGAGCACCGATCACCCTGAGCACTGAGCACCCAGCACCCCGAGCACTGAGCACCCAGCAGCCTGAGTACTGAGAACCGAGCACCCTGAGTACTGAGCACCCAGCACCCTGAGTACAGAGCCCCCAGCACCCTGAGTACTGAGCACCCAGCACCCCGAGCACTGAGCACCCAGCACCCCGAGAATGAGCACCCAGCACCCTGAGTACTGAGCACCCAGCACCCCGAGCACGGAGCACCCAGGACCCCGAGAACTGAGTACTGAGCACCCAGCACCCTGAGTACTGAGCACCGAGCTCCCCGAGCACTGAGCACCCAGCACCCTGAGCACGGAGCACCCAGCACCCAGAGCACTGAGCACCCAGCACCCTGAGTACTGAGCACCCAGCACGCTGAGTACTGAGCACTCAGCACCCTGAGCACTGAGCACCCAGCACCCTGAGTACTGAGCACTGAGCACCCAGCACCCCGAGCACTGAGCACCCAGCACCCTGTGTACTGAGCACTGAGAACCCTGAGTACTAAGCACCCAGCACCCTGAGTACTGAGCACCCCGCACCCCGAGCACTGAGCACCGAGCACCCCGAGCACTGAGCAACCAGCACCCTGAGCACTCAGCACCCATCACCCCGGTCACTGAGCACCCAGCACCCTGAGCACTGAGCACCCAGCACCCTGAGCACTGAGCACCAAGCACCCAGAGCACTGAGCACCCAGCACCCTGAGCACCCAGCACCCTGAGTACTGAGAACCGAGCACCCTGAATACTGAGCACCCAGCACCCTGAGTACTGAGCCCCCAGCACCCTGAGTACTGAGCACCCAGCAATTCGAGCACTGAGCACCCAGCACCCTGAGAATGAGCACCCAGCACCATGAGTACTGAGCACCCAGCACCCTGAGTACTGAGCACTAAGCACCCAGAGCACTGAGCACCCTGCAACCAGAGCACTGAGCACCCAGCGCCCCTAGCACTGAGCACCCAGCACCCCGAGCACTGAGAACTGAGCACCCCGAGCACTGAGCACCCAGCACCCCGAGTACTGAGCACTGAGCACCCTGAGTACTGAGCAACAAGCACCCCGAGTACTGAGCACTGAGCACCCTGAGTACTGAGCACCCAGCACCCTGAGAACTGAGCACCCAGCACCCTGAGTACTGAGCACTGAGAACCCTGAGTTCTGAGCACCGAGCACCCTGAGTACTGAGCACCCAGCACCCTGATCACTGAGCACGGAGCACCCCGAGGACTGAGCACCCAGCACCCTGAGCACTGAGCACCCAGCACCTTGAGTACTGAGCACCGAGCACCCCGAGCACTGAGCACCCAGCACCCTGAGTACTGAGCACCCAGCACCCCAAGCACTGAGCACCCAGCACCCTGAGTACTGAGCACAGAGCACCCTGAGCACTGAGCACCCAGCACACTGAGCACTGAGCACCCAGCACCCTGAGCACTGAGCACTGAGCACCCAGCACCACAGCCCTGAGCACCCAGCACCCTGAGCACTGAGCACCCAGCACCCTGAGCACTGAGCAACCAGCACCCTGAGCACCCAGCACCCTGAGTACTGAGCACCCAGCACCCTGAGTACTGAGCACCCAGCACCCTGAGTATTGAGCACTCAGCACCCTGAGTACTGAGCTCCGAGCACCCCGAGCACTGAGCACCCAGCACCCTGAGCACTGAGCACCCGGAGGACTGAGCACCCAGCACCCTGATAACTGAGCACCGATCACCCTGAGCACTGAGCACCCAGCACACCGAGCACTGAGCACCCAGCACCCTGAGTACTGAGCACCCAGCACCCTGAGTACTGAGCACCCAGCACCCTGAGTACTGAGCACTCAGCACCCTGAGTACTGAGCACCGAGCGCCCCGAGCACTGAGCACCCAGCACCCTGAGCACTGAGCACCCGGAGGACTGAGCACCCAGCACCCTGATAACTGAGCACTGATCACCCTGAGCACTGAGCACCCAGCACACCGAGCACTGATCACGCAGCACCCTGAGTACTGAGCACCCAGCACCCCGAGCACTGAGCAACCAGCACCCTGTGTACTGAGCACCCTGAGTACTGAGCACTGAGCACCGAGCACCCTGAGTACTGAGCACCCTGAGGACTGAGCACCCAGCACCCTGAGCACTGAGCACCCAGCACCCTGAGTACTGAGCACTGATCACCCTGAGCACTGAGCACCCAGCACCCCGAGCAGTGAGCACCCAGCACCCTGAGTACTGAGAACCTAGCACCCTGAGCACTGAGCACCGAGCACCCTGAGTACTGAACACCCAGCACCCTGAGCACTGAGCACTGAGCACCCAGCACCCTGAGTACTGAGCACTGAGCACCCAGCACCCCGAGCGCTGAGCACCCAGCACCCTGAGCACCCAGCACCCTGAGCACTGAGCACCCTGAGCACTGAGCACCCTGAGCACTGAGCACTGAGAAACCAGCACCCTGAGTACTGAGCACCCAACACTCTGAGCACTGAGCACCCAGCACGCTGAGTACTGAGCACTGAGCAAACAGCACCCTGAGTACTGAGCACCCAGCTCACCGAGCACTGAGCACCCAGTGCCCCGAGCACTGAGCACCCAGCACCCTGAGCACTGAGCACTGAGCACACTGAGCACTGAGCACCCAGCACCCCGAGTACTGAGCACTGAGCACCCTGAGTACTGAGCACCCAACACCCAGAGTACTGAGCACCCAGCACCCTGAGAACTGAGCACCCAGCACCCTGAGTACTGAGCACCCAGCACCCTGAGTACTGAGCACTGAGCACCCCGAGTACTGAGCACCCAGCACCCCGAGCACTGAGCACCCAGCAACCTGAGTACTGAGAACAGATCACCCTGAGTACTGAGCACCCAGAACCCTGAGTACTGAGCCCCCAGCACCCTGAGTACTGAGCACCCAGCACCCCGAGCACTGAGCACCCAGCACCCCGAGAATGAGCACCCAGCACCCTGAGTACTGAGAACCGAGCACCCTGAGTACTGAGCACCCAGAACCCTGAGTACTGAGCCCCCAGCACCCTGAGTACTGAGCACCCAGCACCCTGAGTACTGAGCCCCCAGCACCCTGAGTACTGAGCACCCAGCAACCCGAGCACTGAGCACCCAGCACCCTGAGAATGAGCACCCAGCACCATGAGTACTGAGCACCCAGCACCCTGAGTACTGAGCACTAAGCACCCAGAGCACTGAGCACCCAGCACCCCGAGCACTGAGCACCCAGCGCCCCGAGCACTGACCACCCAGCACCCCGAGCACTGAGAACTGAGCACCCTGAGTACTGAGCAACAAGCACCCCGAGTACTGAGCACTGAGAACCCTGAGTACTGAGCACCGAGCACCCTGAGTACTGAGCACCCAGCACCCTGATCACTGAGCACGGAGCACCCCGAGGACTGAGCACCCAGCACCCTGAGCACTGAGCACCCAGCACCTTGAGTACTGAGCACCGAGCACCCCGAGCACTGAGCACCCAGCACCCTGAGTACTGAGCACCCAGCACCCTGAGCACTGAGCACCCAGCACCCTGAGCACTGAGCACGCAGCACCCCGAGCACTGAGCACCCAGCACCCTGAGTACTGAGCACAGAGCACCCTGAGCACTGAGCACCCAGCACACTGAGTACTGAGCACCCAGCACCCTGAGTACTGAGCAACCAGCACCCTGAGCACTGAGCACTGAGCACCCAGCACCCTCAGCACTGAGCACTGAGCACCCAGCACCACAGCCCTGAGCACCCAGCACCCCGAGCACTGAGCACCCAGCACCCTGAGCACTGAGCACCCAGCACCCTGAGCACCCAGCACCCTGAGTACTGAGCACCCAGCACCCCGAGTACTGAGCACCCAGCACCCTGAGTACTGAGCACTAAGCACCCTGAGTACTGAGCACCGAGCACCCCGAGCACTGAGCACCCAGCACCCTGAGCACTGAGCACCAGGGGGACTGAGCACCCAGCACCCTGAGCACTGAGCACCGATCACCCTGAGCACTGAGCACCCACCACACCGAGCACTGAGCACCCAGCACCCTGAGTACTGAGCACCCAGCACCCCGAGTACTGAGCACCCAGCACCCTGCGTACTGAGCACCCAGCACCCCGAGCACTGAGCAACCAGCACCCTGAGTACTGAGCACCCTGAGGACTGAGCACCCAGCACCCTGAGCACTGAGCACCCAGCACCCTGAGTACTGAGCACTGATCACCCTGAGCACTGAGCACCCAGCACCCCGAGCACTGAACACCCAGCACCCTGAGTACTGAGCACCTAGCACCCTGAGCACTGAGCACCGAGCACCCTGAGTACTGAACACCCAGCACCCTGAGCCCTGAGCACTGAGCACCCAGCACCCTGAGCACTGAGCACTGAGCACCCAGCACCCCGAGCACTGAGCACCCAGCACCCTGAGCACCCAGCACCCTGAGCACTGAGCACCCTGGGCACTGAGCACCCTGAGCACTGAACACTGAGCACCCAGCACCCTGAGTACTGAGCACCCAACACTCTGAGCACTGAGCACCCAGCACGCTGAGTACTGAGCACTGAGCACTGAGCACCCTGAGTACTGAGCACCCAGCACCCCGAGCACTGAGCACCCAGCACCCTGAGAACTGAGCACCCAGCACCCTGAGTACTGAGCACCCAGCACCCTGAGTACTGAGCACCCAGCACCCTGAGTACTGAGCACCCAGCACCCCGAGCACTGAGCACTGAGCACACCGAGCACTGAGCACCCAGCACCCCGAGTACTGAGCACTGAGCACCCTGAGTACTGAGCACCCAACACCCAGAGTACTGAGCACCCAGCACCCTGAGAACTGAGCACCCAGCACCCTGAGTACTGAGCACCCAGCACCCTGAGTACTGAGCACCCAGCACCCTGAGCACTGAGCACTGAGCACCCAGCACCTTGAGCACTGAGCACTGACCACCCAGCACCCCGAGCACTGAGCACCCAGCACCCCGAGCACTGAGCACCCAGCGCCCTGAGCACTGAGCACCCAGCCCCCTGAGTACTGAGCACCCAGCACCATGAGTACTGAGCACCCAGCACCCTAAGTACTGAGCACTCAGCACCCTGAGTACAGAACACCGAGCAACCCGAGCACAGAGCACCCAGCACCCTGAGCACTGAGCACCCTGAGGACTGAGCACCCAGGACCCTGAGCACTGAGCACCCAGCACCCTGAGTACTGAGCACCGATCACCCTGAGCACTGAGCACCCAGCACCCCGAGCACTGAGCACCCAGCACCCTGAGTACTGAGCACCCAGCACCCTGAGCACTGAGCACACAGCACCCTGAGTACTGAGCACCCTGAGAACTGAGCACCGATCACCCTGAGCACTGAGCACCCAGCACCCTGAGTACTGAGCACCCAGCACCGTGAGCACTGAGCACCCAGCACCCTGAGCACTAAGCACCCAGCACCCTGAGTACTGAGCACCCAGCACACTAATTACTGAGTACCCAGCACCCTGAGCACTGAGCACCCAGCACCCTGAGTACTGAGCACCGAGCACCCTGAGTACTGAGCACCCCGCACCCTGAGTACTGAGCACCCAGCACCCTGAGCACTGAGCACCCAGCACCCTGAGTACTGAGCACCCAGCACCCTGAGTACTGAGCACCCAGCACCCAGAGCACTGAGCACCCAGCACCCCGAGCACGGAGCACCCAGGACCAAGAGCACTGAGTACTGAGCACCCAGCAACCTGAGTACTGAGCACCGAGCTCCCTGAGCACTGAGCACCCTGAGTACTGAGCACCCAGCACCCCGATCACTGAGCACCCAGCACCCTGAGCACTGAGCACCCAGCACCCTGAGCACTGAGCACCCAGCACCCTGAGTACTGAGCACCCAGCACGCTGAGTACTGAGCACCCAGCACCCCGAGCACTGAGCACCCAGCACCCTGTGTACTGAGCACTGAGCACCCTGAGTACTAAGCACCCAGCACCCTGAGTACTGAGCACCCAGGACACTGAGCACTGAGCACCGAGCACCCCGAGCACTGAGCACCCAGCACCCTGAGCACTCAGCACCCAGCACCCCGAGCACTGAGCACCCAGCACCCGGAGCACTGAGCACCCAGCACCATGAGCACGGAGCACCCCGAGGACTGAGCACCCAGCACCCTGAGCACTGAGCACCCAGCACCTTGAGTACTGAGCACCGAGCACCTCGAGCACTAACCACCCAGCACCCTGAGTACTGAGCACCCAGCAACCTGAGCACTGAGCACCCAGAACCCTGAGCACTGAGCACCCAGCACCCTGAGCACGGAGCACCCAGCTCCCTGAGTACTGAACACCAAACACCCAGAGTACTGAGCACCCAGCACCCTGAGCACTTAGCACCCAGCACCCTGAGTACTGAGCACCCAGCACCCTGAGTACTGAACACCCAGCACCCTGAGCACTGAGCACTGAGCACCCTGAGCACTGAGTACTGAGCACTGAGCACCCTGAGCACTGAGCACCCAGCACCCCGAGTACTGAGCACCCTGCACCCCGAGCACTGAGCACCCCGTGCCCCGAGCACTGAGCACCCAGCACCCTGAGAACTGAGCACCCAGCACCCTGAGTACTGAGCACCCAGCACCCTGAGTACTGAGCACCCAGCACCCTGAGCACTGAGCACTGAGCACCCAGCACCTTGAGCACTGAGCACTGACCACCAAGCACCCTGAGCACTGAGCACCCAGCACCCCGAGCACTGAGCACCCAGCGCCCTGATTACTGAGCACCCAGCACACTGAGCACTGAGCAGCCAGCCCCCTGAGTACTGAGCAGCCAGCACCATGAGTACTGAGCACCCAGCACCCTGAGTACTGAGCACTCAGCACCCTGAGTACTGAGCACCGAGCACGACGAGCACAGAGCACCCAGCACCCTGAGCACTGGGCACCCTGAGGACTGAGCACCCAGCACCCTGAGCACTGAGCACTGAGCACCCTGAGTACTGAGCACCGATCACCCTGAACACTGAGCACCCAGCACCCCGAGCACTGAGCACCCAGCACCCTGAGTACTGAGCACCCAGCACCCTGAGCACTGAGCACCCAGCACCCTGAGTACTGAGCACCCTGAGTACTGAGCACCGATCACCCTGAGCACTGAGCACCCAGCACCCTGAGTACTGAGCACCCAGCACCCTGAGCACTGAGCACCCAGCACCCTGAGCACTGAGCACCCAGCACCCTGAGTACTGAGCACCCAGCACCCTGAGTACTGAGTACCCAACACCCTGATCACTGAGCACCCAGCACCCTGAGTACTGAGCACCGAGCACCCTGAGTACTGAGCACAATGCACCCTGAGTACTGAGCACCCAGCACCCTGAGCACTGAGCACCCAGCACCCTGAGTACTGAGCACCCAGCACCCTGAGTACTGAGCACCCAGTACCCAGAGCACTGAGCACCCAGCACCCCGAGCACGGAGCACCCAGGACCCCGAGCACTGAGTACTGAGCACCCAGCACCCTGAGTACTGATCACCGAGCTCCCCGAGCACTGAGCACCCAGAGTACTGAGCACCCAGCACCCCGATCACTGAGCACCCAGCACCTTGAGCACTGAGCACCCAGCACCCTGAGCACTGAGCACCCAGCACACTGAGTACTGAGCACCCAGCACGCTGAGTACTGAGCACCCAGCACCCCGAGCACTGAGCACCCAGCACCCTGAGCACTGAGCACTGAGCACCCAGCACCCCGCGCGCTGAGCACCCAGCACCCTGAGCACCCAGCACCCTGAGCACTGAGCACCATGAGCACTGAGCACCCTGAGCACTGAGCACTGAGCACCCAGCACCCTGAGTACTGAGCACCCAGCACCCCGAGCACTGAGCACCCAGTGCCCCGAGCACTGAGCACCCAGCACCCTGAGCACTGAGCACTGAGCACACTGAGCACTGAGCACCCAGCACCCCGAGTACTGAGCACTGAGCACCCTGAGTACTGAGCACCCAACACCCAGAGTACTGACCACCCAGCACCCTGAGAACTGAGCACATAGCACCCTGAGTACTGAGCACCCAGCACCCTGAGTACTGAGCACTGAGCACCCCGAGTACTGAGCACCCAGCACCCCGAGCACTGAGCACCCAGCACCCTGAGCACTGAGCACCCAGCACCCAGAGCACCCAGCACCCTGAGTACTGAGCACCCAGCACCCTGAGTACTGAGCACCCAGCACCCTGAGTACTGAGCACTCAGCACCCTGAGTACTGAGCACCGAGCACCCCGAGCACTGAGCACCCAGCACCCTGAGTACTGAGCACCCAGCTACCCGAGCACTGAGCACCCAGCACCCTGAGAATGAGCACCCAGCACCATGAGTACTGAGCACCCAGCACCCTGAGTACTGAGCACTAAGCACCCAGAGCACTGAGCACCCAGCACCCCGAGCACTGAGCACCCAGCGCCCCGAGCACTGAGCACCCAGCACCCCGAGCACTGAGAACTGAGCACCCTGAGCACTGAGCACCCAGCAACCCGAGTACTGAGCACTGAGCACCCTGAGTACTGAGCACCCAGCACACTGAGAACTGAGCACCCAGCACCCTGAGTACTGAGCACTGAGAACCCTGAGTACTGAGCACCGAGCACCCTGAGTACTGAGCACCCAGCACCCTGATCACTGAGCACGAAGCACCCCGAGGACTGAGCACCCAGCACCCTGAGCACTGAGCACCCAGCACCTTGAGTACTGAGCACCGAGCACCCCGAGCACTGAGCACCCAGCACCCTGAGTACTGAGCACCCAGCACCCTGAGTACTGAGCAACCAGCACCCTGAGCACTGAGCACTGAGCACCCAGCACCCTCAGCACTGAGCACTGAGCACCCAGCACCACAGCCCTGAGCACCCAGCACCCCGAGCACTGAGCACCAAGCACCCTGAGCACTGAGCACCCAGCACCCAGAGCACCCAGCACCCTGAGTACTGAGCACCCAGCACCCTGAGTACTGAGCACCCAGCACCCTGAGTACTGAGCACTCAGCACCCTGAGTACTGAGCACCGAGCACCCCGAGCACTGAGCACCCAGCACCCTGAGCACTGAGCACCCGGGAGACTGAGCACCCAGCACCCTGAGCACTGAGCACCGATCACCCTGAGCACTGAGCACCCACCACACCGAGCACTGAGCACCCAGCACCCTGAGTACTGAGCACCCAGCACCCCGAGCACTGAGCAACCAGCACCCTGAGTACTGAGCACCCTGAGTATTGAGCACTGAGTACCGAGCACCCTGAGTACTGAGCACCCTGAGGACTGAGCACCCAGCACCCTGAGCACTGAGCACCCAGCACGCTGAGTACCGAGCACTGATCACCCTGAGCACTGAGCACCCAGCACCCCGAGCACTGAGCACCCAGCACCCTGAGTACTGAGCACCTAGCACCCTGAGCACTGAGCACCGAGCACCCTGACTACTGAACACCCAGCACCCTGAGCCCTGAGCACTGAGCACCCAGCACCCTGAGCACTGAGCACTGAGCACCCAGCACCCCGAGCACTGAGCACCCAGCACCCTGAGCACCCAGCACCCTGAGCACTGAGCACCCTGAGCACTGAGCACCCTGAGCACTGAACACTGAGCACCCAGCACCCTGAGTACTGAGCACCCAACACTCTGAGCACTGAGCACCCAGCACGCTGAGTACTGAGCACTGAGCACACAGCACCCTGAGTACTGAGCACCCAGCACCCTGAGCACTGAGCACCCAGCGCCCCGAGCACTGAGCACCCAGCACCCAGCGCCCCGAGCACTGAGCACCCAGCACCCTGAGCACTGACCACCCAGCACCCCGAGCACTGAGCACCCAGCACCCCGAGCACTGAGCACCCAGCGCCCTGAGCACTGAGCACCCAGCACACTGAGCACTGAGCACCCAGCCCCCTGAGTACTGAGCACCCAGCACCATGAGTACTGAGCACCCAGCACCCTAAGTACTGAGCACTCAGCACCCTGAGTACAGAGCACGGAGCACCCCGAGCACAGAGCACCCAGCACCCTGAGCACTGAGCACCCAGCATCCTGAGTACTGAGCACCCAGCACCCTGAGCACTGAGCACACAGCACCCTGAGTACTGAGCACCCTGAGTACTGAGCACCGATCACCAAGAGCACTGAGCACCCAGCACCCTGAGTACTGAGCACCCAGCACCGTGAGCACTGAGCACCCAGCACCCTGAGCACTGAGCACCCAGCACCCTGAGTACTGAGCACCCAGCACCCTGAGTACTGAGTACCCAGCACCCTGAGCACTGAGCACCCAGCACCCTGAGTACTGAGCACCGAGCACCCTGAGTACTGAGCACCCAGCACCCTGAGTACTGAGCACCCAGCACCCTGAGCACTGAGCACCCAGCACCATGAGTACTGAGCACCCAGCACCCTGAGTACTGAGCACCCAGCACCCAGAGCACTGAGCACCCAGCACCCCGAGCACGGAGCACCCAGGACCCCGAGCACTGAGTACTGAGCACCCAGCACCCTGAGTACTGAGCACCGAGCTCCCCGAGCACTGAGCACCCTGAGTACTGAGCACCCAGCACCCCGATCACTGAGCACCCAGCACCCTGAGCTCTGAGCACCCAGCACCGGAGCACTGAGCACCCAGCACTATGAGCACGGAGAACCCCGAGGACTGAGCACCCAGCACCCTGAGCACTGAGCACCCAGCACCTTGAGTACTGAGCACCGAGCACCTCGAGCACTAACCACCCAGCACCCTGAGTACTGAGCACCCAGCAACCTGAGCACTGAGCATCCAGAACCCTGAGCACTGAGCACCCAGCACCCTGAGCACGGAGCACCCAGCACCCTGAGTACTGAGCACCAAACACCCAGAGTACTGAGCACCCAGCACCCTGAGCACTGAGCACCCATCACCCTGAGTACTGAGCACCCAGCACCCTGAGTACTGAACACCCAGCACCCTGAGCACTGAGCACTGAGCACCCTGAGCACTGAGTACTGAGCACTGAGCACCCTGAGCACTGAGCACCCAGCACCCCGAGCACTGAGCACCCAGTGCCCTGAGCACTGAGCACCCAGCACCCTGAGAACTGAGCACCCAGCACCCTGAGTACTGAGCACCCAGCACCCTGAGTACTGAGCACCCAGCACCCTGAGCACTGAGCACTGAGCACCCAGCACCTTGAGCACTGAGCACTGACCACCAAGCACCCCGAGCACTGAGCACCCAGCACCCCGAGCACTGAGCACCCAGTGCCCTGAGCACTGAGCACCCAGAACACAGAGCACTGAGCACCCAGCCCCCTGAGTACTGAGCACCCAGCACCATGAGTACTGAGCACCCAGCACCCTGAGTACTGAGCACTCAGCACCCTGAGTACTGAGCACGAGCACCCCGAGCACAGAGCACCCAGCACCCTGAGCACTGAGCACCCTGAGGAATGAGCACCCATCACCCTGAGCACTGAGCACCCAGCACCCTGAATACTGAGCACCGATCACCCTGAGCACTGAGCACCCAGCACCCCGAGCACTGAGCACCCAGCACCCTGAGTACTGAGCACCCAGCACCCTGAGCACTGAGCACCCAGCACCCTGAGTACTGAGCACCCTGAGTACTGAGCACCGATCACCCTGAGCACTGAGCACCCAGCACCCTGAGTACTGAGCACCCAGCACCCTGAGCACTGAGCACCCAGCACCCTGAGCACTGAGCACCCAGCACCCTGAGTACTGAGCACCCAGCACCCTGAGTGCTGAGTACCCCACACCCTGAGCACTGAGCACCCAGCACCCTGAGTACTGAGCACCGAGCACCCTGAGTACTGAGCACCCAGCACCCTGAGTACTGAGCACCCAGCACCCTGAGCACTGAGCACCCAGCACCCTGAGTACTGAGCACCCAGCACCCTGAGTACTGAGCACCCAGCACCCAGAGCACTGAGCACCCAGCACCCCGAGCACGGAGCACCCAGGACCCCGAGCACTGAGTACTGAGCACCCAGCACCCTGAGTACTGATCACCGAGCTCCCCGAGCACTGAGCACCCTGAGTACTGAGCACCCAGCACCCCGATCACTGAGCACCCAGCACCCTGAGCACTGAGCACCCAGCACCCTGAGCACTGAGCACCCAGCACACTGAGTACTGAGCACACAGCACGCTGAGTACTGAGCACCCAGCACCCCGAGCACTGAGCACCCAGCACCCTGAGTACTGAGCACTGAGCACCTAGCACCCCGAGCACTGAGCACCCAGCACCCTGTGTACTGAGCACTGAGCACCCTGAGTACTAAGCACCCAGCACCCTTAGTACTGAGCACCCAGGACCCTGAGCACTGAGCACCGAGCACCCGAGCACTGAGCACCCAGCACCCTGAGCACTGAGCACCCAGCACCATGAGCACGGAGCACCCCGAGGACTGAGCACCCAGCACCCTGAGCACTGAGCACCCAGCACCTTCAGTACTGAGCACCGAGCACAACGAGCACTGAGCACCCAGCACCCTGAGTACTGAGCACCCAGCACCCTGAGCACTGAGCCCCCAGCTCCCTGAGCACTGAGCACCAAGCACCCTGAGCACTGAGCCCCCAGCACCCTGAGTACTGAGCACCCAGCAACCCGAGCACTGAGCACCCAGCACCCTGAGAATGAGCACCCAGCACCATGAGTACTGAACACCCAGCACCCTGAGTACTGAGCACTAAGCACCCAGAGCACTGAGCACCCAGCACCCCGAGCACGGAGCACCCAGGACCCCGAGCACTGAGAACTGAGCACCCAGCACCCTGAGTACTGAGCAACGAGATCCCCGAGCACTGAGCACACTGAGTACTGAGCACCCAGCACCCGGAGCACTGAGCACCCAGCACCCTGAGCACTGAGTACCCAGCACCATGAGCACGGAGCACCCCGAGGACTGAGCACCCAGCACCCTGAGCACTGAGCACCCAGCACCTTGAGTACTGAGCACCGAGCACCTCGAGCACTAAGCACCCAGCACCCTGAGTACTGAGCACCCAGCACCCTGAGCACTGAGCACCCAGAACCCTGAGCACTGAGCACCCAGCACCCTGAGCACGGAGCACCCAGCACCCTGAGTACTGAGCACCCAACACCCAGAGTACTGAGCAGCCAGCACCCTGAGCACTGAGCACCCAGCACCCTGAGTACTGAGCACCCAGCACCCTGAGTACTGAACACCCAGCACCCTGAGCACTGAGCACTGAGCACCCTGAGCACTGAGTACTGAGCACTGAGCACCCTGAGCACTGAGCACCCAGCACCCCGAGTACTGAGCACCCAGCACCCCGAGCACTGAGCACCCAGCACCCCGAGCACTGAGCACTGAGCACCCTGAGCACTGAGCACCCAGCACCCCGAGTACTGAGCACTGAGCACCCTGAGTACTGAGCACCAAGCACCCTGAGTACTGAGCACCCAGCACCCTGAGTACTGAGCACCCAGCACCCCGAGCACTGAGCACCCAGCACCCTGAGTACAGAGCACCCTGATTACTGAGCACTGAGCACCGAGCATCCTGAGTACTGAGCACCCAGCTCGCCGAGCACTGAGCACCCAGCACCCTGAGCACTGAGAACCCAGCACCCTGAGCACTGAGCACCCAGCACCCTGAGTACTGAGCACCCAGCTTCCTGAGCACTGAGCACCCAGCACCCTGAGTACTGAGCACCCAGCACCACCCTCAGCACTGAGCACCCAGCACCCCGAGCACTGAGCACCCAGCAACCTGAGCACTGAGCACCCAGCACCCCGAGTACTGAGCACCCTGCACCCCGAGTACAGAGCACCGAGCACCCCGAGCACTGAGCACCCAGCACCCTGAGTACTGAGCACCCAGCACCCTGAGTACTGAGCACTGAGCACCCCGAGTACTGAGCACCCAGCACCCCGAGCACTGAGCAGCCACCAACCTGAGTACTGAGAACAGATCACCCTGAGTACTGAGCACCCAGCACCCTGAGTACTGAGCACCCAGCACCCTGAGTACTGAGCACCCAGCACCCCGAGCACTGAGCACCAAGCACCCCGAGAATGAGCAGCCAGCACCCTGAGTACTGAGAACCGAGCACCCTGATACTGAGCACCCAGCACCCTGAGTACTGAGCCCCCAGCACCCTGAGTACTGAGCACCCAGCAACCCGAGCACTGAGCACCCAGCACCCTGAGAATGAGCACCCAGCACCATGAGTACTGAGCACCCAGCACCCTGAGTACTGAGCACTAAGCACCCAGAGCACTGAGCACCCAGCACCCCGAGCACGGAGCACCCAGGACCCCGAGCACTGAGAACTGAGCACCCAGCACCCTGAGTACTGAGCAACGAGATCCCCGAGCACTGAGCACACTGAGTACTGAGCACCCAGCACCCGGAGCACTGAGCACCCAGCACCCTGAGCACTGAGCACCCAGCACCATGAGCACGGAGCACCCCGAGGACTGAGCAACCAGCACCCTGAGCACTGAGCACCCAGAACCCTGAGCACTGAGCACCCAGCACCCTGAGTACTGAGCACCCAACACCCAGAGTACTGAGCACCCAGCACCCTGAGCACTGAGCACCCAGCACCCTGAGTACTGAGCACCCAGCACCGTGAGCACTGAGCACCCAGCACCCTGAGCACGGAGCACCCAGCACCCTGAGTACTGAGCACCCAACACCCAGAGTACTGAGCACCCAGCACCCTGAGCACTGAGCACCCAGCACCCTGAGTACTGAGCACCCAGCACCCTGAGTACTGAACACCCAGCACCCTGAGCACTGAGCACTGAGCACCCTGAGCACTGAGTACTGAGCACTGAGCACCCTGAGCACTGAGCACCCAGCACCCCGAGTACTGAGCACCCAGCACCAAGAGCACTGAGCACCCAGCACCCCGAGCACTGAGCACTGAGCACCATGAGCACTGAGCACCCAGCACCCCGAGTACTGAGCACTGAGCACCCTGAGTACTGAGCACCAAGCACCCTGAGTACTGAGCACCCAGCACCCTGAGTACTGAGCACCCAGCACCCTGAGCACTGAGCACCCAGCACCCTGAGTACTGAGCACAGAGCACTCTGAGCACTGAGCACCCAGCACCCTGAGCACTGAGCACCCTGAGCACTGAGCACCCTGAGCACTGAGCACTGAGCACCCAGCACCCTGAGTACTGATCACCCAACACTCTGAGCACTGAGCACCCAGCACGCTGAGTACTGAGCACTGAGCACACAGCACCCTGAGTACTGAGCACCCAGCACCCCGAGCACTGAGCACCCAGCGCCCCTAGCACTGAGCACCGAGCACCCTGAGCACTGAGCACTGAGCACACTGAGAACTGAGCACCCAGCACCCCGAGTACTGAGCACTGAGCACCCTGAGTACTGAGCACCCAACACCCAGAGTACTGAGCACCCAGCACCCTGAGAACTGAGCACCCAGCACCCTGAGTACTGAGCACCCAGCACCCTGAGTACTGAGCACCCAGGACCCTGAACACTGAGCACTGAGCACCCAGCACCTTGAGCACTGAGCACTGACCACCCAGCACCCCGAGCACTGAGGACCCAGCACCCCGAGCACTGAGCACCCAGCGCCCTGAGCACTGAGCACCCAGCACACTGAGCACTGAGCACCAAGCCCCCTGAGTACTGAGCACCCAGCACCATGAGTACTGAGCACCCAGCACCCTGAGTACTGAGCACTCAGCACCCTGAGTACTGAGCACCGAGCACCCTGAGTACTGAGCACCGATCACCCTGAGCACTGAGCACCCAGCACCCCGAGCACTGAGCACCCAGCACCCTGAGTACTGAGCACCCAGCACCCTGAGCATTGAGTACCCAGCACCCTTAGTACTGAGCACCCTGAGTACTGAGCACCGATCACCCTGAGCACTGAGCACCCAGCAGCCTGAGTACTGAGCACCCAGCACCCTGAGCACTGAGCACCCAGCACCCTGAGCACTGAGCACCCAGCACCCTGAGTACTGAGCACCCAGCACCCTGAGTACTGAGTACCCAGCACCCTGAGCACTGAGCACCCAGCACCCTGAGTACTGAGCACCGAGCACCCTGAGTACTGAGCACCCTGCACCCTGAGTACTGAGCACCCAGCACCCTGAGCACTGAGCACCCAGCACCCTGAGTACTGAGCACCCAGCACTCTGAGTACTGAGCACCCAGCACCCAGAGCACTGAGCACCCAGCACCCTGAGCACGGAGCACCCAGGACCCCGAGCACTGAGTACTGAGCACCCAGCACCCTGAGTACTGATCACCGAGCTCCCCGAGCACTGAGCACCCTGAGTACTGAGCACCCAGCACCCCGATCACTGAGCACCCAGCACCCTGAGCACTGAGCACCCAGCACCCTGAGCACTGAGCACCCTGCACACTGAGTACTGAGCACCCAGCACGCTGAGTACTGAGCACCCAGCACCCCGAGCACTGAGCACCCAGCACCCTGAGTACTGAGCACTGAGCACCCAGCACCCAGAGCACTGAGCACCCAGCACCCTGTGTACTGAGCACTGAGCACCCTGAGTACTAAGCACCCAGCACCCTGAGTACTGAGCACCCAGGACCCTGAGCACTGAGCACCGAGCACCCCGAGCACTGAGCACCCAGCACCCTGAGCACTCAGCACCCAGCACCCCGAGCACTGAGCACCCAGCACCCTGAGCACTGAGCACCCAGCACCATGAGCACGGAGCACCCCGAGGACTGAGCACCAAGCACCCTGAGCACTGAGCACCCAGCACCTTCAGTACTGGGCACCGAGCACCTCGAGCACTAAGCACCCAGCACGCTGAGTACTGAGCACCCAGCACCCTGAGCACTGAGCACCCAGAAACCTGAGCACTGAGCACCCAGCACCCTGAGCACGGAGCACCCAGCACCCTGAGTACTGAGCACCCAACACCCAGAGTACTGAGCACCCAGCACCCTGAGCACTGAGTACTGAGCACTGAGCACCCTGAGCACTGAGCACCCAGCACCCCGAGTACTGAGCACCCAGCACCCCGAGCACTGAGCACCCAGCGCCCCGAGCACTGAGCACACAGCACCGCGAGCACTGAGCACCCAGCACCCCGAGCACTGAGCACCCAGCGCCCTGAGCACTGAGCACCCAGCACCACGAGTACTGAGCACCGAGCACCCTTAGTACTGAGCACCAAGCACCCCGAGTACTGAGCACCGAGCACCCTGAGTACTGAGCACCCAGCACCCTGATCACTGAGCACGGAGCACCCCGAGGACTGAGCACCCAGCACCCTGAGCACTGAGCACCCAGCACCTTGAGTACTGAGCACCGAGCACAATGAGCACTGAGCACCCAGCACCCTGAGTACTGAGCACCCAGCACCCTGAGCACTGAGCACCCAGCTCCCTGAGCACTGAGCACGCAGCACCCCGAGCACTGAGCACCCAGCACCCTGAGTACTGAGCACAGAGCACCCTGAGCACTGAGCACTGAGCACCCAGCACCCTGAGCACTGAGCACTGAGCACCCAGCACCACAGCCCTGAGCACCCAGCACCCCGAGCACTGAGCACCCAGCACCCTGAGCACTGAGCACCCAGCACCCTGAGTACTGAGCAACCAGCAACCTGAGTACTGAGCACCCAGCACCCTGAGTACTGAGCACTCAGCACCCTGAGTACTGAGCACCGAGCACACCGAGCAATGAGCACCCAGCACCCTGAGCACTGAGCACCCGGAGGACTGTGCACCCAGCACCCTGAGCACTGAGCACCGATCACCCTGAGCAGTGAGCACCCAGCACCCCGAGCACTGAGCACCCAGCACCCTGAGTACTGAGCACCCAGCACCCCGAGTACTGAGCACCCAGCACCCTGTGTACTGAGCACTGAGCACCCTGAGTACTAAGCACCCAGCACCCTTAGTACTGAGCACCCAGGACCCTGAGCACTGAGCACCGAGCACCCGAGCACTGAGCACCCAGCACCCTGAGCACTGAGCACCCAGCACCATGAGCACGGAGCACCCCGAGGACTGAGCACCCAGCACCCTGAGCACTGAGCACCCAGCACCTTCAGTACTGAGCACCGAGCACAACGAGCACTGAGCACCCAGCACCCTGAGTACTGAGCACCCAGCACCCTGAGCACTGAGCACCCAGCTCCCTGAGCACTGAGCACCAAGCACCCTGAGCACTGAGCCCCCAGCACCCTGAGTACTGAGCACCCAGCAACCCGAGCACTGAGCACCCAGCACCCTGAGAATGAGCACCCAGCACCATGAGTACTGAACACCCAGCACCCTGAGTACTGAGCACTAAGCACCCAGAGCACTGAGCACCCAGCACCCCGAGCACGGAGCACCCAGGACCCCGAGCACTGAGAACTGAGCACCCAGCACCCTGAGTACTGAGCAACGAGATCCCCGAGCACTGAGCACACTGAGTACTGAGCACCCAGCACCCGGAGCACTGAGCACCCAGCACCCTGAGCACTGAGTACCCAGCACCATGAGCACGGAGCACCCCGAGGACTGAGCACCCAGCACCCTGAGCACTGAGCACCCAGCACCTTGAGTACTGAGCACCGAGCACCTCGAGCACTAAGCACCCAGCACCCTGAGTACTGAGCACCCAGCACCCTGAGCACTGAGCACCCAGAACCCTGAGCACTGAGCACCCAGCACCCTGAGCACGGAGCACCCAGCACCCTGAGTACTGAGCACCCAACACCCAGAGTACTGAGCAGCCAGCACCCTGAGCACTGAGCACCCAGCACCCTGAGTACTGAGCACCCAGCACCCTGAGTACTGAACACCCAGCACCCTGAGCACTGAGCACTGAGCACCCTGAGCACTGAGTACTGAGCACTGAGCACCCTGAACACTGAGCACCCAGCACCCCGAGTACTGAGCACCCAGCACCCCGAGCACTGAGCACCCAGCACCCCGAGCACTGAGCACTGAGCACCCTGAGCACTGAGCACCCAGCACCCCGAGTACTGAGCACTGAGCACCCTGAGTACTGAGCACCAAGCACCCTGAGTACTGAGCACCCAGCACCCTGAGTACTGAGCACCCAGCACCCCGAGCACTGAGCACCCAGCACCCTGAGTACAGAGCACCCTGATTACTGAGCACTGAGCACCGAGCATCCTGAGTACTGAGCACCCAGCTCGCCGAGCACTGAGCACCCAGCACCCTGAGCACTGAGAACCCAGCACCCTGAGCACTGAGCACCCAGCACCCTGAGTACTGAGCACCCAGCTTCCTGAGCACTGAGCACCCAGCACCCTGAGTACTGAGCACCCAGCACCACCCTCAGCACTGAGCACCCAGCACCAAGAGCACTGAGCACCCAGCAACCTGAGCACTGAGCACCCAGCACCCCGAGTACTGAGCACCCTGCACCCCGAGTACAGAGCACCGAGCACCCCGAGCACTGAGCACCCAGCACCCTGAGTACTGAGCACCCAGCACCCTGAGTACTGAGCACTGAGCACCCCGAGTACTGAGCACCCAGCACCCCGAGCACTGAGCAGCCACCAACCTGAGTACTGAGAACAGATCACCCTGAGTACTGAGCACCCAGCACCCTGAGTACTGAGCACCCAGCACCCTGAGTACTGAGCACCCAGCACCCCGAGCACTGAGCACCAAGCACCCCGAGAATGAGCAGCCAGCACCCTGAGTACTGAGAACCGAGCACCCTGATACTGAGCACCCAGCACCCTGAGTACTGAGCCCCCAGCACCCTGAGTACTGAGCACCCAGCAACCCGAGCACTGAGCACCCAGCACCCTGAGAATGAGCACCCAGCACCATGAGTACTGAGCACCCAGCACCCTGAGTACTGAGCACTAAGCACCCAGAGCACTGAGCACCCAGCACCCCGAGCACGGAGCACCCAGGACCCCGAGCACTGAGAACTGAGCACCCAGCACCCTGAGTACTGAGCAACGAGATCCCCGAGCACTGAGCACACTGAGTACTGAGCACCCAGCACCCGGAGCACTGAGCACCCAGCACCCTGAGCACTGAGCACCCAGCACCATGAGCACGGAGCACCCCGAGGACTGAGCACCCAGCACCCTGAGCACTGAGCACCCAGAACCCTGAGCACTGAGCACCCAGCACCCTGAGCACGGAGCACCCAGCACCCTGAGTACTGAGCACCCAACACCCAGAGTACTGAGCACCCAGCACCCTGAGCACTGAGCACCCAGCACCCTGAGTACTGAGCACCCAGCACCCTGAGTACTGAACACCCAGCACCCTGAGCACTGAGCACTGAGCACCCTGAGCACTGAGTACTGAGCACTGAGCACCCTGAGTACTGAGCACCCAGCACCCCGAGTACTGAGCACCCAGCACCAAGAGCACTGAGCACCCAGCACCCTGAGCACTGAGCACCGATCACCCTGAGCAGTGAGCACCCAGCACCCCGAGCACTGAGCACCCAGCACCCTGAGTACTGAGCACCCAGCACCCCGAGTACTGAGCACCCAGCACCCTGTGTACTGAGCACTGAGCACCCTGAGTACTAAGCACCCAGCACCCTTAGTACTGAGCACCCAGGACCCTGAGCACTGAGCACCGAGCACCCGAGCACTGAGCACCCAGCACCCTGAGCACTGAGCACCCAGCACCATGAGCACGGAGCACCCCGAGGACTGAGCACCCAGCACCCTGAGCACTGAGCACCCAGCACCTTCAGTACTGAGCACCGAGCACAACGAGCACTGAGCACCCAGCACCCTGAGTACTGAGCACCCAGCACCCTGAGCACTGAGCACCCAGCTCCCTGAGCACTGAGCACCAAGCACCCTGAGCACTGAGCCCCCAGCACCCTGAGTACTGAGCACCCAGCAACCCGAGCACTGAGCACCCAGCACCCTGAGAATGAGCACCCAGCACCATGAGTACTGAACACCCAGCACCCTGAGTACTGAGCACTAAGCACCCAGAGCACTGAGCACCCAGCACCCCGAGCACGGAGCACCCAGGACCCCGAGCACTGAGAACTGAGCACCCAGCACCCTGAGTACTGAGCAACGAGATCCCCGAGCACTGAGCACACTGAGTACTGAGCACCCAGCACCCGGAGCACTGAGCACCCAGCACCCTGAGCACTGAGTACCCAGCACCATGAGCACAGAGCACCCCGAGGACTGAGCACCCAGCACCCTGAGCACTGAGCACCCAGCACCTTGAGTACTGAGCACCGAGCACCTCGAGCACTAAGCACCCAGCACCCTGAGTACTGAGCACCCAGCACCCTGAGCACTGAGCACCCAGAACCCTGAGCACTGAGCACCCAGCACCCTGAGCACGGAGCACCCAGCACCCTGAGTACTGAGCACCCAACACCCAGAGTACTGAGCAGCCAGCACCCTGAGCACTGAGCACCCAGCACCCTGAGTACTGAGCACCCAGCACCCTGAGTACTGAACACCCAGCACCCTGAGCACTGAGCACTGAGCACCCTGAGCACTGAGTACTGAGCACTGAGCACCCTGAACACTGAGCACCCAGCACCCCGAGTACTGAGCACCCAGCACCCCGAGCACTGAGCACCCAGCACCCCGAGCACTGAGCACTGAGCACCCTGAGCACTGAGCACCCAGCACCCCGAGTACTGAGCACTGAGCACCCTGAGTACTGAGCACCAAGCACCCTGAGTACTGAGCACCCAGCACCCTGAGTACTGAGCACCCAGCACCCCGAGCACTGAGCACCCAGCACCCTGAGTACAGAGCACCCTGATTACTGAGCACTGAGCACCGAGCATCCTGAGTACTGAGCACCCAGCTCGCCGAGCACTGAGCACCCAGCACCCTGAGCACTGAGAACCCAGCACCCTGAGCACTGAGCACCCAGCACCCTGAGTACTGAGCACCCAGCTTCCTGAGCACTGAGCACCCAGCACCCTGAGTACTGAGCACCCAGCACCACCCTCAGCACTGAGCACCCAGCACCAAGAGCACTGAGCACCCAGCAACCTGAGCACTGAGCACCCAGCACCCCGAGTACTGAGCACCCTGCACCCCGAGTACAGAGCACCGAGCACCCCGAGCACTGAGCACCCAGCACCCTGAGTACTGAGCACCCAGCACCCTGAGTACTGAGCACTGAGCACCCCGAGTACTGAGCACCCAGCACCCCGAGCACTGAGCAGCCACCAACCTGAGTACTGAGAACAGATCACCCTGAGTACTGAGCACCCAGCACCCTGAGTACTGAGCACCCAGCACCCTGAGTACTGAGCACCCAGCACCCCGAGCACTGAGCACCAAGCACCCCGAGAATGAGCAGCCAGCACCCTGAGTACTGAGAACCGAGCACCCTGATACTGAGCACCCAGCACCCTGAGTACTGAGCCCCCAGCACCCTGAGTACTGAGCACCCAGCAACCCGAGCACTGAGCACCCAGCACCCTGAGAATGAGCACCCAGCACCATGAGTACTGAGCACCCAGCACCCTGAGTACTGAGCACTAAGCACCCAGAGCACTGAGCACCCAGCACCCCGAGCACGGAGCACCCAGGACCCCGAGCACTGAGAACTGAGCACCCAGCACCCTGAGTACTGAGCAACGAGATCCCCGAGCACTGAGCACACTGAGTACTGAGCACCCAGCACCCGGAGCACTGAGCACCCAGCACCCTGAGCACTGAGCACCCAGCACCATGAGCACGGAGCACCCCGAGGACTGAGCACCCAGCACCCTGAGCACTGAGCACCCAGAACCCTGAGCACTGAGCACCCAGCACCCTGAGCACGGAGCACCCAGCACCCTGAGTACTGAGCACCCAACACCCAGAGTACTGAGCACCCAGCACCCTGAGCACTGAGCACCCAGCACCCTGAGTACTGAGCACCCAGCACCCTGAGTACTGAACACCCAGCACCCTGAGCACTGAGCACTGAGCACCCTGAGCACTGAGTACTGAGCACTGAGCACCCTGAGCACTGAGCACCCAGCACCCCGAGTACTGAGCACCCAGCACCAAGAGCACTGAGCACCCAGCACCCCGAGCACTGAGCACTGAGCACCCTGAGTACTGAGCACCCAACACCCAGAGTACTGAGCACCCAGCACCCCGAGCACTGAGCACCCAGCGCCCCGAGCACTGAGCACCGAGCACCCTGAGCACTGAGCACTGAGCACACTGAGCACTGAGCACCCAGCACCCCGAGTACTGAGCACTGAGCACCCTGAGTACTGAGCACCCAACACCCAGAGTACTGAGCACCCAGCACCCTGAGAACTGAGCACCCAGCACCCTGAGTACTGAGCACCCAGGACCCTGAACACTGAGCACTGAGCACCCAGCACCTTGAGCACTGAGCACTGACCACCCAGCACCCCGAGCACTGAGGACCCAGCACCCCGAGCACTGAGCACCCAGCGCCCTGAGCACTGAGCACCCAGCACACTGAGCACTGAGCACCAAGCCCCCTGAGTACTGAGCACCCAGCACCATGAGTACTGAGCACCCAGCACCCTGAGTACTGAGCACTCAGCACCCTGAGTACTGAGCACCGAGCACCCTGAGTACTGAGCACCGATCACCCTGAGCACTGAGCACCCAGCACCCCGAGCACTGAGCACCCAGCACCCTGAGTACTGAGCACCCAGCACCCTGAGCATTGAGTACCCAGCACCCTTAGTACTGAGCACCCTGAGTACTGAGCACCGATCACCCTGAGCACTGAGCACCCAGCAGCCTGAGTACTGAGCACCCAGCACCCTGAGCACTGAGCACCCAGCACCCTGAGCACTGAGCTCCCAGCACCCTGAGTACTGAGCACCCAGCACCCTGAGTACTGAGTACCCAGCACCCTGAGCACTGAGCACCCAGCACCCTGAGTACTGAGCACCGAGCACCCTGAGTACTGAGCACCCTGCACCCTGAGTACTGAGCACCCAGCACCCTGAGCACTGAGCACCCAGCACCCTGAGTACTGAGCACCCAGCACTCTGAGTACTGAGCACGCAGCACCCAGAGCACTGAGCACCCAGCACCCTGAGCACGGAGCACCCAGGACCCCGAGCACTGAGTACTGAGCACCCAGCACCCTGAGTACTGATCACCGAGCTCCCCGAGCACTGAGCACCCTGAGTACTGAGCACCCAGCACCCCGATCACTGAGCACCCAGCACCCTGAGCACTGAGCACCCAGCACCCTGAGCACTGAGCACCCTGCACACTGAGTACTGAGCACCCAGCACGCTGAGTACTGAGCACCCAGCACCCCGAGCACTGAGCACCCAGCACCCTGAGTACTGAGCACTGAGCACCCAGCACCCCGAGCACTGAGCACCCAGCACCCTGTGTACTGAGCACTGAGCACCCTGAGTACTAAGCACCCAGCACCCTGAGTACTGAGCACCCAGGACCCTGAGCACTGAGCACCGAGCACCCCGAGCACTGAGCACCCAGCACCCTGAGCACTCAGCACCCAGCACCCCGAGCACTGAGCACCCAGCACCCTGAGCACTGAGCACCCAGCACCATGAGCACGGAGCACCCCGAGGACTGAGCACCAAGCACCCTGAGCACTGAGCACCCAGCACCTTCAGTACTGGGCACCGAGCACCTCGAGCACTAAGCACCCAGCACGCTGAGTACTGAGCACCCAGCACCCTGAGCACTGAGCACCCAGAAACCTGAGCACTGAGCACCCAGCACCCTGAGCACGGAGCACCCAGCACCCTGAGTACTGAGCACCCAACACCCAGAGTACTGAGCACCCAGCACCCTGAGCACTGAGTACTGAGCACTGAGCACCCTGAGCACTGAGCACCCAGCACCCCGAGTACTGAGCACCCAGCACCCCGAGCACTGAGCACCCAGCGCCCCGAGCACTGAGCACCCAGCACCGCGAGCACTGAGCACCCAGCACCCCGAGCACTGAGCACCCAGCGCCCTAAGCACTGAGCACCCAGCACCACGAGTACTGAGCACCGAGCACCCTTAGTACTGAGCACCAAGCACCCCGAGTACTGAGCACCGAGCACCCTGAGTACTGAGCACCCAGCACCCTGATCACTGAGCACGGAGCACCCCGAGGACTGAGCACCCAGCACCCCGAGCACTGAGCACCCAGCACCTTGAGTACTGAGCACCGAGCACAATGAGCACTGAGCACCCAGCACCCTGAGTACTGAGCACCCAGCACCCTGAGCACTGAGCACCCAGCTCCCTGAGCACTGAGCACGCAGCACCCCGAGCACTGAGCACCCAGCACCCTGAGTACTGAGCACAGAGCACCCTGAGCACTGAGCACTGAGCACCCAGCACCCTGAGCACTGAGCACTGAGCACCCAGCACCACAGCCCTGAGCACCCAGCACCCCGAGCACTGAGCACCCAGCACCCTGAGCACTGAGCACCCAGCACCCTGAGTACTGAGCAACCAGCAACCTGAGTACTGAGCACCCAGCACCCTGAGTACTGAGCACTCAGCACCCTGAGTACTGAGCACCGAGCACACCGAGCAATGAGCACCCAGCACCCTGAGCACTGAGCACCCGGAGGACTGTGCACCCAGCACCCTGAGCACTGAGCACCGATCACCCTGAGCAGTGAGCACCCAGCACCCCGAGCACTGAGCACCCAGCACCCTGAGTACTGAGCACCCAGCACCCCGAGTACTGAGCACCCAGCACCCTGAGTACTGAGCACCCAGCACCCCGAGCACTGAGCACCCAGCACCCTGAGTACTGAGCAACCTGATTACTGAGCACTGAGCACCGAGCATCCTGAGTACTGAGCACCCAGCACGCTGAGCACTGAGCACCCAGCACCCTGAGCACTGAGCACCCAGCACCCTGAGCACTGAGCACCCAGCACCCTGAGTACTGAGCACCCAGCACCCTGAGTACTGAGTACCCAGCACCCTGAGCTCTGAGCACCCAGCACCCTGAGTACTGAGCACCGAGCACCCTGAGTACTGAGCACCCAGCAACCTTAGTACTGAGCACCCAGCACCCTGAGCACTGAGCACCCAGCACCCTGAGTACTGAGCACCCAGCACCACCCTCAGCACTGAGCACCCAGCACCCCGAGCACTGAGCACCCAGCACCCTGAGCACTGAGCACCCAACACCCCGAGTACTGAGCACCCTGCACCCCGAGTACTGAGCACCGAGCACCCCGAGCACTGAGCACCCAGCACCCTGAGTACTGAGCACCCAGCACCCTGAGTACTGAGCACTGAGCACCCCGAGTACTGAGCACCCAGCACCCTGAGTACTGAGCACCCAGCACACCGAGCACTGAGCAGCCAGCAACCTGAGTACTGAGAACAGATCACCCTGAGTACTGAGCACCCTGCACCCTGAGTACTGAGCCCCCAGCACCCTGAGTACTGAGCACCCAGCACCCCGGGCACTGAGCACCCAGCACCCCGAGAATGAGCACCCAGCACCCTGAGTACTGAGAACCGAGCACCCTGATACTGAGCACCCAGCACCCTGAGTACTGAGCCCCCAGCACCCTGAGTACTGAGCATCCAGCAACCCGAGCACTGAGCACCCAGCACCCTGAGAATGAGCACCCAGCACCATGAGTACTGAGCACCCAGCACCCTGAGTACTGAGCACTAAGCACCCAGAGCACTGAGCACCCAGCACCCCGAGCACGGAGCACCCAGGACCCCGAGCACTGAGAACTGAGCACCCAGCACCCTGAGTACTGAGCACCGAGATCCCCGAGCCCTGAGCACACTGAGTACTGAGCACCCAGCACCCCGAGCACTGAGCACCCAGCACCCTGAGCACTGAGCACCCAGCACCATGAGCACGGAGCACCCCGAGGACTGAGCACCCAGCACCCTGAGCACTGAGCACCCAGCACCTTGAGTACTGAGCACCGAGCACCTCGAGCACTAAGCACCCAGCACCGTGAGTACTGAGCACCAAGCACCCTGAGCACTGAGCACCCAGAACCCTGAGCACTGAGCACCCAGCACCCTGAGTACTGAGCACCCAACACCCAGAGTACTGAGCACCCAGCACCCTGAGCACTGAGCACCCAGCACCCTGAGTACTGAGCACCCAGCACCCTGAGTACTGAACACCCAGCACCCTGAGCACTGAGCACTGAGCACCCTGAGCACTGAGTACTGAGCACTGAGCACCTTGAGCACTGAGCACACAGCACCCCGAGTACTGAGCACCCAGCACCCCGAGCACTGAGCACCCAGCACCCCGAGCACTGAGCACTGAGCACCCTGAGCACTGAGCACCCAGCACCCCGAGTACTGAGCACTGAGCACCCTGAGTACTGAGCACCAAGCACCCTGAGTACTGAGCACCCAGCACCCTGAGTACTGAGCACCCAGCACCCTGAGCACTGAGCACCCAGCACCCCGAGCACTGAGCACCCAGCACCCTGAGTACTGAGCACAGAGCACTCTGAGCACTGAGCACCCAGCACCCTGAGTACTGAGCACCCAGCACCCTGAGTCCTGAGCAACCAGCAGTCTGAGAACTGAGCACCCAGCACCCTGAGCACTGAGCACTGAGCACCCAGCACCACAGCCCTGAGCACCCAGCACCCCGAGCACTGAGCACCCAGCACCCTGATCACTGAGCACCCAGCACCCTGAGTACTGAGCAACCAGCAACCTGAGTACTGAGCACCCAGCAACCTGAGTACTGAGCACTCAGCACCCTGAGTACTGAGCACCGAGCACACCGAGCAATGAGCACCCAGCACCCTGAGCACTGAGCACCTGGAGGACTGAGCACCCAGCACCCTGAGCACTGAGCACCGATCACCCTGAGCAGTGAGCACCCAGCACCCCGAGCACTGAGCACTCAGCACCCTGAGTACTGAGCACCCAGCACCCCGAGTACTGAGCACCCAGCACCCTGAGTACTGAGCACCCAGCACCCCGAGCACTGAGCACCCAGCACCCTGAGTACTGAGCACCCTGATTACTGAGCACTGAGCACCGAGCATCCTGAGTACTGAGCACCCAGCACCCCGAGCACTGAGCACAAAGCACCCTGAGCACTGAGCACCCAGCACCCTGAGCACTGAGCACCCAGCACCCTGAGTACTGAGTACCCAGCACCCTGAGCTCTGAGCACCCAGCACCCTGAGTACTGAGCACCGAGCACCCTGAGTACTGAGCACCCAGCACCCTTAGTACTGAGCACCCAGCACCCTGAGTACTGAGCACCCAGCACCCTGAGTACTGAGCACTGAGCACCCTGAGCACTGAGTACTGAGCACTGATCACCCTGAGCACTGAGCACCCAGCACCCCGAGCACTGAGCACCCAGTGCCCTGAGCACTGAGCACCCAGCACCCTGAGAACTGAGCACCCAGCACCCTGAGTACTGAGCACCCAGCACCCTGAGTACTGAGCACCCAGCACCCTGAGCACTGAGCACTGAGCACCCAGCACCTTGAGCACTGAGCACTGACCACCAAGCACCCCGAGCACTGAGCACCCAGCACCCCGAGCACTGAGCACCCAGTGCCCTGAGCACTGAGCACCCAGAACACAGAGCACTGAGCACCCAGCCCCCTGAGTACTGAGCACCCAGCACCATGAGTACTGAGCACCCAGCACCCTTAGTACTGAGCACCCAGCACCCTGAGTACTGAGCACCCAGCACCCTGAGCACTGAGCACTGAGCACCCTGAGCACTGAGTACTGAGCACTGATCACCCTGAGCACTGAGCACCCAGCACCCCGAGCACTGAGCACCCAGTGCCCTGAGCACTGAGCACCCAGCACCCTGAGAACTGAGCACCCAGCACCCTGAGTACTGAGCACCCAGCACCCTGAGTACTGAGCACCCAGCACCCTGAGCACTGAGCACTGAGCACCCAGCACCTTGAGCACTGAGCACTGACCACCAAGCACCCCGAGCACTGAGCACCCAGCACCCCGAGCACTGAGCACCCAGTGCCCTGAGCACTGAGCACCCAGAACACAGAGCACTGAGCACCCAGCCCCCTGAGTACTGAGCACCCAGCACCATGAGTACTGAGCACCCAGCACCCTGAGTACTGAGCACTCAGCACCCTGAGTACTGAGCACCGAGCACCCCGAGCACAGAGCACCCAGCACCCTGAGCACTGAGCACCCTGAGGAATGAGCACCCATCACCCTGAGCACTGAGCACCCAGCACCCTGAATACTGAGCACCGATCACCCTGAGCACTGAGCACCCAGCACCCCGAGCACTGAGCACCCAGCACCCTGAGTACTGAGCACCCAGCACCCTGAGCACTGAGCACCCAGCACCCTGAGTACTGAGTACCCAGCACCCTGAGCTCTGAGCACCCAGCACCCTGAGTACTGAGCACCGAGCACCCTGAGTACTGAGCACCCAGCACCCTTAGTACTGAGCACCCAGCACCCTGAGTACTGAGCACCCAGCACCCTGAGTACTGAGCACTGAGCACCCTGAGCACTGAGTACTGAGCACTGATCACCCTGAGCACTGAGCACCCAGCACCCCGAGCACTGAGCACCCAGTGCCCTGAGCACTGAGCACCCAGCACCCTGAGAACTGAGCACCCAGCACCCTGAGTACTGAGCACCCAGCACCCTGAGTACTGAGCACCCAGCACCCTTAGTACTGAGCACCCAGCACCCTGAGTACTGAGCACCCAGCACCCTGAGCACTGAGCACTGAGCACCCTGAGCACTGAGTACTGAGCACTGATCACCCTGAGCACTGAGCACCCAGCACCCCGAGCACTGAGCACCCAGTGCCCTGAGCACTGAGCACCCAGCACCCTGAGAACTGAGCACCCAGCACCCTGAGTACTGAGCACCCAGCACCCTGAGTACTGAGCACCCAGCACCCTGAGCACTGAGCACTGAGCACCCAGCACCTTGAGCACTGAGCACTGACCACCAAGCACCCCGAGCACTGAGCACCCAGCACCCCGAGCACTGAGCACCCAGTGCCCTGAGCACTGAGCACCCAGAACACAGAGCACTGAGCACCCAGCCCCCTGAGTACTGAGCACCCAGCACCATGAGTACTGAGCACCCAGCACCCTGAGTACTGAGCACTCAGCACCCTGAGTACTGAGCACCGAGCACCCCGAGCACAGAGCACCCAGCACCCTGAGCACTGAGCACCCTGAGGAATGAGCACCCATCACCCTGAGCACTGAGCACCCAGCACCCTGAATACTGAGCACCGATCACCCTGAGCACTGAGCACCCAGCACCCCGAGCACTGAGCACCCAGCACCCTGAGTACTGAGCACCCAGCACCCTGAGCACTGAGCACCCAGCACCCTGAGTACTGAGTACCCAGCACCCTGAGCTCTGAGCACCCAGCACCCTGAGTACTGAGCACCGAGCACCCTGAGTACTGAGCACCCAGCACCCTTAGTACTGAGCACCCAGCACCCTGAGTACTGAGCACCCAGCACCCTGAGTACTGAGCACTGAGCACCCTGAGCACTGAGTACTGAGCACTGATCACCCTGAGCACTGAGCACCCAGCACCCCGAGCACTGAGCACCCAGTGCCCTGAGCACTGAGCACCCAGCACCCTGAGAACTGAGCACCCAGCACCCTGAGTACTGAGCACCCAGCACCCTGAGTACTGAGCACCCAGCACCCTGAGCACTGAGCACTGAGCACCCAGCACCTTGAGCACTGAGCACTGACCACCAAGCACCCCGAGCACTGAGCACCCAGCACCCCGAGCACTGAGCACCCAGTGCCCTGAGCACTGAGCACCCAGAACACAGAGCACTGAGCACCCAGCCCCCTGAGTACTGAGCACCCAGCACCATGAGTACTGAGCACCCAGCACCCTTAGTACTGAGCACCCAGCACCCTGAGTACTGAGCACCCAGCACCCTGAGCACTGAGCACTGAGCACCCTGAGCACTGAGTACTGAGCACTGATCACCCTGAGCACTGAGCACCCAGCACCCCGAGCACTGAGCACCCAGTGCCCTGAGCACTGAGCACCCAGCACCCTGAGAACTGAGCACCCAGCACCCTGAGTACTGAGCACCCAGCACCCTGAGTACTGAGCACCCAGCACCCTGAGCACTGAGCACTGAGCACCCAGCACCTTGAGCACTGAGCACTGACCACCAAGCACCCCGAGCACTGAGCACCCAGCACCCCGAGCACTGAGCACCCAGTGCCCTGAGCACTGAGCACCCAGAACACAGAGCACTGAGCACCCAGCCCCCTGAGTACTGAGCACCCAGCACCATGAGTACTGAGCACCCAGCACCCTGAGTACTGAGCACTCAGCACCCTGAGTACTGAGCACCGAGCACCCCGAGCACAGAGCACCCAGCACCCTGAGCACTGAGCACCCTGAGGAATGAGCACCCATCACCCTGAGCACTGAGCACCCAGCACCCTGAATACTGAGCACCGATCACCCTGAGCACTGAGCACCCAGCACCCCGAGCACTGAGCACCCAGCACCCTGAGTACTGAGCACCCAGCACCCTGAGCACTGAGCACCCAGCACCCTGAGTACTGAGCACCCTGAGTACTGAGCACCGATCACCCTGAGCACTGAGCACCCAGCACCCTGAGTACTGAGCACCCAGCACCCTGAGCACTGAGCACCCAGCACCCTGAGCACTGAGCACCCAGCACCCTGAGTACTGAGCACCCAGCACCCTGAGTGCTGAGTACCCCACACCCTGAGCACTGAGCACCCAGCACCCTGAGTACTGAGCACCGAGCACCCTGAGTACTGAGCACCCAGCACCCTGAGTACTGAGCACCCAGCACCCTGAGCACTGAGCACCCAGCACCCTGAGTACTGAGCACCCAGCACCCTGAGTACTGAGCACCCAGCACCCAGAGCACTGAGCACCCAGCACCCCGAGCACGGAGCACCCAGGACCCCGAGCACTGAGTACTGAGCACCCAGCACCCTGAGTACTGATCACCGAGCTCCCCGAGCACTGAGCACCCTGAGTACTGAGCACCCAGCACCCCGATCACTGAGCACCCAGCACCCTGAGCACTGAGCACCCAGCACCCTGAGCACTGAGCACCCAGCACACTGAGTACTGAGCACCCAGCACGCTGAGTACTGAGCACCCAGCACCCCGAGCACTGAGCACCCAGCACCCTGAGTACTGAGCACTGAGCACCTAGCACCCCGAGCACTGAGCACCCAGCACCCTGTGTACTGAGCACTGATCACCCTGAGTACTAAGCACCCAGCACCCTTAGTACTGAGCACCCAGGACCCTGAGCACTGAGCACCGAGCACCCGAGCACTGAGCACCCAGCACCCTGAGCACTGAGCACCCAGCACCATGAGCACGGAGCACCCCGAGGACTGAGCACCCAGCACCCTGAGCACTGAGCACCCAGCACCTTCAGTACTGAGCACCGAGCACAACGAGCACTGAGCACCCAGCACCCTGAGTACTGAGCACCCAGCACCCTGAGCACTGAGCACCCAGCTCCCTGAGCACTGAGCACCAAGCACCCTGAGCACTGAGCCCCCAGCACCCTGAGTACTGAGCACCCAGCAACCCGAGCACTGAGCACCCAGCACCCTGAGAATGAGCACCCAGCACCATGAGTACTGAACACCCAGCACCCTGAGTACTGAGCACTAAGCACCCAGAGCACTGAGCACCCAGCACCCCGAGCACGGAGCACCCAGGACCCCGAGCACTGAGAACTGAGCACCCAGCACCCTGAGTACTGAGCAACGAGATCCCCGAGCACTGAGCACACTGAGTACTGAGCACCCAGCACCCGGAGCACTGAGCACCCAGCACCCTGAGCACTGAGTACCCAGCACCATGAGCACGGAGCACCCCGAGGACTGAGCACCCAGCACCCTGAGCACTGAGCACCCAGCACCTTGAGTACTGAGCACCGAGCACCTCGAGCACTAAGCACCCAGCACCCTGAGTACTGAGCACCCAGCACCCTGAGCACTGAGCACCCAGAACCCTGAGCACTGAGCACCCAGCACCCTGAGCACGGAGCACCCAGCACCCTGAGTACTGAGCACCCAACACCCAGAGTACTGAGCAGCCAGCACCCTGAGCACTGAGCACCCAGCACCCTGAGTACTGAGCACCCAGCACCCTGAGTACTGAACACCCAGCACCCTGAGCACTGAGCACTGAGCACCCTGAGCACTGAGTACTGAGCACTGAGCACCCTGAGCACTGAGCACCCAGCACCCCGAGTACTGAGCACCCAGCACCCCGAGCACTGAGCACCCAGCACCCCGAGCACTGAGCACTGAGCACCCTGAGCACTGAGCACCCAGCACCCCGAGTACTGAGCACTGAGCACCCTGAGTACTGAGCACCAAGCACCCTGAGTACTGAGCACCCAGCACCCTGAGTACTGAGCACCCAGCACCCCGAGCACTGAGCACCCAGCACCCTGAGTACAGAGCACCCTGATTACTGAGCACTGAGCACCGAGCATCCTGAGTACTGAGCACCCAGCTCGCCGAGCACTGAGCACCCAGCACCCTGAGCACTGAGAACCCAGCACCCTGAGCACTGAGCACCCAGCACCCTGAGTACTGAGCACCCAGCTTCCTGAGCACTGAGCACCCAGCACCCTGAGTACTGAGCACCCAGCACCACCCTCAGCACTGAGCACCCAGCACCCCGAGCACTGAGCACCCAGCAACCTGAGCACTGAGCACCCAGCACCCCGAGTACTGAGCACTGAGCACCCCGAGTACTGAGCACCCAGCACCCCGAGCACTGAGCAGCCACCAACCTGAGTACTGAGAACAGATCACCCTGAGTACTGAGCACCCAGCACCCTGAGTACTGAGCAACCAGCACCCTGAGTACTGAGCACCCAGCACCCCGAGCACTGAGCACCAAGCACCCCGAGAATGAGCAGCCAGCACCCTGAGTACTGAGAACCGAGCACCCTGATACTGAGCACCCAGCACCCTGAGTACTGAGCCCCCAGCACCCTGAGTACTGAGCACCCAGCAACCCGAGCACTGAGCACCCAGCACCCTGAGAATGAGCACCCAGCACCATGAGTACTGAGCACCCAGCACCCTGAGTACTGAGCACTAAGCACCCAGAGCACTGAGCACCCAGCACCCCGAGCACGGAGCACCCAGGACCCCGAGCACTGAGAACTGAGCACCCAGCACCCTGAGTACTGAGCAACGAGATCCCCGAGCACTGAGCACACTGAGTACTGAGCACCCAGCACCCGGAGCACTGAGCACCCAGCACCCTGAGCACTGAGCACCCAGCACCATGAGCACGGAGCACCCCGAGGACTGAGCACCCAGCACCCTGAGCACTGAGCACCCAGAACCCTGAGCACTGAGCACCCAGCACCCTGAGCACGGAGCACCCAGCACCCTGAGTACTGAGCACCCAACACCCAGAGTACTGAGCACCCAGCACCCTGAGCACTGAGCACCCAGCACCCTGAGTACTGAGCACCCAGCACCCTGAGTACTGAACACCCAGCACCCTGAGCACTGAGCACTGAGCACCCTGAGCACTGAGTACTGAGCACTGAGCACCCTGAGCACTGAGCACCCAGCACCCCGAGTACTGAGCACCCAGCACCAAGAGCACTGAGCACCCAGCACCCCGAGCACTGAGCACTGAGCACCATGAGCACTGAGCACCCAGCACCCCGAGTACTGAGCACTGAGCACCCTGAGTACTGAGCACCAAGCACCCTGAGTACTGAGCACCCAGCACCCTGAGTACTGAGCACCCAGCACCCTGAGCACTGAGCACCCAGCACCCTGAGTACTGAGCACAGAGCACTCTGAGCACTGAGCACCCAGCACCCTGAGCACTGAGCACCCTGAGCACTGAGCACCCTGAGCACTGAGCACTGAGCACCCAGCACCCTGAGTACTGAGCACCCAACACTCTGAGCACTGAGCACCCAGCACGCTGAGTACTGAGCACTGAGCACACAGCACCCTGAGTACTGAGCACCCAGCACCCCGAGCACTGAGCACCCAGCGCCCCGAGCACTGAGCACCGAGCACCCTGAGCACTGAGCACTGAGCACACTGAGAACTGAGCACCCAGCACCCCGAGTACTGAGCACTGAGCACCCTGAGTACTGAGCACCCAACACCCACAGTACTGAGCACCCAGCACCCTGAGAACTGAGCACCCAGCACCCTGAGTACTGAGCACCCAGCACCCTGAGTACTGAGCACCCAGGACCCTGAACACTGAGCACTGAGCACCCAGCACCTTGAGCACTGAGCACTGACCACCCAGCACCCCGAGCACTGAGGACCCAGCACCCCGAGCACTGAGCACCCAGCGCCCTGAGCACTGAGCACCCAGCACACTGAGCACTGAGCACCAAGCCCCCTGAGTACTGAGCACCCAGCACCATGAGTACTGAGCACCCAGCACCCTGAGTACTGAGCACTCAGCACCCTGAGTACTGAGCACCGAGCACCCTGAGTACTGAGCACCGATCACCCTGAGCACTGAGCACCCAGCACCCCGAGCACTGAGCACCCAGCACCCTGAGTACTGAGCACCCAGCACCCTGAGCATTGAGTACCCAGCACCCTTAGTACTGAGCACCCTGAGTACTGAGCACCGATCACCCTGAGCACTGAGCACCCAGCAGCCTGAGTACTGAGCACCCAGCACCCTGAGCACTGAGCACCCAGCACCCTGAGCACTGAGCACCCAGCACCCTGAGTACTGAGCACCCAGCACCCTGAGTACTGAGTACCCAGCACCCTGAGCACTGAGCACCCAGCACCCTGAGTACTGAGCACCGAGCACCCTGAGTACTGAGCACCCTGCACCCTGAGTACTGAGCACCCAGCACCCTGAGCACTGAGCACCCAGCACCCTGAGTACTGAGCACCCAGCACTCTGAGTACTGAGCACCCAGCACCCAGAGCACTGAGCACCCAGCACCCTGAGCACGGAGCACCCAGGACCCCGAGCACTGAGTACTGAGCACCCAGCACCCTGAGTACTGATCACCGAGCTCCCCGAGCACTGAGCACCCTGAGTACTGAGCACCCAGCACCCCGATCACTGAGCACCCAGCACCCTGAGCACTGAGCACCCAGCACCCTGAGCACTGAGCACCCTGCACACTGAGTACTGAGCACCCAGCACGCTGAGTACTGAGCACCCAGCACCCCGAGCACTGAGCACCCAGCACCCTGAGTACTGAGCACTGAGCACCCAGCACCCCGAGCACTGAGCACCCAGCACCCTGTGTACTGAGCACTGAGCACCCTGAGTACTAAGCACCCAGCACCCTGAGTACTGAGCACCCAGGACCCTGAGCACTGAGCACCGAGCACCCCGAGCACTGAGCACCCAGCACCCTGAGCACTCAGCACCCAGCACCCCGAGCACTGAGCACCCAGCACCCTGAGCACTGAGCACCCAGCACCATGAGCACGGAGCACCCCGAGGACTGAGCACCAAGCACCCTGAGCACTGAGCACCCAGCACCTTCAGTACTGGGCACCGAGCACCTCGAGCACTAAGCACCCAGCACGCTGAGTACTGAGCACCCAGCACCCTGAGCACTGAGCACCCAGAAACCTGAGCACTGAGCACCCAGCACCCTGAGCACGGAGCACCCAGCACCCTGAGTACTGAGCACCCAACACCCAGAGTACTGAGCACCCAGCACCCTGAGCACTGAGTACTGAGCACTGAGCACCCTGAGCACTGAGCACCCAGCACCCCGAGTACTGAGCACCCAGCACCCCGAGCACTGAGCACCCAGCGCCCCGAGCACTGAGCACCCAGCACCGCGAGCACTGAGCACCCAGCACCCCGAGCACTGAGCACCCAGCGCCCTGAGCACTGAGCACCCAGCACCACGAGTACTGAGCACCGAGCACCCTTAGTACTGAGCACCAAGCACCCCGAGTACTGAGCACCGAGCACCCTGAGTACTGAGCACCCAGCACCCTGATCACTGAGCACGGAGCACCCCGAGGACTGAGCACCCAGCACCCCGAGCACTGAGCACCCAGCACCTTGAGTACTGAGCACCGAGCACAATGAGCACTGAGCACCCAGCACCCTGAGTACTGAGCACCCAGCACCCTGAGCACTGAGCACCCAGCTCCCTGAGCACTGAGCACGCAGCACCCCGAGCACTGAGCACCCAGCACCCTGAGTACTGAGCACAGAGCACCCTGAGCACTGAGCACTGAGCACCCAGCACCCTGAGCACTGAGCACTGAGCACCCAGCACCACAGCCCTGAGCACCCAGCACCCCGAGCACTGAGCACCCAGCACCCTGAGCACTGAGCACCCAGCACCCTGAGTACTGAGCAACCAGCAACCTGAGTACTGAGCACCCAGCACCCTGAGTACTGAGCACTCAGCACCCTGAGTACTGAGCACCGAGCACACCGAGCAATGAGCACCCAGCACCCTGAGCACTGAGCACCCGGAGGACTGTGCACCCAGCACCCTGAGCACTGAGCACCGATCACCCTGAGCAGTGAGCACCCAGCACCCCGAGCACTGAGCACCCAGCACCCTGAGTACTGAGCACCCAGCACCCCGAGTACTGAGCACCCAGCACCCTGTGTACTGAGCACTGAGCACCCTGAGTACTAAGCACCCAGCACCCTTAGTACTGAGCACCCAGGACCCTGAGCACTGAGCACCGAGCACCCGAGCACTGAGCACCCAGCACCCTGAGCACTGAGCACCCAGCACCATGAGCACGGAGCACCCCGAGGACTGAGCACCCAGCACCCTGAGCACTGAGCACCCAGCACCTTCAGTACTGAGCACCGAGCACAACGAGCACTGAGCACCCAGCACCCTGAGTACTGAGCACCCAGCACCCTGAGCACTGAGCACCCAGCTCCCTGAGCACTGAGCACCAAGCACCCTGAGCACTGAGCCCCCAGCACCCTGAGTACTGAGCACCCAGCAACCCGAGCACTGAGCACCCAGCACCCTGAGAATGAGCACCCAGCACCATGAGTACTGAACACCCAGCACCCTGAGTACTGAGCACTAAGCACCCAGAGCACTGAGCACCCAGCACCCCGAGCACGGAGCACCCAGGACCCCGAGCACTGAGAACTGAGCACCCAGCACCCTGAGTACTGAGCAACGAGATCCCCGAGCACTGAGCACACTGAGTACTGAGCACCCAGCACCCGGAGCACTGAGCACCCAGCACCCTGAGCACTGAGTACCCAGCACCATGAGCACGGAGCACCCCGAGGACTGAGCACCCAGCACCCTGAGCACTGAGCACCCAGCACCTTGAGTACTGAGCACCGAGCACCTCGAGCACTAAGCACCCAGCACCCTGAGTACTGAGCACCCAGCACCCTGAGCACTGAGCACCCAGAACCCTGAGCAATGAGCACCCAGCACCCTGAGCACGGAGCACCCAGCACCCTGAGTACTGAGCACCCAACACCCAGAGTACTGAGCAGCCAGCACCCTGAGCACTGAGCACCCAGCACCCTGAGTACTGAGCACCCAGCACCCTGAGTACTGAACACCCAGCACCCTGAGCACTGAGCACTGAGCACCCTGAGCACTGAGTACTGAGCACTGAGCACCCTGAACACTGAGCACCCAGCACCCCGAGTACTGAGCACCCAGCACCCCGAGCACTGAGCACCCAGCACCCCGAGCACTGAGCACTGAGCACCCTGAGCACTGAGCACCCAGCACCCCGAGTACTGAGCACTGAGCACCCTGAGTACTGAGCACCAAGCACCCTGAGTACTGAGCACCCAGCACCCTGAGTACTGAGCACCCAGCACCCCGAGCACTGAGCACCCAGCACCCTGAGTACAGAGCACCCTGATTACTGAGCACTGAGCACCGAGCATCCTGAGTACTGAGCACCCAGCTCGCCGAGCACTGAGCACCCAGCACCCTGAGCACTGAGAACCCAGCACCCTGAGCACTGAGCACCCAGCACCCTGAGTACTGAGCACCCAGCTTCCTGAGCACTGAGCACCCAGCACCCTGAGTACTGAGCACCCAGCACCACCCTCAGCACTGAGCACCCAGCACCCCGAGCACTGAGCACCCAGCAACCTGAGCACTGAGCACCCAGCACCCCGAGTACTGAGCACCCTGCACCCCGAGTACAGAGCACCGAGCACCCCGAGCACTGAGCACCCAGCACCCTGAGTACTGAGCACCCAGCACCCTGAGTACTGAGCACTGAGCACCCCGAGTACTGAGCACCCAGCACCCCGAGCACTGAGCAGCCACCAACCTGAGTACTGAGAACAGATCACCCTGAGTACTGAGCACCCAGCACCCTGAGTACTGAGCACCCAGCACCCTGAGTACTGAGCACCCAGCACCCCGAGCACTGAGCACCAAGCACCCCGAGAATGAGCAGCCAGCACCCTGAGTACTGAGAACCGAGCACCCTGATACTGAGCACCCAGCACCCTGAGTACTGAGCCCCCAGCACCCTGAGTACTGAGCACCCAGCAACCCGAGCACTGAGCACCCAGCACCCTGAGAATGAGCACCCAGCACCATGAGTACTGAGCACCCAGCACCCTGAGTACTGAGCACTAAGCACCCAGAGCACTGAGCACCCAGCACCCCGAGCACGGAGCACCCAGGACCCCGAGCACTGAGAACTGAGCACCCAGCACCCTGAGTACTGAGCAACGAGATCCCCGAGCACTGAGCACACTGAGTACTGAGCACCCAGCACCCGGAGCACTGAGCACCCAGCACCCTGAGCACTGAGCACCCAGCACCATGAGCACGGAGCACCCCGAGGACTGAGCACCCAGCACCCTGAGCACTGAGGACCCAGAACCCTGAGCACTGAGCACCCAGCACCCTGAGCACGGAGCACCCAGCACCCTGAGTACTGAGCACCCAACACCCAGAGTACTGAGCACCCAGCACCCTGAGCACTGAGCACCCAGCACCCTGAGTACTGAGCACCCAGCACCCTGAGTACTGAACACCCAGCACCCTGAGCACTGAGCACTGAGCACCCTGAGCACTGAGTACTGAGCACTGAGCACCCTGAGCACTGAGCACCCAGCACCCCGAGTACTGAGCACCCAGCACCAAGAGCACTGAGCACCCAGCACCCCGAGCACTGAGCACTGAGCACCCTGAGCACTGAGCACCCAGCACCCCGAGTACTGAGCACTGAGCACCCTGAGTACTGAGCACCAAGCACCCTGAGTACTGAGCACCCAGCACCCTGAGTACTGAGCACCCAGCACCCTGAGCACTGAGCACCCAGCACCCTGAGTACTGAGCACAGAGCACTCTGAGCACTGAGCACCCAGCACCCTGAGCACTGAGCACCCTGAGCACTGAGCACCCTGAGCACTGAGCACTGAGCACCCAGCACCCTGAGTACTGAGCACCCAACACTCTGAGCACTGAGCACCCAGCACGCTGAGTACTGAGCACTGAGCACACAGCACCCTGAGTACTGAGCACCCAGCACCCCGAGCACTGAGCACCCAGCGCCCCGAGCACTGAGCACCGAGCACCCTGAGCACTGAGCACTGAGCACACTGAGCACTGAGCACCCAGCACCCCGAGTACTGAGCACTGAGCACCCTGAGTACTGAGCACCCAACACCCAGAGTACTGAGCACCCAGCACCCTGAGAACTGAGCACCCAGCACCCTGAGTACTGAGCACCCAGCACCCTGAGTACTGAGCACCCAGGACCCTGAACACTGAGCACTGAGCACCCAGCACCTTGAGCACTGAGCACTGACCACCCAGCACCCCGAGCACTGAGGACCCAGCACCCCGAGCACTGAGCACCCAGCGCCCTGAGCACTGAGCACCCAGCACACTGAGCACTGAGCACCAAGCCCCCTGAGTACTGAGCACCCAGCACCATGAGTACTGAGCACCCAGCACCCTGAGTACTGAGCACTCAGCACCCTGAGTACTGAGCACCGAGCACCCTGAGTACTGAGCACCGATCACCCTGAGCACTGAGCACCCAGCACCCCGAGCACTGAGCACCCAGCACCCTGAGTACTGAGCACCCAGCACCCTGAGCATTGAGTACCCAGCACCCTTAGTACTGAGCACCCTGAGTACTGAGCACCGATCACCCTGAGCACTGAGCACCCAGCAGCCTGAGTACTGAGCACCCAGCACCCTGAGCACTGAGCACCCAGCACCCTGAGCACTGAGCTCCCAGCACCCTGAGTACTGAGCACCCAGCACCCTGAGTACTGAGTACCCAGCACCCTGAGCACTGAGCACCCAGCACCCTGAGTACTGAGCACCGAGCACCCTGAGTACTGAGCACCCTGCACCCTGAGTACTGAGCACCCAGCACCCTGAGCACTGAGCACCCAGCACCCTGAGTACTGAGCACCCAGCACTCTGAGTACTGAGCACCCAGCACCCAGAGCACTGAGCACCCAGCACCCTGTGCACGGAGCACCCAGGACCCCGAGCACTGAGTACTGAGCACCCAGCACCCTGAGTACTGATCACCGAGCTCCCCGAGCACTGAGCACCCTGAGTACTGAGCACCCAGCACCCCGATCACTGAGCACCCAGCACCCTGAGCACTGAGCACCCAGCACCCTGAGCACTGAGCACCCTGCACACTGAGTACTGAGCACCCAGCACGCTGAGTACTGAGCACCCAGCACCCCGAGCACTGAGCACCCAGCACCCTGAGTACTGAGCACTGAGCACCCAGCACCCCGAGCACTGAGCACCCAGCACCCTGTGTACTGAGCACTGAGCACCCTGAGTACTAAGCACCCAGCACCCTGAGTACTGAGCACCCAGGACCCTGAGCACTGAGCACCGAGCACCCCGAGCACTGAGCACCCAGCACCCTGAGCACTCAGCACCCAGCACCCCGAGCACTGAGCACCCAGCACCCTGAGCACTGAGCACCCAGCACCATGAGCACGGAGCACCCCGAGGACTGAGCACCAAGCACCCTGAGCACTGAGCACCCAGCACCTTCAGTACTGGGCACCGAGCACCTCGAGCACTAAGCACCCAGCACGCTGAGTACTGAGCACCCAGCACCCTGAGCACTGAGCACCCAGAAACCTGAGCACTGAGCACCCAGCACCCTGAGCACGGAGCACCCAGCACCCTGAGTACTGAGCACCCAACACCCAGAGTACTGAGCACCCAGCACCCTGAGCACTGAGTACTGAGCACTGAGCACCCTGAGCACTGAGCACCCAGCACCCCGAGTACTGAGCACCCAGCACCCCGAGCACTGAGCACCCAGCGCCCCGAGCACTGAGCACCCAGCACCGCGAGCACTGAGCACCCAGCACCCCGAGCACTGAGCACCCAGCGCCCTAAGCACTGAGCACCCAGCACCACGAGTACTGAGCACCGAGCACCCTTAGTACTGAGCACCAAGCACCCCGAGTACTGAGCACCGAGCACCCTGAGTACTGAGCACCCAGCACCCTGATCACTGAGCACGGAGCACCCCGAGGACTGAGCACCCAGCACCCCGAGCACTGAGCACCCAGCACCTTGAGTACTGAGCACCGAGCACAATGAGCACTGAGCACTTAGCACCCTGAGTACTGAGCACCCAGCACCCTGAGCACTGAGCACCCAGCTCCCTGAGCACTGAGCACGCAGCACCCCGAGCACTGAGCACCCAGCACCCTGAGTACTGAGCACAGAGCACCCTGAGCACTGAGCACTGAGCACCCAGCACCCTGAGCACTGAGCACTGAGCACCCAGCACCACAGCCCTGAGCACCCAGCACCCCGAGCACTGAGCACCCAGCACCCTGAGCACTGAGCACCCAGCACCCTGAGTACTGAGCAACCAGCAACCTGAGTACTGAGCACCCAGCACCCTGAGTACTGAGCACTCAGCACCCTGAGTACTGAGCACCGAGCACACCGAGCAATGAGCACCCAGCACCCTGAGCACTGAGCACCCGGAGGACTGTGCACCCAGCACCCTGAGCACTGAGCACCGATCACCCTGAGCAGTGAGCACCCAGCACCCCGAGCACTGAGCACCCAGCACCCTGAGTACTGAGCACCCAGCACCCCGAGTACTGAGCACCCAGCACCCTGAGTACTGAGCACCCAGCACCCCGAGCACTGAGCAGCCAGCACCCTGAGTACTGAGCACCCTGATTACTGAGCACTGAGCACCGAGCATCCTGAGTACTGAGCACCCAGCACGCTGAGCACTGAGCACCCAGCACCCTGAGCACTGAGCACCCAGCACCCTGAGCACTGAGCACCCAGCACCCTGAGTACTGAGCACCCAGCACCCTGAGTACTGAGTACCCAGCACCCTGAGCTCTGAGCACGCAGCACCCTGAGTACTGAGCACCGAGCACCCTGAGTACTGAGCACCCAGCACCCTTAGTACTGAGCACCCAGCACCCTGAGCACTGAGCACCCAGCACCCTGAGTACTGAGCACCCAGCACCACCCTCAGCACTGAGCACCCAGCACCCCGAGCACTGAGCACCCAGCACCCTGAGCACTGAGCACCCAGCACCCCGAGTACTGAGCACCCTGCACCCCGAGTACTGAGCACCGAGCACCCCGAGCACTGAGCACCCAGCACCCTGAGTACTGAGCACCCAGCACCCTGAGTACTGAGCACTGAGCACCCCGAGTACTGAGCACCCAGCACCCTGAGTACTGAGCACCCAGCACACCGAGCACTGAGCAGCCAGCAACCTGAGTACTGAGAACAGATCACCCTGAGTACTGAGCACCCTGCACCCTGAGTACTGAGCCCCCAGCACCCTGAGTACTGAGCACCCAGCACCCCGGGCACTGAGCACCCAGCACCCCGAGAATGAGCACCCAGCACCCTGAGTACTGAGAACCGAGCACCCTGATACTGAGCACCCAGCACCCTGAGTACTAACCCCCCATCACCCTGAGTACTGAGCATCCAGCAACCCGAGCACTGAGCACCCAGCACCCTGAGAATGAGCACCCAGCACCATGAGTACTGAGCACCCAGCACCCTGAGTACTGAGCACTAAGCACCCAGAGCACTGAGCACCCAGCACCCCGAGCACGGAGCACCCAGGACCCCGAGCACTGAGAACTGAGCACCCAGCACCCTGAGTACTGAGCACCGAGATCCCCGAGCCCTGAGCACACTGAGTACTGAGCACCCAGCACCCCGAGCACTGAGCACCCAGCACCCTGAGCACTGAGCACCCAGCACCATGAGCACGGAGCACCCCGAGGACTGAGCACCCAGCACCCTGAGCACTGAGCACCCAGCACCCTGAGTCCTGAGCAACCAGCAGTCTGAGAACTGAGCACCCAGCACCCTGAGCACTGAGCACTGAGCACCCAGCACCACAGCCCTGAGCACCCAGCACCCCGAGCACTGAGCACCCAGCACCCTGATCACTGAGCACCCAGCACCCTGAGTACTGAGCAACCAGCAACCTGAGTACTGAGCACCCAGCAACCTGAGTACTGAGCACTCAGCACCCTGAGTACTGAGCACCGAGCACACCGAGCAATGAGCACCCAGCACCCTGAGCACTGAGCACCTGGAGGACTGAGCACCCAGCACCCTGAGCACTGAGCACCGATCACCCTGAGCAGTGAGCACCCAGCACCCCGAGCACTGAGCACTCAGCACCCTGAGTACTGAGCACCCAGCACCCCGAGTACTGAGCACCCAGCACCCTGAGTACTGAGCACCCAGCACCCCGAGCACTGAGCACCCAGCACCCTGAGTACTGAGCACCCTGATTACTGAGCACTGAGCACCGAGCATCCTGAGTACTGAGCACCCAGCACCCCGAGCACTGAGCACAAAGCACCCTGAGCACTGAGCACCCAGCACCCTGAGCACTGAGCACCCAGCACCCTGAGTACTGAGTACCCAGCACCCTGAGCTCTGAGCACCCAGCACCCTGAGTACTGAGCACCGAGCACCCTGAGTACTGAGCACCCAGCACCCTTAGTACTGAGCACCCAGCACCCTGAGTACTGAGCACCCAGCACCCTGAGTACTGAGCACCCAGCACCACCCTCAGCACTGAGCACCCAGCACCCCGAGCACTGAGCACCCAGCTCCCTGAACACTGAGCACCCAGCACCCCGAGCACTTAGCACCCAGCACCCTGAGTACTGAGCACCCAGCACCCTGAGTACTGAGCACTGAGCACCCCGAGTACTGAGCACCCAGCACCCTGAGCACTGAGCACCCAGCAACCTGAGAACTGAGAACAGATCACCCTGAGTACTGAGCACCCAGCACCCTGAGTACTGAGCCCCCAGCACCCTGAGTACTGAGCACCCAGCACCCCGAGCACTGAGCACCGAGCACCCCGAGAATGAGCACCCAGCACCCTGAGTACTGAGAACCGAGCACCCTGAGTACTGAGCACCCAGCACCCTGAGTACTGAGCCCCCAGCACCCTGAGTACTGAGCACCCAGCAACCCGAGCACTGAGCACCCAGCACCATGAGAATGAGCACCCAGCACCATGAGTACTGAGCACCCAGCACCCTGAGTACTGAGCACTAAGCACCCAGAGCACTGAGCACTCAGCACCATGAGCACGGAGCACCCCGAGGACTGAGCACCCACCACCCTGAGCACTGAGCACACAGCACCTTGAGTACTGAGCACCGAGCACCTCGAGCACTAAGCACCCAGCACCCTGAGTACTGAGCACCCAGCACCCTGAGCACTGAGCACCCAGAACCCTGAGCACTGAGCACCCAGCACCCTGAGCACGGAGCACCCAGCACCCTGAGTACTGAGCACCCAACACCCAGAGTACTGAGCACCCAGCACCCTGAGCACTGAGCACCCAGCACCCTGAGTACTGAGCACCCAGCACCCTGAGTACTGAACACCCAGCACCCTGAGCACTGAGCACTGAGCACCCTGAGCACTGAGTACTGAGCACTGAGCACCCTGAGCACTGAGCACCCAGCACCCCGAGTACTGAGCACCCAGCACCCCGAGCACTGAGCACCCAGCACCCCGAGCACTGAGCACTGAGCACCCTGAGCACTGAGCACCCAGCACCCCGAGTACTGAGCACTGAGCACCCTGAGTACTGAGCACCAAGCAGCCTGAGTACTGAGCACCCAGCACCCTGAGTACTGAGCACCCAGCACCCTGAGCACTGAGCACCCAGCACCCCGAGCACTGAGCACCCAGCACCCTGAGCACTGAGCACCCAGCACCCTGAGTACTGAGCAACCAGCAACCTGAGTACTGAGCAACCTGCACCCTGAGTACTGAGCACTCAGCACCCTGAGCACTGAGCACCCGGAGGACTGAGCACCTAGCACCCTGAGCACTGAGCACCGATCACCCTGAGCAGTGAGCACCCAGCACCCCGAGCACTGAGCACTCAGCACCCTGAGTACTGAGCACCAAGCACCCTGAGTACTGAGCACTCAGCACCCTGACTACTGAGCACCCAGCACCCTGAGCACTGAGCACCCAGCACCCTGAGTACTGAGCACCCTGATTACTGAGCACTGAGCACCGAGTATCCTGAGTACTGAGCACCCAGCACCCCGAGCACTGAGCACCCAGCACCCTGAGCACTGAGCACCCAGCACCCTGAGTACTGAGCACTCAGCACCCTGAGTACTGAGTACCCAGCACCCTGAGCTCTGAGCACCCAGCACCCTGAGTACTGAGCACCCAACACCCAGAGTACTGAGCACCCAGCACCCTGAGAACTGAGTACCCAGCACCCTGAGCTCTGAGCACCCAGCAACCTGAGTACTGAGCACCGAGCACCCTCAGTACTGAGCACCCAGCACCCTTAGTACTGAGCACCCAGCACCCTGAGCACTGAGCACCCAGCACCCTGAGTACTGAGCACCCAGCACCACCCTCAGCACTGAGCACACAGCACCCCGAGCACTGAGCACCCAGCTCCCTGAGCACTGAGCACCCAGCACCCCGAGTACTGAGCAGCCTGCACCACGAGTACTGAGCACCGAGCACCCAGAGCACTGAGCACCCAGCACCCTGAGTACTGAGCACCCAGCACCCTGAGTACTGAGCACCCAGCACCCTGAGTACTGAACACCCAGCACCCTGAGCACTGAGCACTGAGCACCCTGAGCACTGAGTACTGAGCACTGAGCACCCTGAGCACTGAGCACCCAGCACCCCGAGTACTGAGCACCCAGCACCCCGAGCACTGAGCACCCAGCACCCCGAGCACTGAGCACCCTGAGCACTGAGCACCCAGCACCCCGAGCACTGAGCACTGAGCACCCTGAGTACTGAGCACCAAGCACCCTGAGTACTGAGCACCCAGCACCCTGAGTACTGCGCACCCAGCACCCTGAGCACTGAGCACCCAGCCCCCTGAGCACTGAGCACCCAGCACCCTGAGTACTGAGCACAGAGCACTCTGAGCACTGAGCACCCAGCACCCTGAGTACTGAGCGCCCAGCACCCTGAGTACTGAGCAACCAGCACCCTGAGCACTGAGCACGGAGCACCCAGCACCCTGAGCACTGAGCACTGAGCACCCAGCACCACAGCCCTGAGCACCCAGCACCCCGAGCACTGAGCACCCAACCCCCTGAGCACTGAGCAACCAGCAACCTGAGTACTGAGCAACCAGCAACCTGAGTACTGAGCACCCAGCACCCTGAGTACTGAGCACTCAGCACCCTGAGTACTGAGCACCGAGCACACCGAGCAATGAGCACCCAGCACCCTGAGCACTGAGCACCCGGAGGACTGAGAACCCAGCACCCTGAGCACTGAGCACCGATCACCCTGAGCAGTGAGCACCCAGCACCCCGAGCACTGAGCACTCAGCACCCTGAGTACTGAGCACCCAGCACCCCGAGTACTGAGCACCCAGCACCCTGAGTACTGAGCACCCAGCACCCCGAGCACTGAGCACCCAGCACCCTGAGTACTGAGCACCCTGATTACTGAGCACTGAGCACCGAGCATCCTGAGTACTGAGCACCCAGCACCCCGAGCACTGAGCCCCCAGCACCCTGAGCATTGAGCACCCAGCACCCTGAGCACTGACCACCCAGCACGCTGAGTACTGAGCACTCAGCACCCTGAGTACTGAGTACCCAGCACCCTGAGCTCTGAGCACCCAGCACCCTGAGTACTGAGCACCGAGCACCCTGAGTACTGAGCACCCAGCACCCTTAGTACTGAGCACCCAGCACCCTGAGCACTGAGCACCCAGCTCCCTGAACACTGAGCACCCAGTACCCCGAGTACTGAGCACCCTGCACCCCGAGTACTGAGCACCGAGCACCCCGAGCACTGAGCACCCAGCACCCTGAGTACTGAGCACCCAGCACCCTGAGTACTGAGCACAGAGCACCCCGAGTACTGAGCACCCAGCACCCCGAGCACTGAGCACCCAGCAACCTGAGTACTGAGAACAGATCACCCTGTGTACTGAGCACCCAGCACCCTGAGTACTGAGCCCCCAGCACCCTGAGTACTGATCACCCAGCACCCCGAGCACTGAGCACCCAGCACCCCGAGA